>NC_091284.1:2737493-3076993 GCF_032444005.1 Ranitomeya imitator | reverse complement strand
CCTCACATCAGACACTGGTTCTGCCCCCGCTCCCCACATCAGACCCTGATTCTGCCCCCGCTCCCCACATCAGACACTGGTTCTGCCCCCGCTTCCCACATCAGACACTGGTTCTGCCCCCGCTCCCCACATCAGACCCTGATTCTGCCCCCGCCCCACATCAGACACTGATTCTGCCCCCGTCCCACATCAGACCCTGATTCTGCCCCCGCTCCCCACACCAGACCCTGATTCTGCCCCCGCTCCCCACATCAGACACGGATTCTGCCCCCGCTCCCCACACCAGACCCTGATTCTGCCCCCGCTCCCCACATCAGACACTGGTTCTGCCCCCGCTCCCCACATCAGACCCTGATTCTGCCCCCGCTCCTCACATCAGACACGGGTTCTGCCCCCGCTCCCCACATCAGACCCTGATTCTGCCCCCGCTCCCCACATCAGACACTGGTTCTGCCCCCGCTCCCCACATCAGACCCTGATTCTGCCCCCGCTCCCCACATCAGACACTGATTCTGCCCCCGCCCCACATCAGACCCTGATTCTGCCCCCGCTCCCCACACCAGACCCTGATTCTGCCCCCGCTCCCCACATCAGACACGGATTCTGCCCCCGCTCCCCACACCAGACCCTGATTCTGCCCCCGCTCCCCACATCAGACACTGGTTCTGCCCCCGCTCCCCACATCAGACCCTGATTCTGCCCCCGCTCCCCACATCAGACCCTGATTCTGCCCCCGCTCCCCACATCAGACCCTGACTCTGCCCCCGCTCCCCACATCAGACCCTGATTCTGCCCCCGCTCCCCACATCAGACCCTGATTCTGCCCCCGCTCCTCACATCAGACCCTGATTCTGCCGCCGTTCCCAACATCAGACACTGATTCTGCCCCCGCTCCCCACATCAGACACTGATTCTGCCCCCGCTCCCCACATCAGACACAGGTTCTGCCCCCGCTCCCCACATCAGACCCTGATTCTGCCCCCGCTCCCCACATCAGACCCTGATTCTGCCCCCGCTCCCCACATCAGACCCTGATTCTGCCCCCACTCCCCACATCAGACCCTGATTCTGCCCCCGCTCCCCACATCAGACACAGGTTCTGCCCCCGCTCCCCACATCAGACCCTGATTCTGCCCCCGCTCCCCACATCAGACCCTGATTCTGCCCCCGTTCCCCACATCAGACACAGGTTCTGCCCCCGCTCCCCACATCAGACACTGATTCTGCCCCCGCTCCCCACATCAGACCCTGATTCTGCCCCCGCTCCCCACATCAGACACTGATTCTGCCCCCGCTCCCCACATCAGACACAGGTTCTGCCCCCGCTCCCCACATCAGACCCTGATTCTGCCCCCGCTCCCCACATCAGACCCTGATTCTGCCCCCGCTCCCCACATCAGACACAGGTTCTGCCCCCGCTCCCCACATCAGACCCTGATTCTGCCCCCACTCCCCACATCAGACCCTGATTCTGCCCCCGCTCCCCACATCAGACACAGGTTCTGCCCCCGCTCCCCACATCAGACCCTGATTCTGCCCCCGCTCCCCACATCAGACCCTGATTCTGCCCCCGCTCCCCACATCAGACACAGGTTCTGCCCCCGCTCCCCACATCAGACCCTGATTCTGCCCCCGCTCCCCACATCAGACACTGATTCTGCCCCCGCTCCCCACATCAGACCCTGATTCTGCCCCCACTCCCCACATCAGACCCTGATTCTGCCCCCGCTCCCCACATCAGACCCTGATTCTGCCCCCACTCCCCACATCAGACCCTGATTCTGCCCCCACTCCCCACATCAGACCCTGATTCTGCCCCCGCTCCCCACATCAGACACAGGTTCTGCCCCCGCTCCCCACATCAGACCCTGATTCTGCCCCCGCTCCCCACATCAGACCCTGATTCTGCCCCCGCTCCCCACATCAGACACAGGTTCTGCCCCCGCTCCCCACATCAGACCCTGATTCTGCCCCCGCTCCCCACATCAGACACTGATTCTGCCCCCGCTCCCCACATCAGACACTGATTCTGCCCCCGCTCCCCACATCAGACACTGATTCTGCCCCCGCTCCCCACATCAGACCCTGATTCTGCCCCCGCTCCCCACATCAGACACTGATTCTGCCCCCGCTCCCCACATCAGACACAGGTTCTGCCCCCGTTCCCCACATCAGACCCTGATTCTACCCCCGCTCCCCACATCAGACCCTGATTCTGCCCCCGCTCCCCACATCAGACCCTGATTCTGCCCCCGCTCCCCACATCAGACACTGGTTCTGCCCCCGCTCCTCACATCAGACCCTGATTCTGCCCCCGCTCCCCACATCAGACCCTGATTCTGCCCCCGCTCCTCACATCAGACACTGATTCTGCCCCCGCTCCCCACATCAGACACTGATTCTGCCCCCGCTCCCCACATCAGACACTGATTCTGCCCCCGCTTCCCACATCAGACCCTGATTCTGCCCCCGCTCCCTACATCAGACCCTGATTCTGCCCCCGCTCCCCACATCAGACCCTGATTCTGCTCCCGCTCCCCACATCAGACCCTGATTCTGCCCCCGCTCCCCACATCAGACCCTGATTCTGCCCCCGCTCCCCACATCAGACCCTGATTCTGCCCCCACTCCCCACATCAGACACTGATTCTGCCCCCGCTCCCCACATCAGACACTGATTCTGCCCCCGCTCCCCACATCAGACACGGATTCTGCCCCCGCTCCCCACATCAGACACTGATTCTGCCCCCGCTCCCCACATCAGACCCTGATTCTGCTCCCGCTCCCCACATCAGACCCTGATTCTGCCCCCGCTCCCCACATCAGACCCTGATTCTGCCCCCGCTCCCCACATCAGACACTGATTCTGCCCCCGCTCCCCACATCAGACACTGATTCTGCCCCCGCTCCCCACATCAGACACGGATTCTGCCCCCGCTCCCCACATCAGACCCTGATTCTGCCCCCGCTCCCCACATCAGACACTGATTCTGCCCCCGCTCCCCACATCAGACCCTGATTCTGCCCCCGCTCCTCACATCAGACACGGATTCTGCCCCCGCTCCCCACATCAGACACAGGTTCTGCCCCCGTTCCCCACATCAGACACAGGTTCTGCCCCCGTTCCCCACATCAGACCCTGATTCTGCCCCCGCTCCCTACATCAGACCCTGATTCTGCCCCCGCTCCCCACATCAGACCCTGATTCTGCCCCCGCTTCCCACATCAGACCCTGATTCTGCCCCCGCTCCCTACATCAGACCCTGATTCTGCCCCCGCTCCCCACATCAGACCCTGATTCTGCTCCCGCTCCCCACATCAGACCCTGATTCTGCCCCCGCTCCCCACATCAGACCCTGATTCTGCCCCCGCTCCCCACATCAGACACTGATTCTGCCCCCGCTCCCCACATCAGACACTGATTCTGCCCCCGCTCCCCACATCAGACACGGATTCTGCCCCCGCTCCCCACATCAGACACTGATTCTGCCCCCGCTCCCCACATCAGACCCTGACTCTGCCCCCGCTCCTCACATCAGACACGGATTCTGCCCCCGCTCCCCACATCAGACACGGGTTCTGCCCCCGCTCCCCACATCAGACCCTGATTCTGCCCCCGCTCCCCACATCAGACCCTGATTCTGCTCCCGCTCCCCACATCAGACACTGATTCTGCCCCCGCTCCTCACATCAGACACGGATTCTGCCCCCGCTCCCCACATCAGACCCTGATTCTGCCCCCGCTCCCCACATCAGACCCTGATTCTGCCCCCGCTCCTCACATCAGACACTGGTTCTGCCCCCGCTCCTCACATCAGACACGGATTCTGCCCCCGCTCCCCACATCAGACCCTGACTCTGCCCCCGCTCCCCACATCAGACACTGGTTCTGCCCCCGCTCCCTACATCAGACCCTGATTCTGCCCCCGCTCCCCACATCAGACCCTGATTCTGCCCCCGCTCCCCACATCAGACCCTGATTCTGCCCCCGCTCCCCACATCAGACCCTGATTCTGCCCCCGCTCCCCACATCAGACCCTGATTCTGCCCCCGCTCCCCACATCAGACCCTGATTCTGCCCCCGCTCCCCACATCAGACCCTGATTCTGCCCCCGCTCCCCACATCAGACCCTGATTCTGCCCCCGCTCCCCACATCAGACCCTGATTCTGCCCCCGCTCCCCACATCAGACCCTGATTCTGCCCCCGCTCCTCACATCAGACACGGATTCTGCCCCCGCTCCGACCCTGACTCTGCCCCCGCTCCCCACATCAGACCCTGATTCTGCCCCCGCTCCCCACATCAGACACGGATTCTGCCCCCGCTCCCTACATCAGACCCTGATTCTGCCCCCGCTCCCCACATCAGACCCTGATTCTGCCCCCGCTCCCCACATCAGACCCTGATTCTGCCCCCGCTCCCCACATCAGACCCTGATTCTGCCCCCGCTCCCCACATCAGACACTGATTCTGCCCCCGCTCCCCACATCAGACACTGATTCTGCCCCCGCTCCCCACATCAGACCCTGATTCTGCCCCCGCTCCCCACATCAGACCCTGATTCTGCCCCCGCTCCCCACATCAGACACAGGTTCTGCCCCCGCTCCCCACATCAGACCCTGATTCTGCCCCCGCTCCCCACATCAGACCCTGATTCTACCCCCGCTCCCCACATCAGACCCTGATTCTACCCCCGCTCCCCACATCAGACCCTGATTCTACCCCCGCTCCCCACATCAGACACGGGTTCTGCCCCCGCTCCCCACATCAGACACTGATTCTGCCCCCGCTCCCCACATCAGACCCTGATTCTACCCCCGCTCCCCACATCAGACCCTGATTCTACCCCCGCTCCCCACATCAGACACGGGTTCTGCCCCCGCTCCCCACGTCAGACACTGATTCTGCCCCCGCTCCCCACATCAGACCCTGATTCTACCCCCGCTCCCCACATCAGACCCTGATTCTGCCCCCGCTCCCCACATCAGACACGGATTCTGCTCCCGCTCCCCACATCAGACACTGATTCTGCCCCCACTCCCCACATCAGACCCTGATTCTGCCCCCGCTCCCCACATCAGGCACTGATTCTGCCCCCGCTCCCCACATCAGACCCTGATTCTGCCCCCGCTCCCCACATCAGACCCTGATTCTGCCCCCGCTCCCCACATCAGACCCTGATTCTGCCCCCGCTCCCCACATCAGACCCTGATTCTGCCCCCGCTCCCCACATCAGACCCTGATTCTGCCCCCGCTCCCCACATCAGACCCTGATTCTGCCCCCGCTCCACACATCAGACACTGGTTCTGCCCCCGCTTCCCACATCAGACACTGGTTCTGCCCCCGCTCCCCACATCAGACCCTGATTCTGCCCCCGCTCCCCACATCAGACCCTGATTCTGCCCCCACTCCCCACATCAGACCCTGATTCTGCCCCCGCTTCCCACATCAGACACTGGTTCTGCCCCCGCTCCCCACATCAGACCCTGATTCTGCCCCCGCTCCCCACATCAGACACTGGTTCTGCCCCCGCTCCCCACATCAGACCCTGATTCTGCCCCCGCTCCCCACATCAGACACGGATTCTGCCCCCGCCCCACATCAGACCCTGATTCTACCCCCACTCCCCACACCAGACACTGGTTCTGCCCCCGCTTCCCACATCAGACACTGGTTCTGCCCCCGCTTCCCACATCAGACACTGGTTCTGCCCCCGCTTCCCACATCAGACACTGGTTCTGCCCCCGCTCCCCACATCAGACCCTGATTCTGCCCCCGCTCCCCACATCAGACCCTGATTCTGCCCCCACTCCCCACATCAGACCCTGATTCTGCCCCCGCCCCACATCAGACCCTGATTCTGCCCCCGCTCCCCACATCAGACACTGGTTCTGCCCCCGCTCCCCACATCAGACCCTGATTCTGCCCCCGCTCCCCACATCAGACACTGATTCTGCCCCCGCCCCACATCAGACCCTGATTCTGCCCCCGCTCCCCACACCAGACCCTGATTCTGCCCCCGCTCCCCACATCAGACACGGATTCTGCCCCCGCTCCCCACACCAGACCCTGATTCTGCCCCCGCTCCCCACATCAGACACTGGTTCTGCCCCCGCTCCCCACATCAGACCCTGATTCTGCCCCCGCTCCTCACATCAGACACGGGTTCTGCCCCCGCTCCCCACATCAGACCCTGATTCTGCCCCCGCTCCCCACATCAGACACTGGTTCTGCCCCCGCTCCCCACATCAGACCCTGATTCTGCCCCCGCTCCCCACATCAGACACTGATTCTGCCCCCGCCCCACATCAGACCCTGATTCTGCCCCCGCTCCCCACACCAGACCCTGATTCTGCCCCCGCTCCCCACATCAGACACGGATTCTGCCCCCGCTCCCCACACCAGACCCTGATTCTGCCCCCGCTCCCCACATCAGACACTGGTTCTGCCCCCGCTCCCCACATCAGACCCTGATTCTGCCCCCGCTCCTCACATCAGACACGGGTTCTGCCCCCGTTCCCAACATCAGACCCTGACTCTGCCCCCGCTCCCCACATCAGACACTGATTCTGCCCCCGCTCCCCACATCAGACACTGATTCTGCCCCCGCTCCCCACATCAGACCCTGATTCTGCCCCCGCTCCCCACATCAGACCCTGACTCTGCCCCCGCTCCCCACATCAGACCCTGATTCTGCCCCCGCTCCCCACATCAGACCCTGATTCTGCCCCCGCTCCCCACATCAGACACTGATTCTGCCCCCGCTCCCCACATCAGACCCTGATTCTGCCCCCGCTCCTCACATCAGACCCTGATTCTGCCGCCGTTCCCAACATCAGACACCGATTCTGCCCCCGCTCCCCACATCAGACACTGATTCTGCCCCCGCTCCCCACATCAGACCCTGATTCTGCCCCCGCTCCCCACATCAGACACTGATTCTGCCCCCGCTCCCCACATCAGACCCTGATTCTGCCCCCGCTCCCCACATCAGACCCTGATTCTGCCCCCGCTCCCCACATCAGACCCTGATTCTGCCCCCGCTCCTCACATCAGACACGGATTCTGCCCCCGCTCCCCACATCAGACCCTGATTCTGCCCCCGCTCCCCACATCAGACACTGGTTCTGCCCCCGCTCCTCACATCAGACCCTGATTCTGCCCCCGCTCCCCACATCAGACCCTGATTCTGCCCCCGCTCCCCACATCAGACCCTGATTCTGCCCCCGCTCCCCACATCAGACCCTGATTCTGCCCCCGCTCCCCACATCAGACCCTGATTCTGCCCCCGCTCCCCACAGACACTGATTCTGCCCCCGCTCCCCACATCAGACACTGATTCTGCCCCCGCTCCCCACATCAGACCCTGATTCTGCCCCCGCTCCCCACATCAGACCCTGATTCTACCCCCCCTCCCCACATCAGACACAGGTTCTGCCCCCGCTCCCCACATCAGACACGGATTCTGCCCCCGCTCCCCACATCAGACACAGGTTCTGCCCCCGCTCCCCACATCAGACCCTGATTCTGCCCCCGCTCCCCACATCAGACCCTGATTCTGCCCCCGCTCCCCACATCAGACCCTGATTCTGCCCCCGCTCCCCACATCAGACCCTGATTCTGCCCCCGCTCCCCACATCAGACCCTGATTCTGCCCCCGCTCCCCACATCAGACCCTGATTCTGCCCCCGCTCCCCACATCAGACACAGGTTCTGCCCCCGCTCCCCACATCAGACACTGATTCCACTGATTCTGCCCCCGCTCCCCACATCAGACACTGATTCTGCCCCCGCTCCCCACATCAGACACTGATTCTGCCCCCGCTCCCCACATCAGACCCTGATTCTGCCCCCGCTCCCCACATCAGACCCTGATTCTGCCCCCACATCAGACACTGATTCTGCCCCCGCTCCCCACATCAGACCCTGATTCTGCCCCCGCTCCCCACATCAGACCCTGATTCTGCCCCCGCTCCCCACATCAGACACTGATTCTGCCCCCGCTCCCCACATCAGACACAGGTTCTGCCCCCGCTCCCCACATCAGACCCTGATTCTGCCCCCGCTCCCCACATCAGACCCTGATTCTGCCCCCGCTCCCCACATCAGACCCTGATTCTGCCCCCGCTCCCCACATCAGACACTGATTCTGCCCCCGCTCCCCACATCAGACCCTGATTCTGCCCCCGCTCCCCACATCAGACCCTGATTCTGCCCCCGCTCCCCACATCAGACACTGATTCTGCCCCCGCTCCCCACATCAGACACAGGTTCTGCCCCCGCTCCCCACATCAGACCCTGATTCTGCCCCCGCTCCCCACATCAGACCCTGATTCTGCCCCCGCTCCCCACATCAGACCCCGATTCTACCCCCGCTCCCCACATCAGACCCTGATTCTGCCCCCGCTCCCCACATCAGACACTGATTCTGCCCCCGCTCCCCACATCAGACCCTGATTCTGCCCCCGCTCCCCACATCAGACCCCGATTCTGCCCCCGCTCCTCACATCAGACCCTGATTCTGCCCCCGCTCCCCACATCAGACACAGGTTCTGCCCCCGCTCCCCACATCAGACCCTGATTCTGCCCCCGCTCCCCACATCAGACCCTGATTCTGCCCCCGCTCCCCACATCAGACCCTGATTCTACCCCCGCTCCCCACATCAGACCCTGATTCTACCCCCGCTCCCCACATCAGACCCTGATTCTACCCCCGCTCCCCACATCAGACCCTGATTCTACCCCCGCTCCCCACACCAGACCCTGATTCTGCCCCCGCTCCCCACATCAGACACGGATTCTGCCCCCGCTCCCCACACCAGACCCTGATTCTGCCCCCGCTCCCCACATCAGACACTGGTTCTGCCCCCGCTCCCCACATCAGACCCTGATTCTGCCCCCGCTCCTCACATCAGACACGGGTTCTGCCCCCGCTCCCCACATCAGACCCTGATTCTGCCCCCGCTCCCCACATCAGACACTGGTTCTGCCCCCGCTCCCCACATCAGACCCTGATTCTGCCCCCGCTCCCCACATCAGACACTGATTCTGCCCCCGCCCCACATCAGACCCTGATTCTGCCCCCGCTCCCCACACCAGACCCTGATTCTGCCCCCGCTCCCCACATCAGACACGGATTCTGCCCCCGCTCCCCACACCAGACCCTGATTCTGCCCCCGCTCCCCACATCAGACACTGGTTCTGCCCCCGCTCCCCACATCAGACCCTGATTCTGCCCCCGCTCCTCACATCAGACACGGGTTCTGCCCCCGTTCCCCACATCAGACCCTGATTCTGCCCCCGCTCCCCACATCAGACCCTGATTCTGCCCCCGCTCCCCACATCAGACCCTGACTCTGCCCCCGCTCCCCACATCAGACCCTGATTCTGCCCCCGCTCCCCACATCAGACCCTGATTCTGCCCCCGCTCCTCACATCAGACCCTGATTCTGCCGCCGTTCCCAACATCAGACACTGATTCTGCCCCCGCTCCCCACATCAGACACTGATTCTGCCCCCGCTCCCCACATCAGACACTGATTCTGCCCCCGCTCCCCACATCAGACCCTGATTCTGCCCCCGCTCCCCACATCAGACCCTGATTCTGCCCCCGCTCCCCACATCAGACCCTGACTCTGCCCCCGCTCCCCACATCAGACCCTGATTCTGCCCCCGCTCCCCACATCAGACCCTGATTCTGCCCCCGCTCCCCACATCAGACCCTGATTCTGCCCCCGCTCCTCACATCAGACCCTGATTCTGCCCCCGCTCCCCACATCAGACCCTGATTCTGCCCCCGCTCCTCACATCAGACCCTGACTCTGCCCCCGCTCCCCACATCAGACCCTGATTCTGCCCCCGCTCCCCACATCAGACCCTGATTCTGCCCCCGCTCCCCACATCAGACACTGATTCTGCCCCCGCTCCCCACATCAGACCCTGATTCTGCCCTCGCTCCTCACATCAGACCCTGATTCTGCCCCCGCTCCCCACATCAGACCCTGATTCTGCCCCCGCTCCCCACATCAGACCCTGATTCTGCCGCCGTTCCCCACATCAGACCCTGATTCTGCCCCCGCTCCCCACATCAGACACTGATTCTGCCCCCGCTCCCCACATCAGACACTGGTTCTGCCCCCGCTCACCACATCAGACCCTGATTCTGCCCCCGCTCCCCACATCAGACCCTGATTCTGCCCCCGCTCCCCACATCAGACACGGATTCTGCCCCCGCTCCCCACATCAGACACAGGTTCTGCCCCCGCTCCCCACATCAGACCCTGATTCTGCCCCCGCTCCCCACATCAGACCCTGATTCTGCCCCCACTCCCCACATCAGACCCTGATTCTGCCCCCGCTCCCCACATCAGACACTGGTTCTGCCCCCGCTCCCCACATCAGACCCTGATTCTGCCCCCGCTCCCCACATCAGACACGGATTCTGCCCCCGCTCCCCACATCAGACACTGATTCCGCCCCCGCTCCCCACATCAGACCCTGATTCTGCCCCCACTCCCCACATCAGACCCTGATTCTGCCCCCGCTCCCCACATCAGACCCTGATTCTGCCCCCGCTCCCCACATCAGACCCTGATTCTGCCCCCGCTCCCCACATCAGACCCTGATTCTGCCCCCGCTCCCCACATCAGACCCTGATTCTGCCCCCACTCCCCACATCAGACCCTGATTCTGCCCCCACTCCCCACATCAGACCCTGATTCTGCCCCCGCTCCCCACATCAGACACAGGTTCTGCCCCCGCTCCCCACATCAGACCCTGATTCTGCCCCCGCTCCCCACATCAGACCCTGATTCTGCCCCCGCTCCCCACATCAGACCCTGATTCTGCCCCCACTCCCCACATCAGACCCTGATTCTGCCCCCGCTCCTCACATCAGACACTGATTCTGCCCCCGCTCCCCACATCAGCCACTGATTCTGCCCCCGCTCCCCACATCAGACACAGGTTCTGCCCCCGCTCCCCACATCAGACCCTGATTCTGCCCCCGCTCCCCACATCAGACCCTGATTCTGCCCCCGCTCCCCACATCAGACCCTGATTCTGCCCCCACTCCCCACATCAGACCCTGATTCTGCCCCCGCTCCCCACATCAGACACAGGTTCTGCCCCCGCTCCCCACATCAGACCCTGATTCTGCCCCCGCTCCCCACATCAGACCCTGATTCTGCCCCCGCTCCCCACATCAGACCCTGATTCTGCCCCCACTCCCCACATCAGACCCTGATTCTGCCCCCGCTCCTCACATCAGACCCTGATTCTGCCCCCACTCCCCACATCAGACCCTGATTCTGCCCCCGCTCCCCACATCAGACACAGGTTCTGCCCCCGCTCCCCACATCAGACCCTGATTCTGCCCCCGCTCCCCACATCAGACCCTGATTCTGCCCCCGCTCCCCACATCAGACCCTGATTCTGCCCCCACTCCCCACATCAGACCCTGATTCTGCCCCCGCTCCTCACATCAGACCCTGATTCTGCCCCCGCTCCCCACATCAGACCCTGATTCTGCCCCCACTCCCCACATCAGACCCTGATTCTGCCCCCGCTCCTCACATCAGACACTGATTCTGCCCCCGCTCCCCACATCAGACCCTGATTCTGCCCCCGCTCCCCACATCAGACCCTGATTCTGCCCCCGCTCCCCACATCAGACACAGGTTCTGCCCCCGCTCCCCACATCAGACCCTGATTCTGCCCCCGCTCCCCACATCAGACACTGATTCTGCCCCCGCTCCCCACATCAGACACTGATTCTGCCCCCGCTCCCCACATCAGACACTGATTCTGCCCCCGCTCCCCACATCAGACACAGGTTCTGCCCCCGCTCCCCACATCAGACCCTGATTCTGCCCCCGCTCCCCACATCAGACACTGATTCTGCCCCCGCTCCCCACATCAGACCCTGATTCTGCCCCCACTCCCCACATCAGACCCTGATTCTGCCCCCGCTCCCCACATCAGACACAGGTTCTGCCCCCGCTCCCCACATCAGACCCTGATTCTGCCCCCGCTCCCCACATCAGACCCTGATTCTGCCCCCGCTCCCCACATCAGACACAGGTTCTGCCCCCGCTCCCCACATCAGACCCTGATTCTGCCCCCGCTCCCCACATCAGACACTGATTCTGCCCCCGCTCCCCACATCAGACACAGGTTCTGCCCCCGCTCCCCACATCAGACCCTGATTCTGCCCCCGCTCCCCACATCAGACCCTGATTCTGCCCCCGCTCCCCACATCAGACACAGGTTCTGCCCCCGCTCCCCACATCAGACCCTGATTCTGCCCCCGCTCCCCACATCAGACACTGATTCTGCCCCCGCTCCCCACATCAGACACTGATTCTGCCCCCGCTCCCCACATCAGACACTGATTCTGCCCCCGCTCCCCACATCAGACCCTGATTCTGCCCCCGCTCCCCACATCAGACCCTGATTCTGCCCCCGCTCCCCACATCAGACACAGGTTCTGCCCCCGCTCCCCACATCAGACCCTGATTCTGCCCCCGCTCCCCACATCAGACACTGATTCTGCCCCCGCTCCCCACATCAGACCCTGATTCTGCCCCCACTCCCCACATCAGACCCTGATTCTGCCCCCGCTCCCCACATCAGACCCTGATTCTGCCCCCACTCCCCACATCAGACCCTGATTCTGCCCCCACTCCCCACATCAGACCCTGATTCTGCCCCCGCTCCCCACATCAGACACAGGTTCTGCCCCCGCTCCCCACATCAGACACTGATTCCACTGATTCTGCCCCCGCTCCCCACATCAGACACTGATTCTGCCCCCGCTCCCCACATCAGACACTGATTCTGCCCCCGCTCCCCACATCAGACCCTGATTCTGCCCCCGCTCCCCACATCAGACCCGGATTCTGCCCCCGCTCCCCACATCAGACACTGATTCTGCCCCCGCTCCCCACATCAGACACTGATTCTGCCCCCGCTCCCCACATCAGACCCTGATTCTGCCCCCGCTCCCCACATCAGACCCTGATTCTGCCCCCACTCCCCACATCAGACCCTGATTCTGCCCCCACTCCCCACATCAGACCCTGATTCTGCCCCCGCTCCCCACATCAGACACAGGTTCTGCCCCCGCTCCCCACATCAGACACTGATTCCACTGATTCTGCCCCCGCTCCCCACATCAGACCCTGATTCTGCCCCCGCTCCCCACATCAGACCCTGATTCTGCCCCCGCTCCCCACATCAGACCCTGATTCTGCCCCCGCTCCCCACATCAGACCCTGATTCTGCCCCCGCTCCCCACATCAGACACTGATTCTGCCCCCGCTCCCCACATCAGACCCTGATTCTGCCCCCGCTCCCCACATCAGACCCTGATTCTGCCCCCGCTCCTCACATCAGACACTGATTCTGCCCCCGCTCCTCACATCAGACCCTGATTCTGCCCCCGCTCCCCACATCAGACACTGATTCTGCCCCCGCTCCCTACATCAGACCCTGATTCTGCTCCCGCTCCCCACATCAGACCCTGATTCTGCCCCCGCTCCCCACATCAGACCCTGATTCTGCCCCCGCTCCCCACATCAGACACTGATTCTGCCCCCGCTCCCCACATCAGACACTGATTCTGCCCCCGCTCCCCACATCAGACACGGATTCTGCCCCCGCTCCCCACATCAGACCCTGATTCTGCCCCCGCTCCCCACATCAGACACTGATTCTGCCCCCGCTCCCCACATCAGACCCTGACTCTGCCCCCGCTCCTCACATCAGACACGGATTCTGCCCCCGCTCCCCACATCAGACCCTGATTCTGCCCCCGCTCCCCACATCAGACCCTGATTCTGCTCCCGCTCCCCACATCAGACACTGACTCTGCCCCCGCTCCCCACATCAGACACTGGTTCTGCCCCCGCTCCTCACATCAGACCCTGATTCTGCCCCCGCTCCTCACATCAGACACGGATTCTGCCCCCGCTCCCCACATCAGACCCTGATTCTGCCCCCGCTCCTCACATCAGACACTGGTTCTGCCCCCGCTCCTCACATCAGACACGGATTCTGCCCCCGCTCCCCACATCAGACCCTGACTCTGCCCCCGCTCCCCACATCAGACACTGGTTCTGCCCCCGCTCCCTACATCAGACCCTGATTCTGCCCCCGCTCCCCACATCAGACCCTGATTCTGCCCCCGCTCCCCACATCAGACCCTGATTCTACCCCCGCTCCCCACATCAGACACTGATTCTGCCCCTGCTCCCCACATCAGACCCTGATTCTGCCCCCGCTCCCCACATCAGACACTGGTTCTGCCCCCGCTCCCCACATCAGACACTGATTCTGCCCCCGCTCCCCACATCAGACCCCGATTCTGCCCCCGCTCCCCACATCAGACACTGATTCTGCCGCCGTTCCCCACATCAGACACTGATTCTGCCCCCGCTCCCCACATCAGACACTGATTCTGCCCCCGCTCCCCACATCAGACACTGATTCTGTCCCCGCTCCCCACATCAGACCCTGATTCTGCCCCCGCTCCCCACATCAGACACTGATTCTGCCCCCGCTCCCCACATCAGACCCTGATTCTGCCCCCGCTCCCCACATCAGACACAGGTTCTGCCCCCGTTCCCCACATCAGACCCTGATTCTGCCCCCGCTCCCCACATCAGACCCTGATTCTGCCCCCGCTCCCCACATCAGACACTGGTTCTGCCCCCGCTCCTCACATCAGACCCTGATTCTGCCCCCGCTCCCCACATCAGACCCTGATTCTGCCCCCGCTCCCCACATCAGACACTGATTCTGCCCCCGCTCCTCACATCAGACACTGATTCTGCCCCCGCTCCCCACATCAGACACTGATTCTGCCCCCGCTCCCCACATCAGACACTGATTCTGCCCCCGCTTCCCACATCAGACACTGATTCTGCCCCCGCTCCCCACATCAGACACTGATTCTGCCCCCGCTCCTCACATCAGACACTGATTCTGCCCCCGCTCCCCACATCAGACACGGGTTCTGCCCCCGCTCCCCACATCAGACCCTGATTCTGCCCCCGCTCCCTACATCAGACCCTGATTCTGCCCCCGCTCCCTACATCAGACCCTGATTCTGCCCCCGCTTCCCACATCAGACACTGATTCTGCCCCCGCTCCCCACATCAGACCCTGATTCTGCCCCCGCTCCCCACATCAGACACGGGTTCTGCCCCCGCTCCCCACATCAGACCCTCGCTCCACCAAACTCCTTCCAGCGCCAGCACCTCACACCAACCTTTTCCGTGGCGTAGCTCCATAGCCCCACAGTGTGGGAGATGTTGGCGTCTATCTGAGCTCTTTCACAGCAGCCCTCGATCCTCTGCAAAACTTCCAGACAGCTCAGGAACACCCAACAGTCCAAAGCCCCCGGGGGAACAACCACCTGCCGGGTCACACAAGGAAAGAGTAGTTGTCATGTAGGCCATCACGATGGTGTGCAGAGCGGAGCACCGACACTCACCTCCAGCAGCTGCAGCTCTTGCACACAGTTATGGAGGAGCTCCAGAGCCCGGCCGGCCACCTCCCAGGGCCGCTGCAGGAAGAGGAGCAGGGTGCACTGGCGAGAGAAGAGGTAACTCCGCAGCTCCAGAAGGTTGGCCCGACTGCGCTGAATCAAGTCTCTTTTCTCCATGTCAATGGGTTTCCTTAGTGCAAGACCGTCCCAGCTCTGCACCGGCTGACAAAAAGAACTGAGCCAGTTCGCCCCATCTGGTAAGAAACATCACTGGGGTGAGCGCCAGGTTCATTAGGAAATCAGGCAGATATGGCAGAGAGTGACACTGCCCACAGGACACCAGGCAGAGTGACGGCAGTGCCACTGAACACATCCACAGGGGCCACACAAACTGAAGACAAAGATCAGGCAGAGCGCGGGTCGTCTACTCACCACCAGCACCAAAGTTCAGCACATACTGGGAGAAGAGGGCGTCTAACTCGTCATACTGGACTAGGGCGTCCTCAAACTGCTGCAGCATCTCAAAGACAAAGGCCAACTCCTCCTGCAACCGAGACATCAGAGCAAAAGACAACGCTGTGAGGGCGAGAGACTGCGATGGAGAGCCGACATCAACCACACTGCACCATGATGTGCCGACCAGTCATCACCTCTGCCGACATCAACCACACTGCACCATGATGTGCCGACCAGTCATCACCTCTGCCGACATCAACCACACTGCACCATGATGTGCCGACCAGTCATCACCTCTGCTCCAGCTGGCGTGGTGGGCGCGGATCTCTGGGGGTCCCCTCACACTACTAGACATTAGGACAGACTATGCCGACCTCGCACCACCCACCTGCACCATGATGTGCCGACCAGTCATCACCTCTGCTCCAGCTCGTGTGGTGGGCGCGGATCTCTGGGGGTCCCTCACACTACTAGACATTAGGACAGACTATGCCGACCTCGCACCCACCTGCACCATGAAGTAGTCACAGAAGCTCCAGCCCGGCTCCGTCCTCTTCTCTCGGAGGGTTCTCATCTCGTCTTCAAAGTGTCCAAGATTTCGGGTGAAGGAAGTGAGGAGCAGCGTGCGCAGCTTTGACAGAAAGAGAGACCAGGACTCCTGGGAGCGGGACGTGTCCTTCAGGGGGTCCACGAGCACCATGCACCTGCAGGAGGGAAGATACTGACCCTGAAACTGCAGCTACAGGGGGGGCAGCCAGACCCATGTCACAAGCCCCCAAACCCTCACCTGTCGCTCTGCTTGTTGCAGAAGTCGCTGCGGATCTTGTCGGCGATGGACGTTCGCGGTAAGATGTTGGTTTTGTTTTTTTTCTTGGCTTCGCTCTCCACAATCACTATCAACCAGTCATTGGTACCGTGGGCGCGCAGCGAGTTCTGCCACTTGGTGAGGTCATCCTTGGTGGTGGCTTTATACACTTCTGTATCCTGAGAACAGTCACAGAGATCATAGGTCAGGGTATATAATGGACACAGACTGCGCTGAGAACAGGGTCCGGGTGAATCCCACCACTACCGAGCCCATCGCCTCAACGTGAAAGCAAGCGACGTCCAGACAGCAGAAGACACGAGTACACACAAGAGCCTGGTCAGAGCGACAGGTCATGCACCACAATGTCCACCAGCAACACTACCCCATCCACCGGCATCTACAGGGCCGCATCAGCATCGCCCCGTCCACCGGCATCTACAGGCGGCACCAGCATTGCCCCCGTCCACCGGCATCTACAGGCGGCACCAGCATTGCCCCGTCCACCGGCATCTACAGGCGGCACCGGCATCTACAGGCGGCACCAGCATCGCCCCGTCCACCGGCATCTCTAGGCCGCACCAGCATCGCCCCGTCAACCACAGGGCCGCACCAGCACCGCCCCATCCACTGGCATCTACAGGCCGCACCGACACCGCCCCGTCCACCTGCATCTACAAGACCGCATTAGCACCGCCCCATCCACTGGAATCTACAGGCCGCACCAGCATCGCCCCGTCAACGACAGCGCCGCACCAGCATCGCCCCGTCCACCGGCATCTACAGGCGGCACCAAATCGCCCCGTCCACCGGCATCTACAGGCCGCACCAGCATCGCCCCGTCAACCACAGGGCCGCATTAGCACCGCCCCGTCCACCTGCATCTACAAGACCGCACCAGCACCACCCCATCCACTGGCATCTACAGGCCGCACCGACACCGCCCCGTCCACCTGCATCTACAAGACCGCATTAGCACCGCCCCATCCACTGGCATCTACAGGCAGCACCAGCATCGCCCCGTCAACCACAGGGCCGCACCAGCATCGCCCCGTCAAACACAGGGCCGCATTAGCACCGCCCCGTCCACCTGCATCTACAAGACCGCACCAGCACCGCCCCATCCACTGGCATCTAAAGGCCGCACCAGCATCGCCCCGTCAACGACAAGGCCGCATCAGCACCGCCCCGTCCACAGGCATCTACAGGGCCGCATCAGCACCGCCCCCCTCCACCGGCATCTACAGGACGGCACCAGCACCGCCCCGTCCACTTACATGTACAAGACCGCACCAGCACCGCCCCGTCCACCTGCATCTACAAGGCCGCACCAACACCGCCCCGTCCACCTGCATCTACAAGGCCGCACCAGCACCGCCCCGACCACCTGCATCTACAAGGCCGCACCAACACCGCCCCGTCCACCTGCATCTACAAGGCCGCACCGACACCGCCCACTTGCATCTACAAGACCGCACCAGCATCGCCCCGTCAACCACAGGGCCGCATCAGCACCGCCCCGTCTACCTGCATCTACAAGACCGCACCAGCATCGCCCCGTCAACGACAGGGCCGCATCAGCACCGCCCCGTCTACCTGCATCTACAAGACCGCACCATCACCGCGCCGTCCACCGGCATCTACAAGACCGCACCAGCACTGCCCAGTCCACCTGCATTTACAGGGCCGCATCAGAACCGCCCCGTCCACTGGCATCTACAGGCCGCACCAGCACCGCCCCGTCCACTGGCATCTACAGGCCGCACCAGCATCGCCCCGTCAACTACAGGGTTGCATCAGCACCGCCCCGTCCACCTGCATCTACAAGACCGCACCAGCACCGCCCCCGTCCACTGGCATCTACATGGCCGCACCAGCACCGCCCCCGTCATCTACAGGGCAGCACCAGCATCGCCCACCAGCATCTACATGGCCACACCAGCATCGCCCCCGTCCACTGGTACCTACAGGGCAGCACCAGCATCGCCCCCATCCACCGGCATCTACAGGGCCACACCAGCATCGCCCCCGTCCACCGGCATCTACAGGGCCACACCAGCACCGCCCTGTCCACCGGCATCTACAGGGCCACACCAGCACCGCCCTGTCCACCGGCATCTACAGGGCCACACCAGCACCGCCCTGTCCACCGGCATCTACAGGGCCACACCAGCACCGCCCTGTCCACCGGCATCTACACGGCCACACCAGCATCGCCCCCATCCAGCGGCATCTACAGGCGGCACCAGCATCGCCCCCGTCCAGCGGCATCTACAGGGCCACACCAGCATCGCCCCCGTCCACCGGCATCTACAGGGCCACACCAGCACCGCCCTGTCCACCGGCATCTACACGGCCACACCAGCATCGCCCCCATCCAGCGGCATCTACAGGGCCGCACCAGCATCGCCCCGATCCAGCGACATCTACACGGCCACACCAGCATCGCCCCCATCCAGCGGCATCTACAGGGCCGCACCAGCATCGCCCCCGTCCAGCGGCATCTACAGGGCCGCACCAGCATCGCCCCTGTCCAGCGGCACCTACAGGGCAGCACCAGCATCGCCCCCATCCAGCGGCATCTACAGGGCAGCACCAGCATCGACCCTGTCCAGCGGCATCTACAGGGCCACACCAGCATCGCCCCCGTCCACCGGCATCTACATGGCCGCACCAGCATCGCCCACCAGCATCTACAGGGCTGCACCAGCACCGCCCCCGTCCACCGGCATCTACAGGGCAGCACCAGCATCGCCCCCGTCCACCGGCATCTACAGGGCAGCACCAGCATCGCCCCCGTCCACCGGCATCTACAGGGCAGCACCAGCATCGCCCACCAGCATCTACAGGGCCGCACCAGCATCGCCCCCGTCCACCGGCATCTACAGGGCAGCACCAGCACCGCCCTGTCAACTGGCACCTACAGGGCAGCACCAGCATCGCCCCCGTCCACCGGCATCTACAGGGCAGCACCAGCATCGCCCCCGTCCACCGGCATCTACAGGGCCACACCAGCATCGCCCACCAGCATCTACAGGGCAGCACCAGCATCGCCCCCGTCCACCGGCATCTACAGGGCAGCACCAGCATCGCCCCCGTCCACCGGCATCTACAGGGCCACACCAGCATCGCCCACCAGCACCTACAGGGCAGCACCAGCATCGCCCACCAGCACCTACAGGGCAGCACCAGCATCGCCCCCGTCCACCGGCATCTACAGGGCAGCACCAGCATCGCCCACCAGCATCTACAGGGCCGCACCAGCATCGCCCCCGTCCACCGGCATCTACAGGGCCACACCAGCATCGCCCCCGTCCACCGGCATCTACAGGGCTGCACCAGCATCGCCCCCGTCCACCGGCATCTACAGGGCAGCACCAGCATCGCCCCCGTCCACCGGCATCTACAGGGCAGCACCAGCATCGCCCCCGTCCACCAGAATCTACATGGCCACACCAGCATCGCCCCCGTCCACTGGTACCTACAGGGCAGCACCAGCATCGCCCCCGTCCACCGGCATCTACAGGGCCACACCAGCATCGCCCACCAGCATCTACAGGGCAGCACCAGCATCGCCCACCAGCATCTACAGGGCAGCACCAGCATCGCCCCCGTCCACCGGCATCTACAGGGCAACACCAGCATCGCCCACCAGCATCTACAGGGCCGCACCAGCATCGCCCCCGTCCACCGGCATCTACAGGGAAACCAGCACCGCCCTGTCAACTGGCACCTACAGGGCAGCACCAGCACCGCCCACCAGCACCTACAGGGCAGCATCAGCACCTCCCTGTCCACCGGCATCTACAGGGCAGTACCAGCATCGCCCCCGTCCACCGGCATCTACAGGGCAGCACCAGCATCGCCCCCGTCCACCGGCACCTACAGGGCAGCACCAGCATCGCCCACCAGCACCTACAGGGCAGCATCAGCACCTCCCTGTCCACTGGCATCTACAGGGCCGCACCAGCACCGCCACAGCCCCGTACATACAGGTCGACTGCCATCAATAGTCTTCTGTACATACCCCACATGCAGTGCTGCCCCTATAGATGTCCCAGTGCGGAGTCCGCTCACTCTGCTGCTCCGGCTACACTCAGGCAGAACGTCTCCTACGCTCCACATATAACACCAGACGTCACCAGACTCAGACGTCACACACCGAGACCTCCTCCGACCTCACAGCTCCACCAGATCCTGTGGGAATCTCCCAGGACGCCTGCAGGATCCCGCACCTCCCCCGCCTGTGGGAAACGCTCTCTGCACATCACAACCCTACTGCACCTTATACACAGACATCATAGACCCCCGGATATAAAACACAGAGCTACCGGACCCCCGCTGCCCCTTATACACAGAGCTCCAGGGACCCCCGCTGCCCCTTATACACAGCTCCAGGGACCCCCGCTGCCCCTTATACACAGAGCTCCAGGGACCCCCGCTGCCCCTCATACACAGAGCTCCAGGGACCCCCGCTGCCCCTCATACACAGAGCTCCAGGGACCCCCGCTGCCCCTTATACACAGAGCTCCAGGGACCCCCGCTGCCCCTTATACACAGAGCTCCAGGGACCCCCGCTGCCCCTTATACACAGAGCTCCAGGGACCCCCGCTGCCCCTTATACACAGAGCTCCAGGGACCCCCGCTGCCCCTTATACACAGAGCTCCAGGGACCCCCGCTGCCCCTTATACACAGAGCTCCAGGGACCCCTGCAGCCCCTTTCTTTGGAGCACCATACTGTGTGTGGGGGGGGGGGGGCACCATACTGTATGAGGGGGGGGCACCATACTTTGTGAGGGGGGGGCGCATCATACTGTGTGAGGGGGGGGGCGCACCATACTAGACTACGGATAAGAGTGTGGCACCGCAATAGTACACTGACCCCTCGTGTTTGGGGTCTCCTCATTACTGGGGAGCCTGTTACCCTTTGTCCAGTGACCCCCGTCACCCGCCACAGCTGAGAATACTGACACAGCACTCGGTCCAGTAGATGTGCAGGAACGGGAAAGTCAGCAGCGCTTTGTTCCCTTCTTTAGGCAGAAGTTCTTCCTTAAACTGGACAAAGTTGGACTCCAGGTGAATCATCTTCGGAGCACGGCCATAAGCCCTGGCGAGAAGAAGAAATGATTACTAACAACGCCCAGAGACCGCCACCTGCCCGAAAACCTACAGCCACGGGACCGCCACCTGCCCGAAAACCTACAGCCACGGGACCACCACCTGCCCGAAAACCTACAGCCACGGGACCACCACCTGCCCCATACCCTACAGCCACGGGACCGCCACCTGCCCCAAACCCTACAGCCACGGGACCGCCACCTGCCCGAAAACCTACAGCCACGGGACCACCACCTGCCCCATACCCTACAGCCACGGGACCGCCACCTGCCCCATACCCTACAGCCACGGGACCGCCACCTGCCCGAAAACCTACAGCCACGGGACCACCACCTGCCCCATACCCTACAGCCACGGGACCGCCACCTGCCCCAAACCCTACAGCCACGGGACCGCCACCTGCCCCATACCCTACAGCCACGGGACCGCCACCTGCCCCATACCCTACAGCCACGGGACCGCCACCTGCCCGAAAACCTACAGCCACGGGACCACCACCTGCCCCATACCCTACAGCCACGGGACCGCCACCTGCCCCAAACCCTACAGCCACGGGACCGCCACCTGCCCCATACCCTACAGCCACGGGACCGCCACCTGCCCCATACCCTACAGCCACGGGACCGCCACCTGCCCCAAACCCTACAGCCACGGGACCGCCACCTGCCCCATACCCTACAGCCACGGGACCGCCACCTGCCCCAAACCCTACAGCCACGGGACCGCCACCTGCCCCATACCCTACAACCACGGGACCGCCACCTGCCCCATACCCTACAGCCACGGGACCGCCACCTGCCCCATACCCTACAGCCACGGGACCGCCACCTGCCCCATACCCTACAGCCACGGGACCGCCACCTGCCCCATACCCTACAGCCACGGGACCGCCACCTGTCCCTATACGCTACACCCACGGGACCGCCACCTGCCCCTATACGCTACAGCCACGTGACCGCCACCTGCCCCATACCCTACAGCCACGGGACCGCCACCTGCCCCATACCCTACAGCCACGGGACCGCCACCTGCCCCCATACCCTACAGCCACGGGACCGCCACCTGCCCCAAACCCTACAGCCACGGGACCGCCACCTGCCCCAAACCCTACAGCCACGGGACCGCCACCTGCCCGAAAACCTACAGCCACGGGACCGCCACCTGCCCCATACCCTACAGCCACGGGACCGCCACCTGCCCCAAACCCTACAGCCACGGGACCGCCACCTGCCCCAAACCCTACAGCCACGGGACCGCCACCTGCCCCAAACCCTACAGCCACGGGACCGCCACCTGCCCCAAACCCTACAGCCACGGGACCGCCACCTGCCCCAAACCCTACAGCCACGGGACCGCCACCTGCCCCAAACCCTACAGCCACGGGACCGCCACCTGCCCCAAACCCTACAGCCACGAGACCGCCACCTGCCCCATACCCTACAGCCACGGGACCGCCACCTGCCCCATACCCTACAGCCACGGGACCGCCACCTGCCCCATACCCTACAGACACGGGCCACCACCCAACGCCAAACCAAACCTTGTAGATCAGGACCACCTCTAGCTCCCATACCTTGGGGCCCCGAGACTACATACACTTTTACAATATGGATCAGATTGACCCTCATTTTACAATATGGATGAGAAGGAAAATGACAATAAATGGCGGTGCCCTCACCTCCGCCACTCCATCGCGTCTCGTGGCAGCTGCTGTGTCAGGGTGGAATACACTGCAGTGAACAGACTCTGGTCTCCAGCACCTGAGGGAGCGAGGTACAGAAGTCAGAGGCCACAACTCAAACCTCGTAACATATACACACACATACTAGGAAGAACTGGGGGAGAATAACAACTATGATATAATACTCTTATTGGGTCGGGGTCTATCAGCGCGGCAATCTATCAGCGCGGCAATCTATCAGCGCGGCAATCTATCAGCGCGGCAATCTATCAGCGCGGCACGGCTAGAATTGGAAACTTTGCCGGCTCCTTCTTGCAGTAGCTCCACATCTGTCAGATTACGGGGGCGCCATCTTCAGGTCACCACAGATTGCCCCTTGGGTTCAGGTCTGGGCTCGGCTGCTACAGGACATACATCTTCTTCTGGTGAAGCCGTTCTTTTGGGGATTTGGAGGTCGCTTAGGGTCGTTCTCTGCTGAAAGGCGAAATTCCTCCTCACCTCCAGTTTTTTAGCAGAGGCCGGAGGAGTCTCATGTAAATTCGTTTGGTATCTTGACTGTCCATAATCCCCTCCTCCTCATCTGTGGATCCTGGTCCAGCTGCAGAAAAACTGCCCCAAAGCACAATGCTGCCTCCACCATGCCTCATTGTGGGGATGGGGATCTTCTGGTGATGCTTGGTGTTGGCTTTGTGTCTTTTGGAATTACGGCCACAAAGTTCCCCCTCGGTATCATCAGACAGAACACGTTTCCCTGCTTCTGGCCGATGTGATGGAAGTTTTACAGAACATAGCCAGGCCGTTAGGCTTTTTTTTTGTAAGAAAAGGCTCCATCTTCTCACGCAACACTCTGGACATATCAAAAATACGGGAGATAGTCACATGCAGGACACAACCAGGACTGGCCACAAATTCCTGCAGCTCCTTTACTGTTGCCATCGGCCTCTTGCAGCCTCCAGGGACAATGTTCTTCTGGTATTTTCAGCAATTTCAGAGGGACGTCCAGCTCTACCTAATGTCACTGATCTGTCAGATTTCAGCCACTTCTTGACGCCTTCAGTGGCCATGGTAGATTTAAAGCCTTGGAAATGTTTTTTGTACCTTGTCCTGACTGACAACTATCTATCCACTATGAGATCCCTTGCTGGGTTGTCAGCTGTTTACGGACCAGAAAGTGTCAGGAAAATCCTCCAAGAGCAGAGACACGCCCTCTGGGGTCACTGTGGCTATGCACTGACTACTACGCAACATGAGGGGAAATGTGATTGGCTGATTCTGAGCACAATCACATCCCCAGTTATAAGAGGGTGTTCACATTTATGCAACCACATTACTGCAGAATTGTTATTATTTCCCCTCAAAATGCTTTCAGTTCGTTTCTCAGTGGATTTGTACAGATTATGGACGACATTAACGGGGAACAAGTCCTGAAATAATTCTTCTTGGTGGGATTGCGACTTGACATACACTTGGTATTATATTAGAGGTTGTAGTGAAATATGTCCTGGTATGGATGTATGACCAGCAGTAAATTAGCATCTGTCTAGGCTGCAGCTCTCACAAAGACTTAGGTTATCCCAGAAACTGACAGCCTTCCTAGTCTCCCCCCAGGGGGATGTCCTGAGAACACACAGGTGGAAACATTTCACACCTTCTGACTCTTTTGAAGAGAGACGCCAATTGCAGCATGAAAATATTTACTATGAGAAACGTCACACAAATAGGTTCAAAGAAAAACAATGTATTCATTGGTAAAATAGCCGGGATCCAGTCACTAACCAGAGATTAGAATATTAACCTCTAGAAATCTGACCTCCAAGGGGACTCTATGAATTAGGCCTTTACACATAGAAACACGTTGACAGATTGAGGGGCAGCCAAGCCATTCCATATTCATCCCCCCTCAGGGTACTGAAAAGTTTAGATATTTCTGTAAGTTTTCTCCCTTTATTTTAGAACTGTTTTGCATATTTGTATGTCACTTTTTATTTCCATATTTTTATAGCTTTTATTGCAAGCACTGTACCTTTTCTATTAAAGCTTGAAACTTTAATAAGTCTGATCCTTGTATGCTCAAAAGAATCCATAGCCTTAGAGTGTGGGCTCCTGGTGATTGGCAGACAATAGTCGTAATATTTCCGGGTCTTTTCGCCCGTGTGTTCGGCGAGTGGTGGCAGCGTGTATGAGCGGGGGTGCATGGACTGTGTCGGGGTGCAAATTATGCTCCCATTACAGGATAGGACAGAGGCTGAATGCTGGACTGAGTGAGAGGAGATGGGCTTGCGCCTGCAAGGGTTAACCTAAGTCACATGCCGAGAAGCCGGTAGGTGACAGGGGTGTGGAGACTTTTTATATCTACTGTATGTATAGAGGTACACAGTATATACAGGTATTATGTACAGATATATATGGGGCAGTACAGGGAGTGTGTATAGGGGTACACAGTATATACAGGTATTATGTACAGATATATATGGGGCAGCACAGGGAGTGTGTATAGGGGTACACAGTATATACAGGTAGTATGTACAGATATATGTGGGGCAGTACAGGGAGTGTGTATAGGGGTACACAGTATATATAGGTATTATGTACAGATATATATGGGGCAGTACAGGGAGTGTGTATAGGGGTACACAGTATATACAGGTATTATGTACAGATATATATGGGGCAGTACAGGGAGTGTGTATAGGGGTACACAGTATATACAGGTATTATGTACAGATATATATGGGGCAGCACAGGGAGTGTGTATAGGGGTACACAGTATATACAGGTAGTATGTACAGATATATATGGGGCAGTACAGGGAGTGTGTATAGGGGTACACAGTATATACAGGTATTATGTACAGATATATATGGGGCAGTACAGGGAGTGTGTATAGAGGTACACAGTATATACAGGTATTATGTACAGATATATATGGGGCAGCACAGGGAGTGTGTATAGAGGTACACAGTATATACAGGTAGTATGTACAGATATATATGGGGCAGCACAGGGAGTGTGTATAGGGGTACACAGTATATACAGGTATTATGTACAGATATATATGGGGCAGTACAGGGAGTGTGTATAGGGGTACACAGTATATACAGGTAGTATGTACAGATATATATGGGGCAGCACAGGGAGTGTGTATAGAGGTACACAGTATATACAGGTATTATGTACAGATATATATGGGGCAGCACAGGGAGTGTGTATAGAGGTACACAGTATATACAGGTAGTATGTACAGATATATATGGGGCAGCACAGGGAGTGTGTATAGGGGTACACAGTATATACAGGTAGTATGTACAGATATATATGGGGCAGTACAGGGAGTGTGTATAGGGGTACACAGTATATATAGGTATGTACAGATATATATGGGGCAGTACAGTGAGTGTGTATAGGGGTACACAGTATATACAGGTATTATGTACAGATATATATGGGGCAGCACAGGGAGTGTGTATAGGGGTACACAGTATATACAGGTAGTATGTACAGATATATATGGGGCAGCACAGGGAGTGTGTATAGGGGTACACAGTATATACAGGTATTATGTACAGATATATATGGGGCAGCACAGGGAGTGTGTATAGGGGTACACAGTATATACAGGTATTATGTACAGATATATATGGGGCAGTACAGGGAGTGTGTATAGAGGTACACAGTATATACAGGTAGTATGTACAGATATATATGGGGCAGTACAGGGAGTGTGTATAGGGGTACACAGTATATACAGGTAGTATGTACAGATATATATGGGGCAGCACAGGGAGTCTGTATAGGGGTACACAGTATATACAGGTATTATGTACAGATATATATGGGGCAGTACAGGGAGTGTGTATAGGGGTACACAGTATATACAGGTATTATGTACAGATATATATGGGGCAGTACAGGGAGTGTGTATAGGGGTACACAGTATATACAGGTATTATGTACAGATATATATGGGGCAGTACAGGGAGTGTGTATAGGGGTACACAGTATATACAGGTATTATGTACAGATATATATGGGGCAGTACAGGGAGTGTGTATAGAGGTACACAGTATATATAGGTATGTACAGATATATATGGGGCAGTACAGGGAGTGTGTATAGGAGTACACAGTATATACAGGTATTATGTACAGATATATGTGGGGCAGTACAGGGAGTGTGTATAGGGGTACACAGTATATACAGGTATTATGTACAGATATACGTCGGGCAGTACAGGGAGTGTGTATAGGGGTACACAGTATATATAGGTATGTACAGATATATATGGGGCAGTACAGTGAGTGTGTATAGGGGTACACAGTATATACAGGTATTATGTACAGATATATATGGGGCAGTACAGGGAGTGTGTATAGGGGTACACAGTATATACAGGTATTATGTACAGATATATATGGGGCAGTACAGGGAGTGTGTATAGGGGTACACAGTATATACAGGTATTATGTACAGATATATATGGGGCAGTACAGGGAGTGTGTATAGGGGTACACAGTATATACAGGTATTATGTACAGATATATATGGGGCAGTACAGGGAGTGTGTATAGGGGTACACAGTATATACAGGTATTATGTACAGATATATATGGGGCAGTACAGGGAGTGTGTATAGGGGTACACAGTATATACAGGTATTATGTACAGATATATATGGGGCAGTACAGGGAGTGTGTATAGGGGTACACAGTATATACAGGTATTATGTACAGATATATATGGGGCAGTACAGGGAGTGTGTATAGGGGTACACTGTATATACAGGTATTATGTACAGATATATATGGGGCAGTACAGGGAGTGTGTATAGGGGTACACAGTATATACAGGTATTATGTACAGATATATATGGGGCAGTACAGGGAGTGTGTATAGGGGTACACAGTATATACAGGTATTATGTACAGATATATATGGGGCAGTACAGGGAGTGTGTATAGGGGGACACAGTATATACAGGTATTATGTACAGATATATATGGGGCAGTACAGGGAGTGTGTATAGGGGTACACTGTATATACAGGTATTATGTACAGATATATGTGGGGCAGTACAGGGAGTGTGTATAGGGGTACACAGTATATACAGGTATTATGTACAGATATATATGGGGCAGTACAGGGAGTGTGTATAGAGGTACACAGTATATACAGGTATTATGCACAGATATATATGGGGCAGTACAGGGAGTGTGTATAGGGGTACACAGTATATACAGGTATTATGTACAGATATACATGGGGCAGTACAGGGAGTGTGTATAGGGGTACACTGTATATACAGGTATTATGTACAGATATATGTGGGGCAGTACAGGGAGTGTGTATAGGGGTGTATAGGGGTACACAGTATATACAGGTATTATGTACAGATATATATGGGGCAGTACAGGGAGTGTGTGTAGAGGTACACAGTATATACAGGTATTATGTACAGATACACGTGGGGCAGTACAGGGAGTGTGTATAGGGGTACACAGTATATACAGGTATTATGTACAGATATATATGGGGCAGTACAGGGAGTGTGTATAGGGGTACACAGTATATACAGGTATTATGTATAGATATACATGGGGCAGCACAGGGAGTATGTATAGGGGTACACAGTATATACAGGTAGTATGTACAGATATACGTGGGGCAGTACAGGGAGTGTGTATAGGGGTACACAGTATATACAGGTATTATGTACAGATATATATGGGGCAGTACAGGGAGTGTGTATAGGGGTACACAGTATATACAGGTATTATGTACAGATATATGTGGGGCAGTACAGGGAGTGTGTATAGGAGTACACAGTATATACAGGTATTATGTACAGATATATATGGGGCAGTACAGGGAGTGTGTATAGGGGTACACAGTATATACAGGTATTATGTACAGATATATATGGGGCAGTACAGGGAGTGTGTATAGAGGTACACAGTATATACAGGTATTATGTACAGATATATATGGGGCAGTACAGGGAGTGTGTATAGGGGTACACAGTATATACAGGTATTATGTACAGATACACGTCGGGCAGTACAGGGAGTGTGTATAGGGGTACACAGTATATACAGGTATTATGTACAGATATATATGGGGCAGTACAGGGAGTGTGTATAGGGGTACACAGTATATACAGGTATTATGTACAGATACACGTCGGGCAGTACAGGGAGTGTGTATAGGGGTACACAGTATATACAGGTATTATGTACAGATATATATGGGGCAGCACAGGGAGTGTGTATAGGGGTACACAGTATATACAGGTATTATGTACAGATATATATGGGGCAGCACAGGGAGTGTGTATAGGGGTACACAGTATATACAGGTATTATGTACAGATATACGTGGGGCAGTACAGGGAGTGTGTATAGGGGTACACAGTATATACAGGTATTATGTACAGATATATATGGGGCAGCACAGGGAGTGTGTATAGGGGTACACAGTATATACAGGTATTATGTACAGATATATATGGGGCAGTACAGGGAGTGTGTATAGGGGTACACAGTATATACAGGTATTATGTACAGATATATATGGGGCAGTACAGGGAGTGTGTATAGGGGTACACAGTATATATAGGTATTATGTACAGATATATATGGGGCAGTACAGGGAGTGTGTATAGGGGTACACAGTATATACAGGTATTATGTACAGATACACGTCGGGCAGTACAGGGAGTGTGTATAGGGGTACACAGTATATACAGGTATTATGTACAGATATATATGGGGCAGTACAGGGAGTGTGTATAGGGGTACACAGTATATACAGGTATTATGTACAGATATACGTGGGGCAGTACAGGGAGTGTGTATAGGGGTACACAGTATATACAGGTATTATGTACAGATATATATGGGGCAGTACAGGGAGTGTGTATAGGGGTACACAGTATATACAGGTATTATGTACAGATATATATGGGGCAGTACAGGGAGTGTGTATAGGGGTACACAGTATATACAGGTATTATGTACAGATATATATGGGGCAGTACAGGGAGTGTGTATAGGAGTACACAGTATATACAGGTATTATGTACAGATACACGTGGGGCAGTACAGGGAGTGTGTATAATTCATGCGGTGTAGACAGGGAGTATATGGAGTATACAATATATACAGGGAGTATACAGGGGCACACAGTATATACAGGCAGGAAACAAGTGTACAGTATATACAGGGGGTGCACGGTGTATACAGGGGGTATACAGTATATACAGGGAGTATACAGGAGGATACAGTATATACAGGAGGATACAGTATATACAGGAAGTATACAGGGGGTGCACGGTGTATACAGGAGGATACAGTATATACAGGGGGTACATGGTGTATACAGGAGGATACAGTATATACAGGGAGTATACAGAGTATACAGTATATACACGGTGTATAAAGGAGGATACAGTATATACAGGAGGATACAGTATATACAGGAAGTATACAGGGGGTGCACGGTGTATACAGGAGGATACAGTATATACAGGGGGTACACGGTGTATACAGGAGGATACAGTATATACAGGGAGTATACAGAGTATACAGTATATACACGGTGTATAAAGGAGGATACAGTATATACAGGAGGATACAGTATATACAGGGGGTACATGGTGTATACAGGGGGTATACGGTATATACAGGGAGTATACAGGAGGATACAGTATATACAGGAGGATACAGTATATACAGGAAGTATACAGGGGGTGCACGGTGTATACAGGAGGATACAGTATATACAGGGGGTACATGGTGTATACAGGAGGATACAGTATATACAGGGAGTATACAGAGTATACAGTATATACACGGTGTATAAAGGAGGATACAGTATATACAGGAGGATACAGTATATACAGGGGGTGCACGGTGTATACAGGCAGTGTACAGTATATACAGGGGGTATACGGTATATACAGGGAGTATACAGGAGGATACAGTATATACAGAGTATACAGTATATACACGGTGTATAAAGGAGGATACAGTATATACAGGAAGTATACAGGGGGTGAACGGTGTATACAGGAGGATACAGTATATACAGGGGGTACATGGTGTATACAGGAGGATACAGTATATACAGGGGGTACATGGTGTATACAGGAGGATACAGTATATACAGGGAGTATACATAGTATACAGTATATACATGGTGTATAAAGGAGGATACAGTATATACAGGAGGATACAGTATATACAGGGGGTACACGGTGTATACAGGAGGATACAGTATATACAGGGGGTACACGGTGTATACAGGAGGATACAGTATATACAGGGGGTACATGGTGTATACAGGAGGATACAGTATATACACGGTGTATAAAGGAGGATACAGTATATACAGGAGGATACAGTATATACAGGAAGTATACAGGGGGTGCATGGTGTATACAGGAGGATACAGTATATACACGGTGTATAAAGGAGGATACAGTATATACAGGAGGATACAGTATATACAGGAAGTATACAGGGGGTGAACGGTGTATACAGGAGGATACAGTATATACACGGTGTATACAGGAGGATACAGTATATACAGGAGGATACAGTATATACAGGAAGTATACAGGGGGTGCACGGTGTATACAGGAGGATACAGTATATACAGGGGGTACATGGTGTATACAGGAGGATACAGTATATACAGTGAGTATACATAGTATACAGTATATACACGGTGTATAAAGGAGGATACAGTATATACAGGAGGATACAGTATATACAGTGAGTATACATAGTATACAGTATATACAGGGGGTACATGGTATATACAGGAGGATACAGTATATACAGGGAGTATACAGAGTATACAGTATATACACGGTGTATAAAGGAGGATACAGTATATACAGGAGGATACAGTATATACAGGGGGTGCACGGTGTATACAGGCAGTGTACAGTATATACAGGGGGTATACGGTATATACAGGGAGTATACAGGAGGATACAGTATATACAGGAGGATACAGTATATACAGGAAGTATACAGGGGGTGCACGGTGTATACAGGAGGATACAGTATATACAGGAGGATACAGTATATACAGGGAGTATACAGGGGGTATACGGTATATACACGGTGTATACAGGAGGATACAGTATATACAGGAGGATACAGTATATACAGGGAGTATACAGGGGGTATACGGTATATACACGGTGTATAAAGGAGGATACAGTATATACAGGGGGTATACGGTATATACACGGTGTATACAGGAGGATACAGTATATACAGGGGGTGCACGGTGTATACAGGCAGTGTACAGTATATACAGGGGGTATACGGTATATACAGGGAGTATACAGGAGGATACAGTATATACAGGACACAGGTCTCACAGGTAACTATGGGCTTGTTCTCCATGGTGTACACCGCCCCAGGTTCTCCGCTTCCGGTGTCCCCAGGCTCCGCCCCTTCCATGGGCTCCGGTCACCGCTCCATTCCGGGCTCCGCGCAGTCCCTCGCGGTCACTTCCGGCTTCCTCTTCACCGCGGACAATCATTTCCGGAACATACCGGCCGCTGGGATTGGTCAAACGTTGACAGAGGGGCGGGGCCCATATCTTGTCGTTCATTGGTCAGATCGTGCGGTTGTGACGTCCTCGTGATTTATGTGCGGTGATTGGCTGAGTGGTGCGCAGCTTGAAATTTGCAGTGACGTCAGACGTACGCGTTGTCATAGAGATGGGAAAGGAACGTAGAGGAGTGGAGTGTCCTGTTTGAGCTGTGTGGTGTCACTGCGCATGTCCGGCAGAACAGCTGAGCGGAGGCTGTGTTGTGTGGAGGATCCGGGGCTGTCACTGTTCCCGGGGTTGTGGCTGTAGCGCCGCTCCCTCTGTGCAACTAGGAAACCTCCGACTGTGTGTGAGAGAGCGGAATCCCGGTGCACGGAGGGAGCGGGGCCTCCTCTATATAAGATGCTAGAAGGCCCCTGACTGTATATAGATAGATATATATTACTAGATTGTGGGCGGATTCTAGCGCGTCGGGTATTCTAGAATATGCTGTCCCCGTAGTGTATGGACAGTGATGACTGTGCCCGTCGCTGATTGGGCGAGGCGACCTTTATGACATCATCGTCGCTATGCCTGGCGGCCTCGACCAATCAGAGACGCGGGATTTCCAGGACAGACAGAAAAACCCTTAGACAATTATATAGATAGATATAGATGAATCCTGTCATGTCATTTTTTGCAGTAATATTGAGCCGCAGACTAGATCTGACACCTGATTACACATTTATTTATATGTGACAATTATACACACACATTTTCCCCTTAACCCCTTAGCGACCGCCGATACGCCTTTTAATGGCGGCCGCTAAGGGTACTTAAACCACAGCGCTGTTAATTAACGGCGCTGTGGAAAAAGTGAATAGCGCCCCCCAGAGTCGGATTTTGTCCGGGGTCTCGGCTGCCGAGGGTAGCCGAGACCCCAGAGAACATGATTCGGGGGGTTTTAACCCACCCCGCATTTGCGATCGCAAAAAAAAAAAAACGCGATCTCTTTTTAATTTCTCTGTCCTCCGATGTGATCGCACATCGGAGGACAGAGAAAAGGGGTCCCAGGTGGCCCCCCAATACTCACCTATCTCCCCCGATGCTCCTCGTGGCTCCCGGTGGGCGCCGCCATCTTCAAAATGGCGGGCGCATGCGCAGTGCGCCTACCGGCCGGCCCCGCGATGATCTTTGGGGTCTCGGCTGCCGGGGGTAGCCAAGACCCCAAAGAACATGATCGGGGTCGGTTTTAGCGACCCCTGTTTTGCGATCGCCGGTAATTAACTGTTTACCAGCGACCGCAAAAACAAAAAAAAAAGCTAAGTGTAATTCTCTGTCCTCTGATGTGATCGCACATCAGAGGACAGAGAAATTGGGGGATTCGGGGACCCTACAATACTCACCTGTGTCCATGGGTCCTCCTGCTGCTCCTCCTGGCCGCCGACATCTTCTGGGCAAAAGAAAATGGCGGGCGCATGTGCAGTGCGCCCGCCATCTGTCTCCATCTGCCGGCCGGCAGGAGAAGAACAGTTGGGGCTAAATTTAGGGCTAGGGGTAGGACTAGGCGTAGGGTTAGGGCTAAATTTAGGGCTAGGGGTAGGGTTAGGGCTAAATTTAGGGTTGGGGCTAAATTTAGGGTTAGGGTTAAATTTAGGGCTAGGGGTAGGGTTGGGGCTAAATTTAGGGTTAGGGTTGGGGCTAAATTTAGGGTTAGGGTTGGGGCTAAATTTAGGGTTAGGCTTCTTTCACACTTACGTCGGTACGGGGCCGTCGCAATGCGTCGGCCCGACATACCGACGCACGTTGTGAAAATTGTGCACAACGTGGGCAGCAGCTGTAGTTTTTCAACGCATCCGCTGCCCAATCTATGTCCTGGGGAGGAGGGGGCGGAGTTACGGCCACGCATGCGCGGTCAGAAATGGCGGATGCGACGTACAAAAAACATTTCATTGAACTTTTTTTGTGCCGACGCTCCGCCAAAACACAACTGATCCAGTGCACGACGGACGCGACATGTGGCCATCCGTCACGATCCGTCGGCAATACAAGTCTATGGGCAAAAAACGCATCCTGCGGGCACATTTGCAGGATCCGTTTCTTGTCCAAAACGACGGATTGCGACAGATGCCAAACGACGCAAGTGTGAAAGTAGCCTTAGGGTTAGGGTTAGGGTTGGGGCTAAAGTTAGGGCTAGGGTTGGGGCTAAAGTTAGGGTTAGAGCTGGGATTAGGGTTAGGGTTTGGATTAGGGTTTGGATTAGGGTTAGGGTTGGCATTAGGGTTACGCTTGGGATTAGGGTTAGGTTTGGGATTAGGGTTAAGGTTAGGGTTGTGATTAGTGGTGTATTGGGATTTGGGTTAGGTTTGAGGTTAGGGTTGAGATTAGGATTAGGGGTGTGTTGGATTTAGGGTTTTGATTAGGGTTATGGTTAGGGTTGACATTAGGGTTGTTTTGGGGTAAGGGTTGTGATTATGGTTAGGGTTAGTGATTAGGATTATGGATCGGGTTGGGATTAGGGTTAGGAGTGTGTTGGGGTTAGGGTTGGAGCTAGAATTGGGGGGTGTCCACTGTTTAGGTACATCAGGGGGTCTCCAAATACGACAGCCAATTTTGCGCTCAAAAAGTCAAATGGTGCTCCCTCCCTTCTGAGCTCTGCCGAGCGCCCAAACAGTGGGTTACCCCCACATATGGGGCATCAGCGTACTCGGGATAAATTGGACAACAACTTCTGGGGTCCAATTTCTCTTGTTACCCTTGTGAAAATAAAAACTTGGGGGCTACAAAATCTTTTTTGTGAAAAAAAAATATTTTTTATTTTCACGACTCTGCATTCTAAACTTCTGTGAAGCACTTGGGCATTCAAAGTTCTCACCACACATCTAGATAAGTTCCATGGGGGGTCTAGTTTCCAAAATGGTGTCACTTGTGGGGGGTTTCTACTGTTTAGGCACATCAGGGGCTCTGCAAACACGACATGGCGTCCGATCTCAATTCCAGCCAATTCTACATTGAAAAAGTAAAACGGCGCTCCTTCACTTCCTAGTTCTGCGGTGCGCCCTAACAGTGGTTTACCCCCACATATGGGGTATTGGCGTATTCAGGAGAAATTGCATAACAAAATTTATGGTTACATTTCTGTTTTTACACATGTGAAAATAAAAAAAAAAGGTTCTGAATTAAGATGTTTGCAAAAAAAAGTTCATTTTTTCCTTCCACATTGTTTCAGTTCCTGTGAAGCACGTAAAGGGTTAATAAACTTCTTGAATGTGGTTTTGAGCACCTTGAGGGGTGTAGTTTTTAGAATGGTGTCACACTTCGTTATTTTCTATCATATAGACCCCTCAAAATGACTTCAAATGTGATGTGGTCCCTAAAAAAAATGGTGTTGTAAAAATGAGAAATTGCTGGTCAACTTTTAACCCTTATAACTCCCTAACAAAAAAAAAAATTTAGTTTCCAAAATTGTGCTGATGTAAAGTAGACATGTGGGAAATGTTATTTATTAACTATTTTTCGTGATATATCTCTCTGATTTAAGGGCATAAAAATACAAAGTTTGAAAATTGCAAAATTTTAAAAATTTTCGCCATATTTCCATTTTTTTCATAAATAATCGCAAGTAATATCGAAGAAATGTCACCACTAACATGAAGTACAATATGTCATGAAAAAACATTCTCAGAATCAGCGGGATCCGTTGAAGCGTTCCAGAGTTATAACCTCATAAAGTGACAGTGGTCAGAATTGCAAAAATTGGCTCGGTCATTAAGTACCAAATTGGCTCTGTCACTAAGGGGTTAATCCCTGGCCTGGTAGCCTCAACCAATCAGCAACAGGCACAGCATCGACGTAGAAATCCCGCGTCTCTGATTGGTCGAGGCCGCCAGGCCTCAACCAATCAGCGACGGGCACAGCGACGATGATGTCATAAAGGACGCAGAAATCCCACGTTTCTGATTCAGCGACGGGCACAGTATCGACGTAGATGTCATAATGGTTGCCATGGCGACGATGATGTCATAAAGGTTGCCTCGACCAATCAGCGACGGGCACAGTCTGCCGCGAATTCTGGAATCATCATTGTCCATATACTACGGGGTCATGCATATTCTAGAATACCCGATGCGCTAGAATCCGGCCACAATCTAGTTGTATATACTGTAGATATATATGGATCCTGTCATTTTTTGAGCCGCAGACTAGATCTGACATCTGATCACACATTTATTGATATGTGACAATTATACGCAAGAATTTCCCCTTAATCCCAGTGTGTACAATATTCTGCGCCAATCTCATCTGCGTCCCGTTTTTTTTACTGGTGATCATTTTTGCAGATCACACGACCACAGATTTTTTCCATGTATGCACCTAGGAGTTTTTTAACCCTCGGGCGATTTATTTATTTTTTTTTTTATTTTTTCCTTCCCATAACTTATTTATTTTTCCATCCACACCGCCGTTGGGAATTTTTTTTATTTTGGCGGGACGTTCTTATTGATGCCATTTTGGCGCGGATACCATGTTTTCATCACCTCTTATTTCATTTTATTGCAATGTTGCGGCAACCAAAAAAAAACGTAATTATGGCGTTTCGAGTTTTTTCTCGTTATGCCGTTTACTGATCAGATTATTTTACATTTTGATTGGTCAGAGCTTTCTGAACACGTCAATTCCAAATTTGTGTATTTTTTTAATTGAGCAAAACCAATATTGTTTTTTTCTTATATTTCTATGATATATGACGTAACTGCATCATGCGTTGTGAAGGGGTTAATACTATAATTATTGGCCAAATGGACCAGATCCTTCTGCCGACGTGGATTTAGCCTGCTCTCTGTGAGAAAGCGAAATCCCATTTGGCTCAGGCCGCTTTCACACTTCCTTTTCTTGCAATGCGTCATTTTGGGCAAAAAACGGATCCTGCAAATGTGCTCGCAGGATGCATTTTTTTGCCCATAAACTTGTATTAGCGACGGATCGTGACGGATGGCCACACGTCGCGTCCGTTGTGCGACGGATCCGTCGTGTTTTGGCGGACCGTCATCACAAAAAACGTTCAATGTAATGTATTCTTGTCCGTCGCGTCCGCCATTTTCGACCGCGCATGCACGGCCGAAACTCCGCCCCCTCCTCCCCAGACTGCAGAATGGGCAGCGGATGCGTCGAAAAACTGCATCCGCTGCCCACGTCGTGCAAAACTTTTACAACGTCCGTCGGTACATCGGCCCGACACATTGCGACGAAAGATGATCTACTAGATCTAGCAGGCTAAAAGACCAGGTCCTTCTGCCAACTTGGATTTAGCCTGCTCACTGTGAGAAAGCGAAATCCATGTGGGATAAAGGACCAGGTCCCTGTGAGTGGTTTAATACCAGACTTAGTAATCTAAAACGCCAGGTCCTTCTGCCCACTTAGATTTAGCTGGCTTTATAGTGGGCAGCGCAGTCCGCCAGTGATTCACCATCTGATGCACTGTAATGATTCCACTTCCGTACTGTAGTGCCGCCGTGTCACGCATCCAACCTACTACAATGTTTCCGCCAGGTTATGCGTATTGCCGGTCACTGTGCTCCTTCAGTTCACCTCAAGTGACAGTTGACAGCTCAGAGGGTTCTGTGATAACCGCAAACTGTAATCTCCAGTGACCTCACAGGTGGCGGCTTCCATGTCACCCTTAGGCCGGCGTCACACTCGGCGTATGACAATACGGTCCGTAATTTACGGCCGTAATATGCAGAAAAGTCCCCAAAATAGTGGTCCGTATCTCCTCCGTAGGCAGGGTGTGTCAGCATATTTTGCGCATGGCATCCTCCGTATGGCATCCGTACTGCGAGATTTTATCGTAGGCTTGCAAAACCAACATAAGGACATACAATGGATCCATGTGTTAAAAAAAAACCAACATATATACTGTCTATATATATTGTAAGGATTTCACTCACTCAGCTGCGACGGCTGACACTCAGGAGACGTGTTCCTTTAAAGTTCACTGGGTTTATTGCTTCATAAACCATGTGGCAAATAACAGAAAGCAAAATGGGCCTTTGGTTCAGGCAAAGAAAAGCAAGTGTCCAGTTCATCCGGCTCAGTCCTGAAGCCGTAACACACTCAGGAGGGTTTCACCTCCACACATATCTGCTGTGTAAAGGATTAGCCAGTCTTATAAAGAGCTAACCCCACCCAGTAACCCATCACATGATTAGCCATGTGGTCTGACATTACCACAGGTCCTGAAACACATATACAAGATTATGTGCAAGAAAGGAATACTCCGGGCTACATTACAGCAACCAGGCACTTATGTGGCACATACCTCCCATCGACTACAAACCCTTTAGCCATGCTACAATATATACAGGAGGAGCTGTACTGTGCAGTGTATATATATACAGGAGGAGTGGTACTGTGCAGTGTATATATACAGGAGGAGCGGTACTGTGCAGTGTATATATACAGGAGGAGTGGTACTGTGCAGTGTATATATACAGGACAGGAGGAGTGGTACTGTGCAGTGTATATATACAGGAGGAGTGGTACTGTGCAGTGTATATATACAGGAGGAGCGGTACTGTGCAGTGTATATACAGGAGGAGTGGTACTGTGCAGTGTATATATACAGGAGGAGCGGTACTGTGCAGTGTATATATACAGGAGGAGTGGTACTGTGCAGTGTATATATACAGGAGGAGTGGTACTGTGCAGTGTATATATACAGGAGGAGGGGTACTGTGCAGTGTATATATACAGGAGGAGGGGTACTGTGCAGTGTATATATACAGGAGGAGCGGTACTGTGCAGTGTATATATACAGGAGGAGTGGTACTGTGCAGTGTATATATACAGGAGGAGGGGTACTGTGCAGTGTATATATACAGGAGGAGCGGTACTGTGCAGTGTATATATACAGGAGGAGTGGTACTGTGCAGTGTATATATACAGGACAGGAGGAGTGGTACTGTGCAGTGTATATATACAGGAGGAGTGGTACTGTGCAGTGTATATATACAGGACAGGAGGAGTGGTACTGTGCAGTGTATATATACAGGAGGAGCGGTACTGTGCAGTGTATATATACAGGAGGAGTGGTACTGTACAGTGTATATATACAGGAGGAGTGGTACTGTGCAGTGTATATATACAGGAGGAGTGGTACTGTGCAGTGTATATATACAGGACAGGAGGAGTGGTACTGTGCAGTGTATATATACAGGAGGAGCGGTACTGTGCAGTGTATATATACAGGAGGAGTGGTACTGTACAGTGTATATATACAGGAGGAGCGGTACTGTGCAGTGTATATATACAGGAGGAGTGGTACTGTGCAGTGTATATATACAGGAGGAGTGGTACTGTGCAGTGTATATATACAGGAGGAGTGGTACTGTGCAGTGTATATATACAGGAGGAGGGGTACTGTGCAGTGTATATATACAGGAGGAGTGGTACTGTGCAGTGTATATATACAGGAGGAGTGGTACTGTGCAGTGTATATATACAGGAGGAGTGGTACTGTGCAGTGTATATATACAGGAGGAGGGTACTGTGCAGTGTATATATACAGAAGGAGTGGTACTGTGCAGTGTATATATACAGGAGGAGTGGTACTGTGCAGTGTATATATACAGGAGGAGTGGTACTGTGCAGTGTATATATACAGGAGGAGTGGTACTGTGCAGTGTATATATACAGGAGGAGGGGTACTGTGCAGTGTATATATACAGGAGGAGTGGTACTGTGCAGTGTATATATACAGGAGGAGTGGTACTGTGCAGTGTATATATACAGGAGGAGTGGTACTGTGCAGTGTATATATACAGAAGGAGTGGTACTGTGCAGTGTATATATACAGGACAGGAGGAGTGGTACTGTGCAGTGTATATATACAGGAGGAGTGGTACTGTGCAGTGTATATATACAGGACAGGAGGAGTGGTACTGTGCAGTGTATATATACAGGAGGAGTGGTACTGTGCAGTGTATATATACAGGAGGAGTGGTACTGTGCAGTGTATATATACAGGAGGAGGGGTACTGTGCAGTGTATATATACAGGAGGAGTGGTACTGTGCAGTGTATATATACAGGACAGGAGGAGTGGTACTGTGCAGTGTATATATACAGGAGGAGTGGTACTGTGCAGTGTATATATACAGGAGGAGTGGTACTGTGCAGTGTATATATACAGGAGGAGTGGTACTGTGCAGTGTATATATACAGGAGGAGTGGTACTGTGCAGTGTATATATACAGGAGGAGTGGTACTGTGCAGTGTATATATACAGGACAGGAGGAGTGGTACTGTGCAGTGTATATATACATGAGGAGGGGTACTGTGCAGTGTATATATACAGGAGGAGTGGTACTGTGCAGTGTATATATACAGGAGGAGTGGTACTGTGCAGTGTATATATACAGGAGGAGTGGTACTGTGCAGTGTATATATACAGGAGGAGTGGTACTGTGCAGTGTATATATACAGGACAGGAGGAGTGGTACTGTGCAGTGTATATATACAGGAGGAGTGGTACTGTGCAGTGTATATACAGGACAGGAGGAGTGGTACTGTGCAGTGTATATATACAGGAGGAGTGGTACTGTGCAGTGTATATATACAGGAGGAGTGGTACTGTGCAGTGTATATATACAGGAGGAGTGGTACTGTGCAGTGTATATATACAGGACAGGAGGAGTGGTACTGTGCAGTGTATATATACAGGAGGAGTGGTACTGTGCAGTGTATATATACAGGAGGAGTGGTACTGTGCAGTGTATATATACAGGAGGAGGGGTACTGTGCAGTGTATATATACAGGAGGAGTGGTACTGTGCAGTGTATATATACAGGACAGGAGGAGTGGTACTGTGCAGTGTATATATACAGGAGGAGTGGTACTGTGCAGTGTATATATACAGGAGGAGTGGTGCTGTGCAGTGTATATATACAGGAGGAGTGGTACTGTGCAGTGTATATATACAGGAGGAGTGGTACTGTGCAGTGTATATATACAGGACAGGAGGAGTGGTACTGTGCAGTGTATATACAGGAGGAGTGGTACTGTGCAGTGTATGTATACAGGACAGGAGGAGTGGTACTGTGCAGTGTATATATATACAGGAGGAGTGGTACTGTGCAGTGTATATATACAGGACAGGAGGAGTGGTACTGTGCAGTGTATATATACAGGAGGAGTGGTACTGTGCAGTGTATATATACAGGAGGAGTGGTACTGTGCAGTGTATATATACAGGAGGAGGGGTACTGTGCAGTGTATATATACAGGAGGAGTGGTACTGTGCAGTATATATATACAGGACAGGAGGAGTGGTACTGTGCAGTGTATATATACAGGAGGAGTGGTACTGTGCAGTGTATATATACAGGAGGAGTGGTACTGTGCAGTGTATATATACAGGACAGGAGGAGTGGTACTGTGCAGTGTATATACAGGAGGAGTGGTACTGTGCAGTGTATGTATACAGGACAGGAGGAGTGGTACTGTGCAGTGTATATATATACAGGAGGAGTGGTACTGTGCAGTGTATATATACAGGACAGGAGGAGTGGTACTGTGCAGTGTATATATACAGGAGGAGTGGTACTGTGCAGTGTATATATACAGGAGGAGGGGTACTGTGCAGTGTATATATACAGGAGGAGTGGTACTGTGCAGTATATATATACAGGACAGGAGGAGTGGTGCTGTGCAGTGTATATATACAGGAGGAGTGGTACTGTGCAGTGTATATATACAGGAGGAGTGGTACTGTGCAGTGTATATATACAGGACAGGAGGAGTGGTACTGTGCAGTGTATATACAGGAGGAGTGGTACTGTGCAGTGTATGTATACAGGACAGGAGGAGTGGTACTGTGCAGTGTATATATATACAGGAGGAGTGGTACTGTGCAGTGTATATATACAGGACAGGAGGAGTGGTACTGTGCAGTGTATATATACAGGAGGAGTGGTACTGTGCAGTGTATATATACAGGAGGAGTGGTACTGTGCAGTGTATATATACAGGAGGAGGGGTACTGTGCAGTGTATATATACAGGAGGAGTGGTACTGTGCAGTGTATATATACAGGACAGGAGGAGTGGTACTGTGCAGTGTATATATACAGGAGGAGTGGTACTGTGCAGTGTATATATACAGGAGGAGTGGTGCTGTGCAGTGTATATATACAGGAGGAGTGGTACTGTGCAGTGTATATATATACAGGAGGAGTGGTACTGTGCAGTGTATATATACAGGACAGGAGGAGTGGTACTGTGCAGTGTATATATACAGGAGGAGTGGTACTGTGCAGTGTATATATACAGGAGGAGTGGTGCTGTGCAGTGTATATATACAGGAGGAGTGGTACTGTGCAGTGTATATATATACAGGAGGAGTGGTACTGTGCAGTGTATATATACAGGACAGGAGGAGTGGTACTGTGCAGTGTATATATACAGGACAGGAGGAGTGGTACTGTGCAGTGTATATATACAGGAGGAGTGGTACTGTGCAGTGTATATATACAGGGGGAGTGGTACTGTGCAGTGTATATATACAGGAGGAGTGGTACTGTGCAGTGTATATATACAGGACAGGAGGAGTGGTGCTGTGCAGTGTATATATACAGGAGGAGTGGTACTGTGCAGTGTATATATACAGGAGGAGCTGTACTGTGCAGTGTATATATACAGGAGGAGCTGTACTGTGCAGTGTATATATACAGGAGGAGCTGTACTGTGCAGTGTATATATACAGGAGGAGTGGTACTGTGCAGTGTATATATACAGGACAGGAGGAGTGGTACTGTGCAGTGTATATATACAGGAGGAGTGGTACTGTACAGTGTATATATACAGGAGGAGCTGTACTGTGCAGTGTATATATACAGGAGGAGCTGTACTGTGCAGTGTATATATACAGGAGGAGCTGTACTGTGCAGTGTATATATACAGGAGGAGTGGTACTGTGCAGTGTATATATACAGGAGGAGCTGTACTGTGCAGTGTATATATACAGGAGGAGTGGTACTGTGCAGTGTATATATACAGGAGGAGCTGTACTGTGCAGTGTATATATACAGGAGGAGCTGTACTGTGCAGTGTATATATACAGGAGGAGCTGTACTGTGCAGTGTATATATACAGGAGGAGTGGTACTGTGCAGTGTATATATACAGGAGGAGCTGTACTGTGCAGTGTATATATACAGGAGGAGTGGTACTGTGCAGTGTATATATACAGGAGGAGCTGTACTGTGCAGTGTATATATACAGGAAGAGCTGTACTGTGCAGTGTATATATACAGGAGGGGTGGTACTGTGCAGTGTATATATACAGGAGGAGTGGTGCTGTGCAGTGTATATATACAGGAGGAGCGGTACTGTGCAGTGTATATATACAGGAGGAGTGGTACTGTGCAATGTATATATACAGGATATAGAGGTGGTACTGTGCAGTGTATATATACAGGAGGAGTGGTACTGTGCAGTGTATATATACAGGAGGAGAGGTGCTGTGCAGTGTATATATACAGGACAGGAGGAGTGGTACTGTGCAGTGTATATATACAGGAGGAGTGGTACTGTGCAGTGTATATACAGGAGGAGTGGTACTGTGCAGTGTATATATACAGGAGGAGTGGTACTATGCAGTATATATACAGGAGGAGTGGTACTGTGCAGTGTATATATACAGGATATAGAGGTGGTACTGTGCAGTGTATATATACAGGAGGAGTGGTACTGTGCAGTGTATATATACAGGAGGAGTGGAACTGTGCAGTGTATATATACAGGAGGAGTGGTACTATGCAGTGTATATATACAGGAGGAGTGGTACTGTGCAGTGTATATATACAGGAGGAGTGGTACTGTGCAGTGTATATATACAGGACAGGAGGAGTGGTACTGTGCAGTGTATATAAACAGGAGGAGTGGTACTGTGCAGTGTATATATACAGGAGGAGCTGTACTGTGCAGTGTATATATACAGGAGGAGTGGTACTGTGCAGTGTATATATACAGGAGGAGTGGTACTGTGCAGTGTATATATACAGGAGGAGTGGTACTGTGCAGTGTATATATACAGGAGGAGTGGTACTATGCAGTGTATATATACAGGACAGGAGGAGTGGTACTGTGCAGTGTATATATACAGGAGGAGTGGTACTGTGCAGTGTATATATACAGGAGGAGCTGTACTGTGCAGTGTATATATACAGGAGGAGTGGTACTGTGCAGTGTATATATACAGGAGGAGTGGTACTGTGCAGTGTATATATACAGGAGGAGTGGTACTGTGCAGTGTATATATACAGGAGGAGCTGCACTGTGCAGTGTATATATACAGGAGGAGTGGTACTGTGCAGTGTATATATACAGGAGGAGTGGTACTGTGCAGTGTATATATACAGGAGGAGTGGTACTGTGCAGTGTATATATACAGGAGGAGCTGTACTGTGCAGTGTATATATACAGGAGGAGCTGTACTGTGCAGTGTATATATACAGGAGGAGCTGTACTGTGCAGTGTATATATACAGGAGGAGCTGTACTGTGCAGTGTATATATACAGGAGGAGCTGTACTGTGCAGTGTATATATACAGGAGGAGTGGTACTGTGCAGTGTATATATACAGGAGGAGTGGTACTGTGCAGTGTGTATATACAGGAGGAGTGGTGCTGTGCAGTGTATATATACAGGAGGAGTGGTGCTGTGCAGTGTATATATACAGGAGGAGCTGTACTGTGCAGTGTATATATACAGGAGGAGTGGTACTGTGCAGTGTATATACACAGGAGGAGTGGTACTGTGCAGTGTATATATACAGGAGGAGTGGTACTGTGCAGTGTATATATACAGGACAGGAGGAGTGGTACTGTGCAGTGTATATATACAGGACAGGAGGAGTGGTACTGTGCAGTGTATATATACAGGAGGAGTGGTACTGTGCAGTGTATATATACAGGAGGAGTGGTACTGTGCAGTGTATATATACAGGAGGAGTGGTACTGTGCAGTGTATATATACAGGAGGAGAGGTACTGTGCAGTGTATATATACAGGAGGAGTGGTGCTGTGCAGTGTATATATACAGGAGGAGTGGTACTGTGCAGTGTATATATACAGGACAGGAGGAGTGGTACTGTGCAGTGTATATATACAGGAGGAGTGGTACTGTGCAGTGTATATATACAGGAGGAGTGGTACTGTGCAGTGTATATATACAGGAGGAGTGGTACTGTGCAGTGTATATATACAGGACAGGAGGAGTGGTACTGTGCAGTGTATATATACAGGAGGAGTGGTACTGTGCAGTGTATATATACAGGAGGAGTGGTACTGTGCAGTGTATATATACAGGACAGGAGGAGTGGTACTGTGCAGTGTATATATACAGGAGTGGTACTGTGCAGTGTATATATACAGGAGGAGTGGTACTGTGCAGTGTATATATACAGGAGGAGCTGTACTGTGCAGTGTATATATACAGGAGGAGTGGTACTGTGCAGTGTATATACACAGGAGGAGTGGTACTGTGCAGTGTATATATACAGGAGGAGTGGTACTGTGCAGTGTATATATACAGGACAGGAGGAGTGGTACTGTGCAGTGTATATATACAGGAGGAGTGGTACTGTGCAGTGTATATATACAGGAGGAGTGGTACTGTGCAGTGTATATATACAGGAGGAGAGGTACTGTGCAGTGTATATATACAGGAGGAGTGGTACTGTGCAGTGTATATATACAGGAGGAGCGGTACTGTGCAGTGTATATATACAGGAGGAGTGGTACTGTGCAGTGTATATATACAGGAGGAGTGGTACTGTGCAGTGTATATATACAGGACAGGGGGAGTGGTACTGTGCAGTGTATATATACAGGACAGGAGGAGTGGTACTGTGCAGTGTATATATACAGGACAGGAGGAGTGGTACTGTGCAGTGTATATATACAGGAGGAGTGGTACTGTGCAGTGTATATATACAGGAGGAGTGGTACTGTGCAGAGTATATATACAGGAGGAGTGGTACTGTACAGTGTATATATACAGGAGGAGTGGTACTGTACAGTGTATATATACAGGAGGAGTGGTACTGTGCAGTGTATATATACAGGACAGGAGGAGTGGTACTGTGCAGTGTATATATACAGGAGGAGTGGTACTGTGCAGTGTATATATACAGGAGGAGTGGTACTGTGCAGTGTATATATACAGGAGGAGTGGTACTGTGCAGTGTATATATACAGGACAGGAGGAGTGGTACTGTGCAGTGTATATATACAGGAGGAGTGGTACTGTGCAGTGTATATATACAGGAGGAGTGGTACTGTGCAGTGTATATATACAGGACAGGAGGAGTGGTACTGTGCAGTGTATATATACAGGAGGAGTGGTACTGTGCAGTGTATATATACAGGACAGGAGGAGTGGTACTGTGCAGTGTATATATACAGGAGGAGTGGTACTGTGCAGTGTATATATACAGGAGGAGTGGTACTGTGCAGTGTATATATACAGGAGGAGTGGTACTGTGCAGTGTATATATACAGGACAGGAGGAGTGGTACTGTGCAGTGTATATATACAGGAGGAGTGGTACTGTGCAGTGTATATATACAGGAGGAGTAGTACTGTGCAGTGTATATATACAGGAGGAGGGTACTGTGCAGTGTATATATACAGGAGGAGTGGTACTGTGCAGTGTATATATACAGGAGGAGTGGTACTGTGCAGTGTATATATACAGGAGGAGTGGTGCTGTGCAGTGTATATATACAGGAGGAGTGGTACTGTGCAGTGTATATATACAGGAGGAGCGGTACTGTGCAGTGTATATATACAGGAGTGGTACTGTGCAGTGTATATATACAGGAGGAGTGGTGCTGTGCAGTGTATATATACAGGAGGAGTGGTACTGTGCAGTGTATATATACAGGAGTGGTACTGTGCAGTGTATATATACAGAAGGAGTGGTACTGTGCAGTGTATATATACAGGAGTGGTACTGTGCAGTGTATATATACAGGAGGAGTGGTGCTGTGCAGTGTATATATACAGGAGGAGCGGTACTGTGCAGTGTATATATACAGGAGGAGTGGTGCTGTGCAGTGTATATATACAGGAGACTGTGCAGTGTATATATACAGGAGGAGTGGTGCTGTGCAGTGTATATATACAGGAGGAGTGGTACTGTGCAGTGTATATATACAGGAGGAGTGGTGCTGTGCAGTGTATATATACAGGAGGAGTGGTACTGTGCAGTGTATATATACAGGAGGAGCGGTACTGTGCAGTGTATATATACAGGAGGAGTGGTGCTGTGCAGTGTATATATACAGGAGGAGTGGTGCTGTGCAGTGTATATATACAGGAGGAGTGGTACTGTGCAGTGTATATATACAGGAGGAGTGGTACTGTGCAGTGTATATATACAGGACAGGAGGAGTGGTACTGTGCAGTATATATATACAGGAGGAGTGGTACTGTGCAGTGTATATATACAGGACAGGAGGAGTGGTACTGTGCAGTGTATATATACAGGAGGAGTGGTACTGTGCAGTGTATATATACAGGAGGAGTGGTACTGTGCAGTGTATATATACAGGAGGAGTGGTACTGTGCAGTGTATATATACAGGAGGAGTGGTACTGTGCAGTGTATATATACAGGACAGGAGGAGTGGTACTGTGCAGTGTATATATACAGGAGGAGTGGTACTGTGCAGTGTATATATACAGGAGGAGTGGTACTGTGCAGTGTATATATACAGGAGGAGTGGTACTGTGCAGTGTATATATACAGGAGGAGTGGTACTGTGCAGTGTATATATACAGGAGGAGTGGTACTGTGCAGTGTATATACAGGAGGAGTGGTACTGTGCAGTGTATATATACAGGACAGGAGGAGTGGTACTGTGCAGTGTATATACAGGAGGAGTGGTACTGTGCAGTGTATATACAGGAGGAGTGGTACTGTGCAGTGTATATATACAGGACAGGAGGAGTGGTACTGTGCAGTGTATATATACAGGACAGGAGAGTGGTACTGTGCAGTGTATATATACAGGAGGAGTGGTACTGTGCAGTGTATATATAGGCAGGAGGAGTGGTACTGTGCAGTGTATATATACAGGAGGAGTGGTACTGTGCAGTGTATATATACAGGAGGAGTGGTACTGTGCAGTGTATATATACAGGAGGAGTGGTACTGTGCAGTGTATATATACAGGAGGAGTGGTACTGTGCAGTGTATATATACAGGACAGGAGGAGTGGTACTGTGCAGTGTATATACAGGAGGAGTGGTACTGTGCAGTGTATATATACAGAGTTACAGGAGGAGTGGTACTGTGCAGTGTATATATACAGGAGGAGTGGTACTGTGCAGTGTATATATACAGGACAGGAGGAGTGGTACTGTGCAGTGTATATATACAGGAGGAGTGGTACTGTGCAGTGTATATATACAGGAGGAGTGGTACTGTGCAGTGTATATATACAGGAGGAGTGGTACTGTGCAGTGTATATATACAGGAGGAGTGGTACTGTGCAGTGTATATATACAGGACAGGAGGGAGTGGTACTGTGCAGTGTATATATACAGGACAGGAGGAGTGGTACTGTGCAGTGTATATATAACAGGAGGAGTGGTACTGTGCAGTGTATATATACAGGACAGGAGGAGTGGTACTGTGCAGTGTATATATACAGGACAGGAGGAGTGGTACTGTGCAGTGTATATATACAGGAGGAGTGGTACTGTGCAGTGTATATATACAGGACAGGAGGAGTGGTACTGTGCAGTGTATATATACAGGAGGAGTGGTACTGTGCAGTGTATATATACAGGACGAGGAGTGGTACTGTGCAGTGTATTATATACAGGAGGAGTGGTACTGTGCAGTGTATATATTACAGGAGGAGGGGTACTGTGCAGTGTATATATACAGGAGGAGTGGTACTGTGCAGTATATATATACAGGACAGGAGGAGTGGTGCTGTGCAGTGTATATATACAGGAGGAGTGGTACTGTGCAGTGTATATATACAGGAGGAGTGGTACTGTGCAGTGTATATATACAGGACAGGAGGAGTGGTACTGTGCAGTGTATATACAGGAGGAGTGGTACTGTGCAGTGTATGTATACAGGACAGGAGGAGGAGTGGTACTGTGCAGTGTATATATATACAGGAGGAGTGGTACTGTGCAGTGTATATATACAGGACAGGAGGAGTGGTACTGTGCAGTGTATATATACAGGAGGAGTGGTACTGTGCAGTGTATATATACAGGAGGAGTGGTACTGTGCAGTGTATATATACAGGAGGAGGGGTACTGTGCAGTGTATATATACAGGAGGAGTGGTACTGTGCAGTGTATATATACAGGACAGGAGGAGTGGTACTGTGCAGTGTATATATACAGGAGGAGTGGTACTGTGCAGTGTATATATACAGGAGGAGTGGTGCTGTGCAGTGTATATATACAGGAGGAGTGGTACTGTGCAGTGTATATATATACAGGAGGAGTGGTACTGTGCAGTGTATATATACAGGACAGGAGGAGTGGTACTGTGCAGTGTATATATACAGGACAGGAGGAGTGGTACTGTGCAGTGTATATATACAGGAGGAGTGGTACTGTGCAGTGTATATATACAGGGGGAGTGGTACTGTGCAGTGTATATATACAGGAGGAGTGGTACTGTGCAGTGTATATATACAGGACAGGAGGAGTGGTACTGTGCAGTGTATATATACAGGACAGGAGGAGTGGTGCTGTGCAGTGTATATATACAGGAGGAGTGGTACTGTGCAGTGTATATATACAGGAGGAGTGGTACTGTACAGTGTATATATACAGGAGGAGCTGTACTGTGCAGTGTATATATACAGGAGGAGCTGTACTGTGCAGTGTATATATACAGGAGGAGCTGTACTGTGCAGTGTATATATACAGGAGGAGTGGTACTGTGCAGTGTATATATACAGGAGGAGCTGTACTGTGCAGTGTATATATACAGGAGGAGCTGTACTGTGCAGTGTATATATACAGGAGGAGTGGTACTGTGCAGTGTATATATACAGGAGGAGCTGTACTGTGCAGTGTATATATACAGGAGGAGGGGTACTGTGCAGTGTATATATACAGGAGGAGGGGTACTGTGCAGTGTATATATACAGGAGGAGTGGTACTGTGCAGTGTATATATACAGGAGGAGCTGTACTGTGCAGTGTATATATACAGGAGGAGTGGTACTGTGCAGTGTATATATACAGGAAGAGCTGTACTGTGCAGTGTATATATACAGGAGGGGTGGTACTGTGCAGTGTATATATACAGGAGGAGTGGTGCTGTGCAGTGTATATATACAGGAGGAGCGGTACTGTGCAGTGTATATATACAGGAGGAGTGGTACTGTGCAATGTATATATACAGGATATAGAGGTGGTACTGTGCAGTGTATATATACAGGAGGAGTGGTACTGTGCAGTGTATATATACAGGAGGAGAGGTGCTGTGCAGTGTATATATACAGGACAGGAGGAGTGGTACTGTGCAGTGTATATATACAGGAGGAGTGGTACTGTGCAGTGTATATACAGGAGGAGTGGTACTGTGCAGTGTATATATACAGGAGGAGTGGTACTATGCAGTATATATACAGGAGGAGTGGTACTGTGCAGTGTATATATACAGGATATAGAGGTGGTACTGTGCAGTGTATATATACAGGAGGAGTGGTACTGTGCAGTGTATATATACAGGAGGAGTGGAACTGTGCAGTGTATATATACAGGAGGAGTGGTACTATGCAGTGTATATATACAGGAGGAGTGGTACTGTGCAGTGTATATATACAGGAGGAGTGGTACTGTGCAGTGTATATATACAGGACAGGAGGAGTGGTACTGTGCAGTGTATATAAACAGGAGGAGTGGTACTGTGCAGTGTATATATACAGGAGGAGCTGTACTGTGCAGTGTATATATACAGGAGGAGTGGTACTGTGCAGTGTATATATACAGGAGGAGTGGTACTGTGCAGTGTATATATACAGGAGGAGTGGTACTGTGCAGTGTATATATACAGGAGGAGTGGTACTATGCAGTGTATATATACAGGACAGGAGGAGTGGTACTGTGCAATGTATATATACAGGAGGAGTGGTACTGTGCAGTGTATATATACAGGACAGGAGGAGTGGTACTGTGCAGTGTATATATACAGGACAGGAGGAGTGGTACTGTGCAGTGTATATATACAGGAGGAGTGGTACTGTGCAGTGTATATATACAGGAGGAGTGGTACTGTGCAGTGTATATATACAGGAGGAGTGGTACTGTGCAGTGTATATATACAGGAGGAGAGGTACTGTGCAGTGTATATATACAGGAGGAGTGGTACTGTGCAGTGTATATATACAGGAGGAGTGGTACTGTGCAGTGTATATATACAGGAGGAGTGGTGCTGTGCAGTGTATATATACAGGAGGAGTGGTACTGTGCAGTGTATATATACAGGACAGGAGGAGTGGTACTGTGCAGTGTATATATACAGGAGGAGTGGTACTGTGCAGTGTATATATACAGGAGGAGTGGTACTGTGCAGTGTATATATACAGGAGGAGTGGTACTGTGCAGTGTATATATACAGGACAGGAGGAGTGGTACTGTGCAGTGTATATATACAGGAGGAGTGGTACTGTGCAGTGTATATATACAGGAGGAGTGGTACTGTGCAGTGTATATATACAGGACAGGAGGAGTGGTACTGTGCAGTGTATATATACAGGAGTGGTACTGTGCAGTGTATATATACAGGAGGAGTGGTACTGTGCAGTGTATATATACAGGAGGAGCTGTACTGTGCAGTGTATATATACAGGAGGAGTGGTACTGTGCAGTGTATATACACAGGAGGAGTGGTACTGTGCAGTGTATATATACAGGAGGAGTGGTACTGTGCAGTGTATATATACAGGACAGGAGGAGTGGTACTGTGCAGTGTATATATACAGGAGGAGTGGTACTGTGCAGTGTATATATACAGGAGGAGTGGTACTGTGCAGTGTATATATACAGGAGGAGAGGTACTGTGCAGTGTATATATACAGGAGGAGTGGTACTGTGCAGTGTATATATACAGGAGGAGCGGTACTGTGCAGTGTATATATACAGGAGGAGTGGTACTGTGCAGTGTATATATACAGGAGGAGTGGTACTGTGCAGTGTATATATACAGGACAGGGGGAGTGGTACTGTGCAGTGTATATATACAGGACAGGAGGAGTGGTACTGTGCAGTGTATATATACAGGACAGGAGGAGTGGTACTGTGCAGTGTATATATACAGGAGGAGTGGTACTGTGCAGTGTATATATACAGGAGGAGTGGTACTGTGCAGAGTATATATACAGGAGGAGTGGTACTGTACAGTGTATATATACAGGAGGAGTGGTACTGTACAGTGTATATATACAGGAGGAGTGGTACTGTGCAGTGTATATATACAGGACAGGAGGAGTGGTACTGTGCAGTGTATATATACAGGAGGAGTGGTACTGTGCAGTGTATATATACAGGAGGAGTGGTACTGTGCAGTGTATATATACAGGAGGAGTGGTACTGTGCAGTGTATATATACAGGACAGGAGGAGTGGTACTGTGCAGTGTATATATACAGGAGGAGTGGTACTGTGCAGTGTATATATACAGGAGGAGTGGTACTGTGCAGTGTATATATACAGGAGGAGTGGTACTGTGCAGTGTATATATACAGGACAGGAGGAGTGGTACTGTGCAGTGTATATATACAGGAGGAGTGGTACTGTGCAGTGTATATATACAGGACAGGAGGAGTGGTACTGTGCAGTGTATATATACAGGAGGAGTGGTACTGTGCAGTGTATATATACAGGAGGAGTGGTACTGTGCAGTGTATATATACAGGAGGAGTGGTACTGTGCAGTGTATATATACAGGACAGGAGGAGTGGTACTGTGCAGTGTATATATACAGGAGGAGTGGTACTGTGCAGTGTATATATACAGGAGGAGGGTACTGTGCAGTGTATATATACAGGAGGAGTAGTACTGTGCAGTGTATATATACAGGAGGAGGGTACTGTGCAGTGTATATATACAGGAGGAGTGGTACTGTGCAGTGTATATATACAGGAGGAGTGGTACTGTGCAGTGTATATATACAGGAGGAGTGGTGCTGTGCAGTGTATATATACAGGAGGAGTGGTACTGTGCAGTGTATATATACAGGAGGAGCGGTACTGTGCAGTGTATATATACAGGAGTGGTACTGTGCAGTGTATATATACAGGAGGAGTGGTGCTGTGCAGTGTATATATACAGGAGGAGTGGTACTGTGCAGTGTATATATACAGGAGTGGTACTGTGCAGTGTATATATACAGGAGGAGTGGTACTGTGCAGTGTATATATACAGGAGTGGTACTGTGCAGTGTATATATACAGGAGGAGTGGTGCTGTGCAGTGTATATATACAGGAGGAGCGGTACTGTGCAGTGTATATATACAGGAGGAGTGGTACTGTGCAGTGTATATATACAGGAGGAGTGGTACTGTGCAGTGTATATATACAGGACAGGAGGAGTGGTACTGTGCAGTGTATATATACAGGAGGAGTGGTACTGTGCAGTGTATATATACAGGAGGAGTGGTACTGTGCAGTGTATATATACAGGAGGAGGGGTACTGTGCAGTGTATATATACAGGAGGAGTGGTACTGTGCAGTGTATATATACAGGACAGGAGGAGTGGTACTGTGCAGTGTATATATACAGGAGGAGTGGTACTGTGCAGTGTATATATACAGGAGGAGTGGTACTGTGCAGTGTATATATACAGGACAGGAGGAGTGGTACTGTGCAGTGTATATATACAGGAGGAGTGGTACTGTGCAGTGTATATATACAGGACAGGAGGAGTGGTACTGTGCAGTGTATATATACAGGAGGAGTGGTACTGTGCAGTGTATATATACAGGAGGAGTGGTACTGTGCAGTGTATATATACAGGAGGAGTGGTACTGTGCAGTGTATATATACAGGACAGGAGGAGTGGTACTGTGCAGTGTATATATACAGGAGGAGTGGTACTGTGCAGTGTATATATACAGGAGGAGGGTACTGTGCAGTGTATATATACAGGAGGAGTAGTACTGTGCAGTGTATATATACAGGAGGAGGGTACTGTGCAGTGTATATATACAGGAGGAGTGGTACTGTGCAGTGTATATATACAGGAGGAGTGGTACTGTGCAGTGTATATATACAGGAGGAGTGGTGCTGTGCAGTGTATATATACAGGAGGAGTGGTACTGTGCAGTGTATATATACAGGAGGAGCGGTACTGTGCAGTGTATATATACAGGAGTGGTACTGTGCAGTGTATATATACAGGAGGAGTGGTGCTGTGCAGTGTATATATACAGGAGGAGTGGTACTGTGCAGTGTATATATACAGGAGTGGTACTGTGCAGTGTATATATACAGGAGGAGTGGTACTGTGCAGTGTATATATACAGGAGTGGTACTGTGCAGTGTATATATACAGGAGGAGTGGTGCTGTGCAGTGTATATATACAGGAGGAGCGGTACTGTGCAGTGTATATATACAGGAGGAGTGGTACTGTGCAGTGTATATATACAGGAGGAGTGGTACTGTGCAGTGTATATATACAGGACAGGAGGAGTGGTACTGTGCAGTGTATATATACAGGAGGAGTGGTACTGTGCAGTGTATATATACAGGAGGAGTGGTACTGTGCAGTGTATATATACAGGAGGAGTGGTGCTGTGCAGTGTATATATACAGGAGGAGTGGTACTGTGCAGTGTATATATACAGGAGGAGTGGTACTGTGCAGTGTATATATACAGGAGGAGTGGTACTGTGCAGTGTATATATACAGGACAGGAGGAGTGGTACTGTGCAGTGTATATATACAGGAGGAGTGGTACTGTGCAGTGTATATATACAGGAGGAGTGGTACTGTGCAGTGTATATATACAGGAGGAGGGGTACTGTGCAGTGTATATATACAGGAGGAGTGGTACTGTGCAGTGTATATATACAGGACAGGAGGAGTGGTACTGTGCAGTGTATATATACAGGAGGAGTGGTACTGTGCAGTGTATATATACAGGAGGAGTGGTGCTGTGCAGTGTATATATACAGGAGGAGTGGTACTGTGCAGTGTATATATACAGGAGGAGTGGTACTGTGCAGTGTATATATACAGGACAGGAGGAGTGGTACTGTGCAGTGTATATACAGGAGGAGTGGTACTGTGCAGTGTATGTATACAGGACAGGAGGAGTGGTACTGTGCAGTGTATATATATACAGGAGGAGTGGTACTGTGCAGTGTATATATACAGGACAGGAGGAGTGGTACTGTGCAGTGTATATATACAGGAGGAGTGGTACTGTGCAGTGTATACATACAGGAGGAGTGGTACTGTGCAGTGTATATATACAGGAGGAGGGGTACTGTGCAGTGTATATATACAGGAGGAGTGGTACTGTGCAGTATATATATACAGGACAGGAGGAGTGGTACTGTGCAGTGTATATATACAGGAGGAGTGGTACTGTGCAGTGTATATATACAGGAGGAGTGGTACTGTGCAGTGTATATATACAGGACAGGAGGAGTGGTACTGTGCAGTGTATATACAGGAGGAGTGGTACTGTGCAGTGTATGTATACAGGACAGGAGGAGTGGTACTGTGCAGTGTATATATATACAGGAGGAGTGGTACTGTGCAGTGTATATATACAGGACAGGAGGAGTGGTACTGTGCAGTGTATATATACAGGAGGAGTGGTACTGTGCAGTGTATATATACAGGAGGAGGGGTACTGTGCAGTGTATATATACAGGAGGAGTGGTACTGTGCAGTATATATATACAGGACAGGAGGAGTGGTGCTGTGCAGTGTATATATACAGGAGGAGTGGTACTGTGCAGTGTATATATACAGGAGGAGTGGTACTGTGCAGTGTATATATACAGGACAGGAGGAGTGGTACTGTGCAGTGTATATACAGGAGGAGTGGTACTGTGCAGTGTATGTATACAGGACAGGAGGAGTGGTACTGTGCAGTGTATATATATACAGGAGGAGTGGTACTGTGCAGTGTATATATACAGGACAGGAGGAGTGGTACTGTGCAGTGTATATATACAGGAGGAGTGGTACTGTGCAGTGTATATATACAGGAGGAGTGGTACTGTGCAGTGTATATATACAGGAGGAGGGGTACTGTGCAGTGTATATATACAGGAGGAGTGGTACTGTGCAGTGTATATATACAGGACAGGAGGAGTGGTACTGTGCAGTGTATATATACAGGAGGAGTGGTACTGTGCAGTGTATATATACAGGAGGAGTGGTGCTGTGCAGTGTATATATACAGGAGGAGTGGTACTGTGCAGTGTATATATATACAGGAGGAGTGGTACTGTGCAGTGTATATATACAGGACAGGAGGAGTGGTACTGTGCAGTGTATATATACAGGAGGAGTGGTACTGTGCAGTGTATATATACAGGAGGAGTGGTGCTGTGCAGTGTATATATACAGGAGGAGTGGTACTGTGCAGTGTATATATATACAGGAGGAGTGGTACTGTGCAGTGTATATATACAGGACAGGAGGAGTGGTACTGTGCAGTGTATATATACAGGACAGGAGGAGTGGTACTGTGCAGTGTATATATACAGGAGGAGTGGTACTGTGCAGTGTATATATACAGGGGGAGTGGTACTGTGCAGTGTATATATACAGGAGGAGTGGTACTGTGCAGTGTATATATACAGGACAGGAGGAGTGGTACTGTGCAGTGTATATATACAGGACAGGAGGAGTGGTGCTGTGCAGTGTATATATACAGGAGGAGTGGTACTGTGCAGTGTATATATACAGGAGGAGTGGTACTGTACAGTGTATATATACAGGAGGAGCTGTACTGTGCAGTGTATATATACAGGAGGAGCTGTACTGTGCAGTGTATATATACAGGAGGAGCTGTACTGTGCAGTGTATATATACAGGAGGAGTGGTACTGTGCAGTGTATATATACAGGAGGAGCTGTACTGTGCAGTGTATATATACAGGAGGAGCTGTACTGTGCAGTGTATATATACAGGAGGAGTGGTACTGTGCAGTGTATATATACAGGAGGAGCTGTACTGTGCAGTGTATATATACAGGAGGAGGGGTACTGTGCAGTGTATATATACAGGAGGAGGGGTACTGTGCAGTGTATATATACAGGAGGAGTGGTACTGTGCAGTGTATATATACAGGAGGAGCTGTACTGTGCAGTGTATATATACAGGAGGAGTGGTACTGTGCAGTGTATATATACAGGAAGAGCTGTACTGTGCAGTGTATATATACAGGAGGGGTGGTACTGTGCAGTGTATATATACAGGAGGAGTGGTGCTGTGCAGTGTATATATACAGGAGGAGCGGTACTGTGCAGTGTATATATACAGGAGGGGTGGTACTGTGCAGTGTATATATACAGGAGGAGTGGTGCTGTGCAGTGTATATATACAGGAGGAGTGGTACTGTGCAGTGTATATATACAGGAGGAGCTGTACTGTGCAGTGTATATATACAGGAGGAGTGGTACTGTGCAGTGTATATATACAGGAAGAGCTGTACTGTGCAGTGTATATATACAGGAGGGGTGGTACTGTGCAGTGTATATATACAGGAGGAGTGGTGCTGTGCAGTGTATATATACAGGAGGAGCTGTACTGTGCAGTGTATATATACAGGAGGAGTGGTACTGTGCAGTGTATATATACAGGAAGAGCTGTACTGTGCAGTGTATATATACAGGAGGGGTGGTACTGTGCAGTGTATATATACAGGAGGAGTGGTACTGTGCAGTGTATATATACAGGACAGGAGGAGTGGTACTGTGCAGTGTATATACAGGAGGAGTGGTACTGTGCAGTGTATGTATACAGGACAGGAGGAGTGGTACTGTGCAGTGTATATATATACAGGAGGAGTGGTACTGTGCAGTGTATATATACAGGACAGGAGGAGTGGTACTGTGCAGTGTATATATACAGGAGGAGTGGTACTGTGCAGTGTATATATACAGGAGGAGTGGTACTGTGCAGTGTATATATACAGGAGGAGGGGTACTGTGCAGTGTATATATACAGGAGGAGTGGTACTGTGCAGTGTATATATACAGGACAGGAGGAGTGGTACTGTGCAGTGTATATATACAGGAGGAGTGGTACTGTGCAGTGTATATATACAGGAGGAGTGGTGCTGTGCAGTGTATATATACAGGAGGAGTGGTACTGTGCAGTGTATATATATACAGGAGGAGTGGTACTGTGCAGTGTATATATACAGGACAGGAGGAGTGGTACTGTGCAGTGTATATATACAGGAGGAGTGGTACTGTGCAGTGTATATATACAGGAGGAGTGGTGCTGTGCAGTGTATATATACAGGAGGAGTGGTACTGTGCAGTGTATATATATACAGGAGGAGTGGTACTGTGCAGTGTATATATACAGGACAGGAGGAGTGGTACTGTGCAGTGTATATATACAGGACAGGAGGAGTGGTACTGTGCAGTGTATATATACAGGAGGAGTGGTACTGTGCAGTGTATATATACAGGGGGAGTGGTACTGTGCAGTGTATATATACAGGAGGAGTGGTACTGTGCAGTGTATATATACAGGACAGGAGGAGTGGTACTGTGCAGTGTATATATACAGGACAGGAGGAGTGGTGCTGTGCAGTGTATATATACAGGAGGAGTGGTACTGTGCAGTGTATATATACAGGAGGAGTGGTACTGTACAGTGTATATATACAGGAGGAGCTGTACTGTGCAGTGTATATATACAGGAGGAGCTGTACTGTGCAGTGTATATATACAGGAGGAGCTGTACTGTGCAGTGTATATATACAGGAGGAGTGGTACTGTGCAGTGTATATATACAGGAGGAGCTGTACTGTGCAGTGTATATATACAGGAGGAGCTGTACTGTGCAGTGTATATATACAGGAGGAGTGGTACTGTGCAGTGTATATATACAGGAGGAGCTGTACTGTGCAGTGTATATATACAGGAGGAGGGGTACTGTGCAGTGTATATATACAGGAGGAGGGGTACTGTGCAGTGTATATATACAGGAGGAGTGGTACTGTGCAGTGTATATATACAGGAGGAGCTGTACTGTGCAGTGTATATATACAGGAGGAGTGGTACTGTGCAGTGTATATATACAGGAAGAGCTGTACTGTGCAGTGTATATATACAGGAGGGGTGGTACTGTGCAGTGTATATATACAGGAGGAGTGGTGCTGTGCAGTGTATATATACAGGAGGAGCGGTACTGTGCAGTGTATATATACAGGAGGAGTGGTACTGTGCAGTGTATATATACAGGAGGAGAGGTGCTGTGCAGTGTATATATACAGGACAGGAGGAGTGGTACTGTGCAGTGTATATATACAGGAGGAGTGGTACTGTGCAGTGTATATACAGGAGGAGTGGTACTGTGCAGTGTATATATACAGGAGGAGTGGTACTATGCAGTATATATACAGGAGGAGTGGTACTGTGCAGTGTATATATACAGGATATAGAGGTGGTACTGTGCAGTGTATATATACAGGAGGAGTGGTACTGTGCAGTGTATATATACAGGAGGAGTGGAACTGTGCAGTGTATATATACAGGAGGAGTGGTACTATGCAGTGTATATATACAGGAGGAGTGGTACTGTGCAGTGTATATATACAGGAGGAGTGGTACTGTGCAGTGTATATATACAGGACAGGAGGAGTGGTACTGTGCAGTGTATATAAACAGGAGGAGTGGTACTGTGCAGTGTATATATACAGGAGGAGCTGTACTGTGCAGTGTATATATACAGGAGGAGTGGTACTGTGCAGTGTATATATACAGGAGGAGTGGTACTGTGCAGTGTATATATACAGGAGGAGTGGTACTGTGCAGTGTATATATACAGGAGGAGTGGTACTATGCAGTGTATATATACAGGACAGGAGGAGTGGTACTGTGCAGTGTATATATACAGGAGGAGTGGTACTGTGCAGTGTATATATACAGGAGGAGCTGTACTGTGCAGTGTATATATACAGGAGGAGTGGTACTGTGCAGTGTATATATACAGGAGGAGTGGTACTGTGCAGTGTATATATACAGGAGGAGTGGTACTGTGCAGTGTATATATACAGGAGGAGCTGCACTGTGCAGTGTATATATACAGGAGGAGTGGTACTGTGCAGTGTATATATACAGGAGGAGTGGTACTGTGCAGTGTATATATACAGGAGGAGTGGTACTGTGCAGTGTATATATACAGGAGGAGCTGTACTGTGCAGTGTATATATACAGGAGGAGCTGTACTGTGCAGTGTATATATACAGGAGGAGCTGTACTGTGCAGTGTATATATACAGGAGGAGCTGTACTGTGCAGTGTATATATACAGGAGGAGCTGTACTGTGCAGTGTATATATACAGGAGGAGCTGTACTGTGCAGTGTATATATACAGGAGGAGTGGTACTGTGCAGTGTATATACACAGGAGGAGTGGTACTGTGCAGTGTATATATACAGGAGGAGTGGTACTGTGCAGTGTATATATACAGGACAGGAGGAGTGGTACTGTGCAGTGTATATATACAGGACAGGAGGAGTGGTACTGTGCAGTGTATATATACAGGAGGAGTGGTACTGTGCAGTGTATATATACAGGAGGAGTGGTACTGTGCAGTGTATATATACAGGAGGAGTGGTACTGTGCAGTGTATATATACAGGAGGAGAGGTACTGTGCAGTGTATATATACAGGAGGAGTGGTACTGTGCAGTGTATATATACAGGAGGAGTGGTACTGTGCAGTGTATATATACAGGAGGAGTGGTGCTGTGCAGTGTATATATACAGGAGGAGTGGTACTGTGCAGTGTATATATACAGGACAGGAGGAGTGGTACTGTGCAGTGTATATATACAGGAGGAGTGGTACTGTGCAGTGTATATATACAGGAGGAGTGGTACTGTGCAGTGTATATATACAGGAGGAGTGGTACTGTGCAGTGTATATATACAGGACAGGAGGAGTGGTACTGTGCAGTGTATATATACAGGAGGAGTGGTACTGTGCAGTGTATATATACAGGAGGAGTGGTACTGTGCAGTGTATATATACAGGACAGGAGGAGTGGTACTGTGCAGTGTATATATACAGGAGTGGTACTGTGCAGTGTATATATACAGGAGGAGTGGTACTGTGCAGTGTATATATACAGGAGGAGCTGTACTGTGCAGTGTATATATACAGGAGGAGTGGTACTGTGCAGTGTATATACACAGGAGGAGTGGTACTGTGCAGTGTATATATACAGGAGGAGTGGTACTGTGCAGTGTATATATACAGGACAGGAGGAGTGGTACTGTGCAGTGTATATATACAGGAGGAGTGGTACTGTGCAGTGTATATATACAGGAGGAGTGGTACTGTGCAGTGTATATATACAGGAGGAGAGGTACTGTGCAGTGTATATATACAGGAGGAGTGGTACTGTGCAGTGTATATATACAGGAGGAGCGGTACTGTGCAGTGTATATATACAGGAGGAGTGGTACTGTGCAGTGTATATATACAGGAGGAGTGGTACTGTGCAGTGTATATATACAGGACAGGGGGAGTGGTACTGTGCAGTGTATATATACAGGACAGGAGGAGTGGTACTGTGCAGTGTATATATACAGGACAGGAGGAGTGGTACTGTGCAGTGTATATATACAGGAGGAGTGGTACTGTGCAGTGTATATATACAGGAGGAGTGGTACTGTGCAGAGTATATATACAGGAGGAGTGGTACTGTACAGTGTATATATACAGGAGGAGTGGTACTGTACAGTGTATATATACAGGAGGAGTGGTACTGTGCAGTGTATATATACAGGACAGGAGGAGTGGTACTGTGCAGTGTATATATACAGGAGGAGTGGTACTGTGCAGTGTATATATACAGGAGGAGTGGTACTGTGCAGTGTATATATACAGGAGGAGTGGTACTGTGCAGTGTATATATACAGGACAGGAGGAGTGGTACTGTGCAGTGTATATATACAGGAGGAGTGGTACTGTGCAGTGTATATATACAGGACAGGAGGAGTGGTACTGTGCAGTGTATATATACAGGAGGAGTGGTACTGTGCAGTGTATATATACAGGACAGGAGGAGTGGTACTGTGCAGTGTATATATACAGGAGGAGTGGTACTGTGCAGTGTATATATACAGGAGGAGTGGTACTGTGCAGTGTATATATACAGGAGGAGTGGTACTGTGCAGTGTATATATACAGGACAGGAGGAGTGGTACTGTGCAGTGTATATATACAGGAGGAGTGGTACTGTGCAGTGTATATATACAGGAGGAGTAGTACTGTGCAGTGTATATATACAGGAGGAGGGTACTGTGCAGTGTATATATACAGGAGGAGTGGTACTGTGCAGTGTATATATACAGGAGGAGTGGTACTGTGCAGTGTATATATACAGGAGGAGTGGTGCTGTGCAGTGTATATATACAGGAGGAGTGGTACTGTGCAGTGTATATATACAGGAGGAGCTGTACTGTGCAGTGTATATATACAGGAGGAGGGGTACTGTGCAGTGTATATATACAGGAGGAGGGGTACTGTGCAGTGTATATATACAGGAGGAGTGGTACTGTGCAGTGTATATATACAGGAGGAGCTGTACTGTGCAGTGTATATATACAGGAGGAGTGGTACTGTGCAGTGTATATATACAGGAAGAGCTGTACTGTGCAGTGTATATATACAGGAGGGGTGGTACTGTGCAGTGTATATATACAGGAGGAGTGGTGCTGTGCAGTGTATATATACAGGAGGAGCGGTACTGTGCAGTGTATATATACAGGAGGAGTGGTACTGTGCAATGCATATATACAGGATATAGAGGTGGTACTGTGCAGTGTATATATACAGGAGGAGTGGTACTGTGCAGTGTATATATACAGGAGGAGAGGTGCTGTGCAGTGTATATATACAGGACAGGAGGAGTGGTACTGTGCAGTGTATATATACAGGAGGAGTGGTACTGTGCAGTGTATATACAGGAGGAGTGGTACTGTGCAGTGTATATATACAGGAGGAGTGGTACTATGCAGTATATATACAGGAGGAGTGGTACTGTGCAGTGTATATATACAGGATATAGAGGTGGTACTGTGCAGTGTATATATACAGGAGGAGTGGTACTGTGCAGTGTATATATACAGGAGGAGTGGAACTGTGCAGTGTATATATACAGGAGGAGTGGTACTATGCAGTGTATATATACAGGAGGAGTGGTACTGTGCAGTGTATATATACAGGAGGAGTGGTACTGTGCAGTGTATATATACAGGAGGAGCTGTACTGTGCAGTGTATATATACAGGAGGAGTGGTACTGTGCAGTGTATATATACAGGAGGAGTGGTACTGTGCAGTGTATATATACAGGAGGAGTGGTACTGTGCAGTGTATATATACAGGAGGAGTGGTACTATGCAGTGTATATATACAGGACAGGAGGAGTGGTACTGTGCAGTGTATATATACAGGAGGAGTGGTACTGTGCAGTGTATATATACAGGAGGAGCTGTACTGTGCAGTGTATATATACAGGAGGAGTGGTACTGTGCAGTGTATATATACAGGAGGAGTGGTACTGTGCAGTGTATATATACAGGAGGAGTGGTACTGTGCAGTGTATATATACAGGAGGAGCTGCACTGTGCAGTGTATATATACAGGAGGAGTGGTACTGTGCAGTGTATATATACAGGAGGAGTGGTACTGTGCAGTGTATATATACAGGAGGAGTGGTACTGTGCAGTGTATATATACAGGAGGAGCTGTACTGTGCAGTGTATATATACAGGAGGAGCTGTACTGTGCAGTGTATATATACAGGAGGAGCTGTACTGTGCAGTGTATATATACAGGAGGAGCTGTACTGTGCAGTGTATATATACAGGAGGAGCTGTACTGTGCAGTGTATATATACAGGAGGAGTGGTACTGTGCAGTGTATATACACAGGAGGAGTGGTACTGTGCAGTGTATATATACAGGAGGAGTGGTACTGTGCAGTGTATATATACAGGACAGGAGGAGTGGTACTGTGCAGTGTATATATACAGGACAGGAGGAGTGGTACTGTGCAGTGTATATATACAGGAGGAGTGGTACTGTGCAGTGTATATATACAGGAGGAGTGGTACTGTGCAGTGTATATATACAGGAGGAGTGGTACTGTGCAGTGTATATATACAGGAGGAGAGGTACTGTGCAGTGTATATATACAGGAGGAGTGGTACTGTGCAGTGTATATATACAGGAGGAGTGGTACTGTGCAGTGTATATATACAGGAGGAGTGGTGCTGTGCAGTGTATATATACAGGAGGAGTGGTACTGTGCAGTGTATATATACAGGACAGGAGGAGTGGTACTGTGCAGTGTATATATACAGGAGGAGTGGTACTGTGCAGTGTATATATACAGGAGGAGTGGTACTGTGCAGTGTATATATAGAGGAGGAGTGGTACTGTGCAGTGTATATATACAGGACAGGAGGAGTGGTACTGTGCAGTGTATATATACAGGAGGAGTGGTACTGTGCAGTGTATATATACAGGAGGAGTGGTACTGTGCAGTGTATATATACAGGACAGGAGGAGTGGTACTGTGCAGTGTATATATACAGGAGTGGTACTGTGCAGTGTATATATACAGGAGGAGTGGTACTGTGCAGTGTATATATACAGGAGGAGCTGTACTGTGCAGTGTATATATACAGGAGGAGTGGTACTGTGCAGTGTATATACACAGGAGGAGTGGTACTGTGCAGTGTATATATACAGGAGGAGTGGTACTGTGCAGTGTATATATACAGGACAGGAGGAGTGGTACTGTGCAGTGTATATATACAGGAGGAGTGGTACTGTGCAGTGTATATATACAGGAGGAGTGGTACTGTGCAGTGTATATATACAGGAGGAGAGGTACTGTGCAGTGTATATATACAGGAGGAGTGGTACTGTGCAGTGTATATATACAGGAGGAGCGGTACTGTGCAGTGTATATATACAGGAGGAGTGGTACTGTGCAGTGTATATATACAGGAGGAGTGGTACTGTGCAGTGTATATATACAGGACAGGGGGAGTGGTACTGTGCAGTGTATATATACAGGACAGGAGGAGTGGTACTGTGCAGTGTATATATACAGGACAGGAGGAGTGGTACTGTGCAGTGTATATATACAGGAGGAGTGGTACTGTGCAGTGTATATATACAGGAGGAGTGGTACTGTGCAGAGTATATATACAGGAGGAGTGGTACTGTACAGTGTATATATACAGGAGGAGTGGTACTGTACAGTGTATATATACAGGAGGAGTGGTACTGTGCAGTGTATATATACAGGACAGGAGGAGTGGTACTGTGCAGTGTATATATACAGGAGGAGTGGTACTGTGCAGTGTATATATACAGGAGGAGTGGTACTGTGCAGTGTATATATACAGGAGGAGTGGTACTGTGCAGTGTATATATACAGGAGGAGTGGTACTGTGCAGTGTATATATACAGGACAGGAGGAGTGGTACTGTGCAGTGTATATATACAGGAGGAGTGGTACTGTGCAGTGTATATATACAGGACAGGAGGAGTGGTACTGTGCAGTGTATATATACAGGAGGAGTGGTACTGTGCAGTGTATATATACAGGACAGGAGGAGTGGTACTGTGCAGTGTATATATACAGGAGGAGTGGTACTGTGCAGTGTATATATACAGGAGGAGTAGTACTGTGCAGTGTATATATACAGGAGGAGGGTACTGTGCAGTGTATATATACAGGAGGAGTGGTACTGTGCAGTGTATATATACAGGAGGAGTGGTACTGTGCAGTGTATATATACAGGAGGAGTGGTGCTGTGCAGTGTATATATACAGGAGGAGTGGTACTGTGCAGTGTATATATACAGGAGGAGCGGTACTGTGCAGTGTATATATACAGGAGTGGTACTGTGCAGTGTATATATACAGGAGGAGTGGTGCTGTGCAGTGTATATATACAGGAGGAGTGGTACTGTGCAGTGTATATATACAGGAGTGGTACTGTGCAGTGTATATATACAGGAGGAGTGGTACTGTGCAGTGTATATATACAGGAGTGGTACTGTGCAGTGTATATATACAGGAGGAGTGGTGCTGTGCAGTGTATATATACAGGAGGAGCGGTACTGTGCAGTGTATATATACAGGAGGAGTGGTGCTGTGCAGTGTATATATACAGGAGGAGTGGTACTGTGCAGTGTATATATACAGGAGGAGTGGTGCTGTGCAGTGTATATATACAGGAGGAGTGGTACTGTGCAGTGTATATATACAGGAGGAGTGGTGCTGTGCAGTGTATATATACAGGAGGAGTGGTACTGTGCAGTGTATATATACAGGAGGAGCGGTACTGTGCAGTGTATATATACAGGAGGAGTGGTGCTGTGCAGTGTATATATACAGGAGGAGTGGTGCTGTGCAGTGTATATATACAGGAGGAGTGGTACTGTGCAGTGTATATATACAGGAGGAGTGGTACTGTGCAGTGTATATATACAGGACAGGAGGAGTGGTACTGTGCAGTGTATATATACAGGAGGAGTGGTACTGTGCAGTGTATATATACAGGAGGAGTGGTACTGTGCAGTGTATATATACAGGAGGAGTGGTACTGTGCAGTGTATATATACAGGAGGAGTGGTACTGTGCAGTGTATATATACAGGAGGAGTGGTACTGTGCAGTGTATATATACAGGACAGGAGGAGTGGTACTGTGCAGTGTATATATACAGGAGGAGTGGTGCTGTGCAGTGTATATATACAGGAGGAGTGGTGCTGTGCAGTGTATATATACAGGAGGAGTGGTACTGTGCAGTGTATATATACAGGAGGAGCGGTACTGTGCAGTGTATATATACAGGAGGAGTGGTACTGTGCAGTGTATATATACAGGAGGAGTGGTACTGTGCAGTGTATATATACAGGAGGAGTGGTACTGTGCAGTGTATATATACAGGACAGGAGGAGTGGTACTGTGCAGTGTATATATACAGGAGGAGTGGTGCTGTGCAGTGTATATATACAGGAGGAGTGGTACTGTGCAGTGTATATATACAGGAGGAGTGGTACTGTGCAGTATATATATACAGGAGGAGTGGTACTGTGCAGTGTATATATACAGGAGGAGTGGTGCTGTGCAGTGTATATATACAGGAGGAGTGGTGCTGTGCAGTGTATATATACAGGAGGAGTGGTACTGTGCAGTGTATATATACAGGAGGAGCGGTACTGTGCAGTGTATATATACAGGAGGAGTGGTACTGTGCAGTGTATATATACAGGAGGAGTGGTACTGTGCAGTGTATATATACAGGAGGAGTGGTGCGGTGCAGTGTATATATACAGGAGGAGTGGTGCTGTGCAGTGTATATATACAGGAGGAGTGGTGCTGTGCAGTGTATATATACAGGAGGAGTGGTACTGTGCAGTGTATATATACAGGAGGAGCGGTACTGTGCAGTGTATATATACAGGAGGAGTGGTGCTGTGCAGTGTATATATATACAGGAGGAGTGGTACTGTGCAGTATATACAGGACAGGAGGAGTGGTACTGTGCAGTGTATATATACAGGAGGAGTGGTACTGTGCAGTGTATATATACAGGAGGAGTGGTGCTGTGCAGTGTATATATACAGGAGGAGTGGTGCTGTGCAGTGTATATATACAGGAGGAGTGGTACTGTGCAGTGTATATATACAGGAGGAGCGGTACTGTGCAGTGTATATATACAGGAGGAGTGGTACTGTGCAGTGTATATATACAGGAGGAGAGGTACTGTGCAGTGTATATATACAGGAGGAGAGGTACTGTGCAGTGTATATATACAGGAGGAGCGGTACTGTGCAGTGTATATATACAGGAGGAGTGGTGCTGTGCAGTGTATATATACAGGAGGAGGGGTACTGTGCAGTGTATATATACAGCAGGAGGGTGCTGTGCAGTGTATATATACAGGAGGAGTGGTACTGTGCAGTGTATATATACAGGAGGAGTGGTACTGTGTAGTGTATATATACAGGAGGAGTGGTGCTGTGCAGTGTATATATACAGGAGGAGTGGTGCTGTGCAGTGTATATATACAGGAGGAGTGGTACTGTGCAGTATATATATATACAGGAGGAGTGGTACTGTGCAGTGTATATATACGAGGAGTGGTACTGTGCAGTGTATATATACAGGAGGAGTGGTACTGTGCAGTGTATATATACAGGAGGAGTGGTACTGTACAGTGTATATATACGAGGAGTGGTACTGTGCAGTGTATATATACAGGAGGAGAGGTACTGTGCAGTGTATATATACAGGAGGAGTGGTACTGTACAGTGTATATATACAGGAGGAGTGGTACTGTGCAGTGTGTATATATACAGGAGGAGTGGTACTGTGCAGTGTATATATACAGGAGGAGCGGTACTGTGCAGTGTGTATATATACAGGAGGAGTGGTACTGTGCAGTGTGTATATATACAGGAGGAGTGGTACTGTGCAGTGTATATATACAGGAGGAGTGGTACTGTGCAGTGTATATATACGAGGAGTGGTACTGTGCAGTGTATATATACAGGAGGAGTGGTACTGTGCAGTGTATATATACAGGAGGAGCGGTGCTGTGCAGTGTATATATACAGGAGGAGCGGTACTGTGCAGTGTATATATACAGGAGGAGTGGTACTGTGCAGTGTATATATACAGGACAGGAGGAGTGGTACTGTGCAGTGTATATATACAGGAGGAGTGGTACTGTGCAGTGTATATATACAGGACAGGAGGAGCTGTACTGTGCAGTGTATATATACAGGAGGAGCTGTACTGTGCAGTGTATATATACAGGAGGAGTGGTACTGTACAGTGTATATATACAGGAGGAGTGGTACTGTGCAGTGTATATATACGAGGAGTGGTACTGTGCAGTGTATATATACAGGAGGAGTGGTACTGTGCAGTGTATATATACAGGAGGAGCGGTGCTGTGCAGTGTATATATACAGGAGGAGCGGTACTGTGCAGTGTATATATACAGGAGGAGCGGTACTGTGCAGTGTATATATACAGGAGGAGCGGTACTGTGCAGTGTATATATACAGGAGGAGCGGTACTGTGCAGTGTATATATACAGGAGGAGCGGTACTGTGCAGTGTATATATACAGGAGGAGTGGTACTGTGCAGTGTATATATACAGGAGGAGCGGTACTGTGCAGTGTATATATACAGGAGGAGCGGTACTGTGCAGTGTATATATACAGGAGGAGTGGTACTGTGCAGTGTATATATACAGGAGGAGAGGTGCTGTGCAGTGTATATATACAGGAGGATCGGTACTGTGCAGTGTATATATACAGGAGGAGCGGTACTGTGCAGTGTATATATACAGGAGGAGTGGTGCTGTGCAGTGTATATATACAGGAGGAGTGGTGCTGTGCAGTGTATATATACAGGAGGAGCGGTACTGTGCAGTGTATATATACAGGAGGAGTGGTACTGTGCAGTGTATATATACGAGGAGTGGTACTGTGCAGTGTATATATACAGGAGGAGTGGTACTGTGCAGTGTATATATACAGGAGGAGTGGTACTGTACAGTGTATATATACAGGAGGAGTGGTACTGTGCAGTGTATATATACGAGGAGTGGTACTGTGCAGTGTATATATACAGGAGGAGTGGTACTGTGCAGTGTATATATACAGGAGGAGCGGTGCTGTGCAGTGTATATATACAGGAGGAGCGGTACTGTGCAGTGTATATATACAGGAGGAGCGGTACTGTGCAGTGTATATATACAGGAGGAGCGGTACTGTGCAGTGTATATATACAGGAGGAGCGGTACTGTGCAGTGTATATATACAGGAGGAGCGGTACTGTGCAGTGTATATATACAGGAGGAGTGGTACTGTGCAGTGTATATATACAGGAGGAGCGGTACTGTGCAGTGTATATATACAGGAGGAGCGGTACTGTGCAGTGTATATATACAGGAGGAGTGGTACTGTGCAGTGTATATATACAGGAGGAGAGGTGCTGTGCAGTGTATATATACAGGAGGATCGGTACTGTGCAGTGTATATATACAGGAGGAGCGGTACTGTGCAGTGTATATATACAGGAGGAGTGGTGCTGTGCAGTGTATATATACAGGAGGAGTGGTGCTGTGCAGTGTATATATACAGGAGGAGCGGTACTGTGCAGTGTATATATACAGGAGGAGTGGTACTGTGCAGTGTATATATACAGGAGGAGTGGTACTGTGCAGTGTATATATACAGGAGGAGTGGTACTGTGCAGTGTATATATACAGGAGGAGTGGTACTGTGCAGTGTATATATACAGGAGGAGTGGTGCTGTGCAGTGTATATTGTAAGGATTTCACTCACTCAGCTGCGACGGCTGACACTCAGGAGACGTGTTCCTTTAAAGTTCACTGGGTTTATTGCTTCATAAACCATGTGGCAAATAACAGAAAGCAAAATGGGCCTTTGGTTCAGGTAAAGAAAAACAAGTGTCCAGTTCATCCGGCTCAGTCCTGAAGCCGAACACACTCAGGAGGGTTTCACCTCCACACATATCTGCTGTGTAAAGGATTAGCCAGTCTTATAAAGAGCTAACCCCACTCAGTAACCCATCACATGATTAGCCATGTGGTCTGACATTACCACAGGTCCTGAAACACATATACAAGATTATGTGCAAGAAAGGAATACTCCGGGCTACATTACAGCAATCAGGCACTTATGTGGCACATACCTCCCATCGACTACAAACCCTTTAGCCATGCTACATACCTCCCCCCTCTGCCTAAAGCCGTGGGGCTTGGCACTTTCCCCCACTAAACAAGGGATTCTCGATAGGGCATCCGCATTACCGTGCAGCTTTCCGGCCCTATGTTCCACATGGAAACTGAAGTCCTGCAGGGATAAGAACCAACGGGTGACTCTAGCATTTCTTCCTTTCGTTTCTCTCATCCACCTAAGCGGGGCATGGTCAGATACCAGTCTAAATTTACGTCCCAGCAGATAGTACCGCAATGTGTCCACTGCCCATTTTATGGCCAAGCACTCCTTCTCAACGACTGAGTAGTTCTTTTCAGATGAGGACAGCTTCCTACTCAGATAGAGAACAGGATGCTCCTCCCCATGTAGTTCTTGGGAAAGGACTGCTCCCACCCCAACATCTGAGGCATCTGTTTGAAGAATAAACTCTTTCTTGAAGTTTGGGGCCATCAGAACGGGTTGCTTACATAAAGCCTCTTTCATTTCTTGGAAGGCTGAATCTGTTTCTTCGGACCACTTAACCATTACTGATTTTGTCCCTTTTAGCAGGTCAGTCAGAGGCGCAGCCATTGTGGCGAAGTTTGGGATGAACCTCCTGTAATATCCCACGATTCCCAGGAAGGCTTTAACTTGCTTCTTGGAAACTGGTTTTGGCCATGTTTGGATTGCCTCCACTTTATTGATTTGGGGTTTTATTTCTCCATGACCCACTATGTATCCAAGGTACTTAGCTTCTTCTTTACCCAATGCGCACTTCTTCGGGTTTATAGTAAATCCGGCCTCTCTTATAGCATCAAACACCGCTTGGACTTTCTCCAGATGACTCTCCCAGTCCGGGCTAAAGATGACGATATCATCTAGGTACGCAGCAGCGTATGCCTTGTGGGGTGCAAGGACTCTATCCATAGCCCTTTGGAAGGTGGCCGGAGCTCCCTGTAGGCCAAATGGCATCCGGACATACTGGAAGCATCCATCTGGTGTAGAAAACGCCGTCTTCTCCTTGGCTTCCTGTGCCATGGGGATCTGCCAATACCCCTTCGTCAAATCCAAGGTGGTTATGTACCTGGCGGGCCCAAGCCTTTCGATGAGCTCATCAACTCGGGGCATGGGATATGCGTCGAACTTGGAGACCTCATTCAACTTCCTATAGTCGTTGCAAAATCTCCACTCCCCATCAGGTTTTGGGACCAGGACAATTGGGCTCGACCAACCGCTCTTGGATTCCTCAATGACTACAAGCTTCAACATACGCTCCACTTCCTTGGAGACTATTTCTCGACGGGCCTCAGGAATTCTATAGGGCTTCACGTTCACGCACACATGGGGCTCTGTCAGGACCTCATGCTCTATGACCTTCGTGTACCCAGGCAACTCGGAAAACAGGTCCCTGTTTTTCTGGAGTAACTCCCTGCATTGCTGTTTCTGGGACTCCGATAGCGTCTCCGCTATAGTAACCGCTCCAACCTCACCTTCTGGGTTGCTTAACAACGATGGAGTTACTGTCGGCTCTCTATCTTGCCACGGCTTGATAAGGTTGACATGGTATACTTGGAATGGTTTCCGTCTTCCTGGTTGGTGAATTTTATAGTTTACTTCACCAAGTTTCTCGACAACCTCATATGGCCCTTGCCATTTCGCCAAGAACTTGCTTTCCACTGTCGGAACTAACACAAGAACTCGGTCTCCCGGATTGAATTGCCTCACTCTTGCAGACCGGTTGTAGACCCTGGCCTGAGCTTCTTGTGCTTGGAGAAGGTGTTCTTTCACGATAGGCATCACCTTTGCAATCCTCTGCTGCATCAGGGCCACATGCTCAATGACGCTTCTGTGGGGCGTGACTTCGGCTTCCCAGGTTTCCTTGGCTATATCCAGGAGTCCTCGTGGATGTCGGCCATACAGAAGCTCAAACGGTGAGAAACCTGTGGAGGCCTGTGGAACTTCACGAATGGAAAACATCGAATAGGGTAAGAGACAATCCCAGTCTCTACCGTCTTTCTCTATAGCTTTTCTCAGCATGCTCTTCAGTGTCTTGTTAAATCTCTCAACAAGGCCATCTGACTGGGGATGGTACACCGAGGTCCTCAACTGGGAGATTTTCAGGGCTTTGCATAGTTCCCTCATCACCTTGCTCATGAAAGGTGTCCCCTGGTCAGTCAGGATCTCCTTCGGCAGACCTGTCCGGGAAAAGACATGGACCAACTCGCGAGCTATACTCTTTGAAGAAGAATTTCTCAAGGGAATTGCCTCAGGATAGCGTGTGGCGTAGTCCAGGATGACTAATATATACTGATGGCCCCGGGCTGATTTAACTAAGGGACCGACCAAGTCCATGGCAATTCTCTCGAATGGCACCTCAATAATGGGCAGTGGCACAAGGGGGTTCCGGAAATGAGGAGTGGGAGCAGTTAGCTGACATGTAGGGCAGGACCTGCAATAGTTCACTATTTCCCGGTGGCACCCAGGCCAATAGAACCTCTGCACAACCCGTTCCTGCGTTTTTTCCACCCCAAGATGTGTGAATGGGCCATATCCAACACCTTCCGTCTATATGGACCCGGCACTACCAACTGCTCTACCAACTCCTCCCTTATTTTCGTGACCCGGTACAACAACTCCCCACTCATCCGAAAATGGGGAAATCTTGTGTCTGCCCCCGGCTCCTGTACCACCCCGTCAATAACTGTGACATTATTAAAGGCTTCCCTCAGAGTGGGGTCCCTATGTTGGGCAGTCCCAAAATTTTCACCGGATACCTCTAACTCCAGAATGTCAGATGCAGGGGACACTTCCTCCTCATCTCCAGCCAGGACACAAAAAGGAAATCTGTCTGACTCTGGGTGTGGCACCACCCTTCCCGGGTTCACTGGTTCCCTACTCTTGCTAGGGAGCTCAGAACCTTTCCCCCACAAATCCCAAAACAAACAGAAATCCCGGCCAATAATTATAGGGTGCAACAAGTCCTGAACGACGCCGACTATGTGGGACTCCGTGCCACATGTCGTTTCAATGTTCACACTGGCCACAGGGTAGTCCTTTGCATCACCATGTATGCACCGCACTCCGACCTTCTTTCCCGGGAGCAGGTGGAGAGGAAAAGTGGCCCTCACCAGGGTCACTAGGCTCCCCGAGTCTAACAGTGCCGTTACTGCTCGACCGTTCACCTTTACGGGACACGCTTGAGGTCCCTCGTTGGGCGGAGAGTTCACACTGCAAGCTGGATACGCATAGTATGAACAACGGCGTCCCATGCTGCAGTCCATCTGCTCAGTGGTTTGGGAACAACGGGCAGCTATATGTCCTGGCTTGTGGCACCTCCAACAAATAATATCACCCGTGGGGACCATGGGCACCACCTCCCCCGCCCTTTGTGACCTTGGACGCACCACCCCTTTTTGGGACTCAGCTGCCTTCTGGGATCCCCAGTACGGCATGGGCTGCCTCCCGAAGGAGCCTTCCAACCCTTGGTACCTCTCAACCAGTCCGATCAGCTCGTCGGCATTCTGGGGATCACCCTGGGCAACCCAAGACTGTATAGGCCTCGGGAGGGAATGGACAAACCGATCCATCATCACCCGTTCTACCATCTGTGCAGGCGCAGAGGATTCTGGCTGCAGCCATTTCTGGACCAGGTGCAACAGATCAAACATTTGGGAACGAGGTGGTTTGTCCCGGTGATAGCCCCAGGAGTGAACTCGCTGTGCCCTGACAGTCAGTGTCACCCCCAAACGTGCGAGAATCTCGGCTTTCAATTTGTGATACTCTTTGGCATCCTGCAAGGTCAAATCGTAGTACGCCTTCTGGGGTTCTCCCGTCAGGTATGGCGCAAGTACCTCTGCCCACTGCTCTGGCGGAAGTTTTTCCCTCTCAGCGACCCTCTCAAACACCGTCAGGAAGGCCTCAACATCATCCCCGGGAGTCATTTTCTGCAATGCGCGTCTTACCGTTTTCCGGACGTGGGTGTCATCAGCCAAACCTGGGGTTGGGGCGCTCGCCTTGCCCTGGATGGCGGTTGCCAGAAGCTGCATCTGCTGCTGATGCTCCTGCTGGCTCTGCTGCATCTGCTGCCGTTGCTCCTGCTGGCTCTGCTGCATCTGCTGCTGGCTCTGTTGTAACTGCTGCCGTTGCTCCTGCTGGCTCTGTTGTATCTGCTGCATCAACAGCCTGTTGGTCTCTTGCTGCCTTTTCTCCTGCTGTGACTGCATCTGGACCAATTGTTTCAGCAGGTCCTCCATTTTCTCCGGCAATGCTTGCTAGCTTGCAACAGCCTTGACCCAGGACATTCAAAATAAACTCACGTCTCCGCTGGGAACGCTGCTCCCACGTCTACCACCAATTGTAAGGATTTCACTCACTCAGCTGCGACGGCTGACACTCAGGAGACGTGTTCCTTTAAAGTTCACTGGGTTTATTACTTCATAAACCATGTGGCAAACAACAGAAAACAAATAGCCTTTGGTTCAGGTAAAGAAAAACAAGTGTCCAGTTCATCCGGCTCAGTCCTGAAGCCGTAACACACTCAGGAGGGTTTCACCTCCACACATATCTGCTGTGTAAAGGATTAGCCAGTCTTATAAAGAGCTAACCCCACCCAGTAACCCATCACATGATTAGCCATGTGGTCTGACATTACCACAGGTCCTGAAACACATATACAAGATTATGTGCAAGAAAGGAATACTCCGGGCTACATTACAGCAACCAGGCACTTATGTGGCACATACCTCCCATCGACCACAAACCCTTTAGCCATGCTACAATATATATATATATATATATATATATATATATATATATATATATGTATGTCAGGGAGACACATATATGTATATATATTATTACTTCATACAGCGCTACATAGCTTTAAAGCCGGTAATTCAATTATCGGCTTTTGCTTTCTCCTTCCTAAACCCGACATGATATGAGACATGATTACATACAGTAAACCATCTCATATCCCCATTTTTTTTTGCATATTCCAAACTACTAATGTTAGTAGTGTGTATGTGCAAAATGTGGGCGCTCTAGCTATTAAATTAAAGGGTTAAATGGCGGAAAAAATTGGCGTGGGCTCCCGCACAATTTTCTCCGCCAGAGTGGTAAAGCCAGTGACTGAGGGCAGATATTAATAGCCTGGAGAGGGTCCACGGTTATTGGCCCCCCCCCCTGGCTAAAAACACCTGCCCCCAGCCACCCCAGAACAGGCACAACTGGAAGATGCGCCTATTCTGGCACTTGGCCACTCTCTTCCCATTCCCGTGTAGCGGTGGGATATGGGGTAAGGAAGGGTTAATGCCACCTTGCTATTGTAAGGTGACATTAAGCCAGATTAATAATGGAGAGGCGTCAATTATGACACCTATCCATTATTAATCCAATTGTATGAAATGGTTAAAAACACACACACACACATTATTACAAAGTCTTTTAATGAAATAAAAACACAGGTTGTTGTAATATTTTATTAGACTCTTAATCCACCTGAAGACCCTCGCTCTGTAACAAAGGAAAAATAAAAAAACAACAATATCTCATACCTTCCGATGATCTGTCACGTCCCACGCTGTAAATCCATCTGAAGGGGTTAAATTATTTTACAGGCAGGAGCTCTGCTATAATGCAGCTGTGCTCATGGCTCTAAAACCCCAGCGAATGAATGGAAAGTAGGTCAATGACCTGTAGTTACCTTCAGTCGCGGTGATGCGCCCTCTGCTGGTTGTCCTCATATGAACTCGAGGCTGGGAAAATATTCTGAAAAGTTCTCGTGCTGGATGAAATATTAATATATGTACATATATGTGTCTCACTGACATATATATATATATACCTATTCTATGTGTAGACATTTATTCCACCTATTCTACTGTAAGCTGTCAGTGTGATTTTACTGTACACCGCACTGAATTGCCGGCTTTTCAATAGAACACCGCTGCGTATTTCTCGCAAGTCACACTGCTGGTCCATGTGTGATCCGTATTTTTCTGGCCCCCATAGACTTTCATTGGCGATTTTTTTGCGCAATACGGTGACAAACGCAGCATGCTGCGATTTTCTACGGCTGTAGAAAGCCGTATAATACGGATCAATAAAATACGGCTGATAGGAGCAGAGGCATAGAGAATAATTGGGCCGTGTGTTATGCGTATTTTACGGATGTATTTTCTGCGCTCTTACGTCCGTAAAACTCGGCAGTGTGACGCCGTGAGGGGTCACGTTTTATGATGGCTGTGGCTTCTGTATGTATTGGAGCCGGGGATCGTCTTAGGACCTCAATGTGGATTACGCTGGACCTTGTGGATCTCATTGAACCTGCAGGTGTTTTTTGGGCGTCTGTTTTTATATTTTAATTCCATGTTTTTAATCTGTGTTTCTTTATTTTTACAGTGTTAGTAGTCGGGGTTTTATAGACACTTCTCTATTACTAGCCCTGGGCTTGATGTCAGCTCTGATTTTTGACAAATCACAGTTGTAATTATACTTACAGCTCTGGCAAAAATGAAGAGACCACCGCACAATGTTCAGTTTGTCTGATTGTTCTCTTTATATTTTTGAGTAAAATGTAAATTGTTCTTTTATTCTATAAACTTTTGACAACGTCTGAGAATTTTCAAGCAATAAATTTAGTATTTTTTTCTAACAAAGAAAAATGGTCAAAATAAAAACCCCCAGAGCTTTCAGACCTCAGATAATGCAAATAAAACAAGTTCATGATCATTTAGACACAACAACACTAATGTTTTACCCCAGGAAGAGTTCAGAAATAGTGATGAGTGAACGAGCCCGCCACTACTCGTTATTCGCTTGTGTATCGGGGTACTCGGCGAGCAGCGAGCATTTCTGGGATTATTCGGCGGTAACTGCAGTCTCCACCCAGAAGTTTTGGCGGACTTTACAGACCCAATCACGGTGCAGGGATTGTCTGCCAGGCCATGAAACGTGGCAGCCATCTTTGTTGTGGTCGTGCAGTGATTGGCTGGGCCGTACAGCATCATCCCGAGTATAAGAGTCTTGGTGCCGCCCTGCTCACCACATTCTGTTCCTGTTTCAGCGAGAGTAGGGAGAGCTGCTGCAGAGATAGGGTCACAATCAGGGCCGTATTTGCCACTAGGCACGCGGGGGCACGTGCCTAGGGCGGCGACATTGCGGGGGGCGGCACCTGAGCAAGGTGTTTTTTTGTTTTTTTTTTAAATAAGTCCCGGGTCAAAAACGAGACCGACGGCCCCGCCCCCGAGTCCCCCCCACCTCCGAGTCCCCCCACCTCCAAGTCTCCGAGTCCCCCCGCCTCTGAGTCCCACCCACCCTCCTTGAAGACGATACTCATCTGCTCCAGTGATGCCTGGTCTCAGCGTCTGTAGCGCGTTCTGAGTGAGCGGTCATGTGGTACCGCTAATTAAGGTCATGAATATGCGTATATTCATGACCTTAATTAGCGGTACCACATGACCGCTCACTCAGGAAGAAGGCGCTGCGCGGGACAGAGCCGGAGCCGGAGGGATGTCGGCGCGGCGTGTGGGACAGGCAGCTCACAGGTGAGTATGAGGGACGGGGGGCGGGGGGAGGATGGTAAGCCACCCACGCCATGCAAGATGGCCCGGGAGAAGGAGCGGGGGAGGGGGTGGAGAGATGAGCCATGCAGAGTGAGGGATAGGAAGAGGGGGAATTATGAGCCATGAGCCATCAGCCATGCATAGGGAGGGAGGGGGGAATTATGAGCCATCAGCCATGCATAGGGAGGGAGCGGGGGGAATTATGAGCCATCAGCCAAGCATAGGGAGGGAGGGGGGGGAATTATGAGCCATCAGCCATGCATAGGGAGGGAGGGGGGGGAATTATGAGCCATCAGCCATGCATAGGGAGGGAGGGGGGGGGAATTATGAGCCATCAGCCATACATACAGGGGGGGGGATTATGAGCCATCAGCCATGCATACGGGGGGGGGAAATTATGAGCCATCAGCCATGCATACAGGGGGGGGAATTATGAGCCATGCATACAGGAGGAGGGGGGGATATGAGCCATGGCCATTATACAGTATAGAGCGTCATGTGGGATCATTATACAGTATGGAGCATCATGTGTGGCCATTATACAGTATGGAGCATCATGTGCGGCCATTATACAGTATGGAGCACTGTGCGGTCATTATACAGTATGGAGCATCATGTGCGGCCATTATACAGTATTGAGCATCATGTGCGGCCATTATACAGTATGGAGCACTGTGTGGCCATTATACAGTATGGAGCATCATGTGTGGCCATTATACAGTATGGAGCATCATGTGTGGTCATTATACAGTATGGAGCACTGTGTGGCCATTATACAGTATGGAGCATCATGTGTGGCCATTATACAGTATGGAGCATCATGTGTGGTCATTATACAGTATGGAGCATCATGTGCGGCCATTATACAGTATGGAGCATCATGTGTGGCCATTATACAGTATGGAGCATCATGTGCGGCCATTATATAGTATGGAGCATCATGTGCGGCCATTATACAGTATGGAGCACTGTGTGGCCATTATACAGTATTGAGCATCATGTGTGGCCATTATACAGTATGGAGCATCATGTGTGGTCATTATACAGTATGGGGCATCATGTGCGGCCATTATACAGTATGGAGCATCATGTGTGGCCATTATACAGTATGGAGCATCATGTGCGGCCATTATACAGTATGGAGCATCATGTGCGGCCATTATACAGTATGGAGCATCATGTGCAGTCATTATACAGTATGGAGCACTGTGCGGTCATTATACAGTATGGAGCATCATGTGCGGCCATTATACAGTATGGAGCATCATGTGCGGCCATTATACAGTATGGAGCATCATGTGTGGTCATTATACAGTATGGAGCATCATGTGCGGCCATTATACAGTATGGAGCATCATGTTCGGCCATTATACAGTATGGAGCATCATGTGTGGTCATTATACAGTATGGAGCATCATGTGCGGCCATTATACAGTATGGAGCATCATGTGCTGCCATTATACAGTATGGAGCATCATGTGCGGCCATTATACAGTATGGAGCATCATGTGTGGCCATTATACAGTATGGAGCACTGTGTGGCCATTATACAGTATGGAGCATCATGTGTGGCCATTATACAGTATGGAGCATCATGTGTGGCCATTATACAGTATGGAGCATCATGTGCGGCCATTATACAGTATGGAGCATCATGTGCCGTCATTATACAGTATGGAGCATCATATGCGGTCATTATACAGTATTGAGCATCATGTGCGGTCATTATACAGTATGGAGCATCATGTGCGGTCATTATACAGTATGGAGCATCATATGCGGTCATTATACAGTATTGAGCATCATGTGCGGTCATTATACAGTATTGAGCATCATGTGAGGTCATTATACAGTATTGAGCATCATGTGAGCTCATTATACAGTATGGAGCATCATGTGCGGTCATTATACAGTATGGAGCATCATGTGTGGCCATTATACAGTATGGAGCATCATGTGCGGTCATTATACAGTATTGAGCATCATGTGCGGTCATTATACAGTATGGAGCATCATGTGCGGTCATTATACAGTATGGAGCATCATGTGTGGCCATTATACAGTATGGAGCATCATGTGCGGTCATTATACAGTATTGAGCATCATGTGCGGTCATTATACAGTATGGAGCATCATGTGCGGTCATTATACAGTATGGAGCATCATGTGCGGTCATTATACAGTATGGAGCGTCATGTGCGGTCATTATACAGTATGGAGCATCATGTGCGGTCATTATACAGTATTGAGCATCATGTGAGGTCATTATACAGTATTGAGCATCATGTGAGCTCATTATACAGTATGGAGCATCATGTGCGGTCATTATACAGTATGGAGCATCATGTGTGGCCATTATACAGTATGGAGCATCATGTGCGGTCATTATACAGTATGGAGCATCATGTGCGGTCATTATACAGTATGGAGCATCATGTGCGGTCATTATACAGTATGGAGCATCATGTGCGGTCATTATACAGTATGGAGCATCATGTGCGGTCATTATACAGTATGGAGCATCATGTGCGGTCATTATACAGTATGGAGCATCATATGCGGTCATTATACAGTATTGAGCATCATGTGCGGTCATTATACAGTATGGAGCATCATGTGCGGTCATTATACAGTATGGAGCATCATGTGCGGTCATTATACAGTATTGAGCATCATGTGCGGTCATTATACAGTATGGAGCATCATGTGCGGTCATTATACAGTATGGAGCATCATGTGCGGTCATTATACAGTATGGAGCATCATGTGCAGTCATTATACAGTATGGAGCATCATATGCGGCCATTATACAGTATTGAGCATCATGTGCGGTCATTATACAGTATGGAGCATCATGTGCGGTCATTATACAGTATTGAGCATCATGTGAGCTCATTATACAGTATGGAGCATCATGTGGGGCCATTATACAGTATGGAGCATCATGTGTGGTCATTATACAGTATTGAGCATCATGTGAGGTTATTATACAGTATAGAACATCATGTGCAGTCATTATTTAGCTTGGGGATGCATTCGTGCACTGTTATTCGTGTATTTTTTATTCAAAGTACTTTTTTTTCTAAGTACTCGGCAGTTATAACATGGCAGTTAGACAGGGCAGGAGACAGGTAAGACAATCTAAATCTAATCCATATTCACTTGAAATAGCACAAATACTCACCATATTTATTTGTATAATCTATATTCTGGCTGCTGCATTCACTCACATTCACCACCCTTGCATTAACTCTCTACACTCCATTCATATCGGCCCCTCTGTCCTTGCCTCTCCTATGTATAGCACTCATGCTCTATTCACATTGCTTAACAGCACAGATCCATTCAGTCCCACCATCCAACACAAGAGACGCTCTCACAAATCACTTAACCATCTGCTCACTCTTTCGATCCTCCTTCTCCTAGTCGCTGGAGACATATCTCCAAACCCCGGCCCCCCATGTTATAGCCAGTCAAACCTCCCAATTGCTACACTCAGAAACCCCTCTAACCTTATTAATATTCCCTGCATGCCTTCTGTCTCTTTCAATTGTGCCCTTTGGAATTCTCGCTCTGTGTGTAATAAACTCTCCTTCATTCATGACTTCTTCCTTTCTAATTCTCTTAATCTCCTGGCTCTTACTGAAACCTGGATCCAGAAGTCAGACACCACCCCTGCTGCTCTTTCATATGGTGGACTACACTTTTCTCATACCCCAAGATCAGACAACAGAGCAGGTGGAGGCGTTGGCCTGCTCCTTTCACCCAAATGTACTTTCCAAGTTATGCCCCAAGTACCCTCACTTGTCTTCCCTTCCTTTGAGGTCCATGTGGTCAGACTCTACGTCCCCTTCTCCATGCGAGTGGCGGTGGTGTATCGTCCTCCCGGCCCCTCTCATCAGTTCCTGGATCACTTTGCCACCTGGCTTCCACACTTTCTCTCCTGTGACACCCCCACCCTTATCATGGGTGATTTCAACATCCCCATTGCCTCTCCCCTCTCCCCATCTGCTTCTCACCTTTTATCTCTATCCTCCTCTTTTGGCCTCTCGCAGCATACTAACTCTCCAACACATGAAGATGGAAACTCCCTTGACTTGGTCTTCTCCCGACTTTGCTCAGTGGATGATTTCACAAACTCCCCTCTCCCGCTCTCTGACCACAACCTTCTTTCATTCTCTATCAAGAACTGCCATCCCGCTCAGGTCACCCCCACTTTCCACACTTATAGAAACATACAGGCCTGTCATGATCCCAATGGCAGGGGATCACAAAAGGACAAGCACAAAAAACAAAACAAGCTCTAGGGTGATGGAAACTGAGCTGACAGCGATCCTGAACCTAAACACACAACTAGCTGTAGCCGGGGAACGTGCCTACGATGATCCTAGACGTCTCGCTCCAGCCGAAGGACTAACTTCCCCTATTAGAAGAAACACAGACCTCTCTTGCCTCCAGAGAACACCCCACAGAAATAGCAGCCCCCCACATGTAATGACGGTGAAATGAGAGGAAAGCACATACGTAGTTATGAAAACAGATTCAGCAAAATGAGGCCCGCTAAAGCTAGATAGCAGAGGATGCAAAAGTGAACTGCGCGGTCAGCGAAAAACCCTACAAAAAACCATCCTGAAATTACTTGAACTCATGTGCCAACTCATGGAACATGAGGAGTAATATCAGCCCACTAGAGCAAACAGCAAAAAGGAATCACATATCTGCAAGCTGGACTAAGACAAAAATTAAGCAAAACGTGGAACAGGAAAATCAAAAACTTAGCTTGTCCTGAAGATTTACAGAAGCGGGAAGCAGAGGTAACAAGACACACTGATTACATTGATAGCCGGCGAGGAAATGACAAGAAAGCCAGGTTAAATAGGAAACTCCCATATCCTGATAGAACAGGTGGACACCAGAGACCGCAGAAAATACAAGTCACCCAGTACCATCAGTAACCACCAGAGGGAGCCCAAAAACAGAATCCACAACAGTACCCCCCCCTTGAGGAGGGGTCACCGAACCCTCACGAGAACCACCAGGGCGACCAGGATGAGCCCTATGAAATGCACGAACCAAATCAGCAGCATGAACATCAGAGGCAACCACCCAAGAATTATCCTCCTGACCATAACCCTTCCACTTGACCAAATATTGGAGTTTCCGTCTGGAAACACGAGAATCCAAGATCTTCTCCACAACATACTCCAATTCTCCCTCCACCAGCACCGGAGCAGGAGGTTCAAGCGAAGGAACAACAGGTACCTCATACCTCCGCAACAACGACCGATGGAACACATTATAAATAGCAAACGATGCCGGGAGATCCAAACGAAACGACACAGGGTTAAGAATTTCCAAGATCCTATAGGGACCGATGAACCGAGGCTTGAACTTAGGAGAAGAGACCTTCATAGGAACAAAACGAGAAGACAACCACACCAAGTCCCCAACACGAAGTCGAGGACCCACGCGGCGACGGCGATTAGCAAACTGCTGAGCCCTCTCCTGGGACAACTTCAAATTGTCCACCACATGACTCCAAATCTGATGCAACCTATCCACCACCATGTCCACTCCAGGACAATCAGAAGGCTCCACCTGACCAGAGGAAAAACGAGGATGAAACCCCGAATTACAAAAGAAAGGAGAAACCAAGGTAGCAGAACTAGCCCGATTATTAAGGGCAAATTCGGCAAGCGGCAAAAAGGTAACCCAGTCATCCTGATCAGCAGAAACAAAACACCTTAAATAAGTTTCCAAGGTCTGATTAGTTCGTTCCGTCTGGCCATTCGTCTGAGGATGGAATGCAGACGAAAAGGACAAATCAATGCCCATCTTAGCACAGAACGTACGCCAAAATCTAGACACAAACTGGGATCCCCTGTCAGAAACGATGTTCTCCGGAATCCCATGCAAACGAACCACGTTCTGAAAAAAACAGAGGGACCAACTCAGAGGAGGAAGGTAACTTAGGCAAGGGTACCAGATGAACCATCTTAGAAAAGCGGTCACACACAACCCAGATGACGGACATTTTTTGAGAGACAGGGAGATCCGAAATAAAGTCCATGGAAATGTGCGTCCAAGGCCTCTTCGGGATAGGCAAAGGTGACAACAATCCACTGGCCCGAGAACAGCAAGGCTTAGCCCGAGCGCAAACTTCACAAGACTGCACAAAAGAACGCACATCCCTCGACAAGGAAGGCCACCAAAAAGACCTGGCCACCAAGTCTCTAGTACCAAATATTCCAGGATGACCTGCCAACGCAGAAGAATGGACCTCGGAGATGACTCTACTGGTCCAATTATCCGGAACAAACAGTCTTTCAGGCGGACAACGATCAGGTTTATCCGCCTGAAACTCCTGCAAAGCACGTCGCAAGTCTGGGGAGACAGCCGACAAAATCACCCCATCCCTAAAGATACCAGTGGGCTCAGAATTTCCAGGGGAGTCAGGCACAAAACTCCTAGAAAGAGCATCCGCCTTCACATTCTTTGAACCTGGCAGGTATGAAACCACAAAATCGAAACGGGAGAAAAACAGTGACCAACGAGCCTGTCTAGGATTCAGACGCTTGGCAGACTCAAGGTAAATCAGATTTTTGTGATCAGTCAAGACCACCACACGATGTCTAGCACCCTCAAGCCAATGACGCCACTCCTCAAATGCCCACTTCATGGCCAAAAGCTCCCGATTACCAACATCATAATTCCGCTCAGTGGGCGAAAACTTTCTAGAAAAGAACGCACATGGCTTCATCACTGAGCAATCGGAGCTTCTCTGCGACAAAACCGCCCCCGCTCCAATCTCGGAAGCATCAACCTCAACCTGAAAAGGAAGCGAAACATCTGGCTGACGCAACACAGGAGCAGAAGAAAACCGGCGCTTAAGTTCCTGAAAGGCCTCCACAGCCGCAGGAGACCAATCAGCAACATCAGCACCCTTCTTAGTCAAATCCGTCAAAGGCTTAACAACACTAGAAAAATTAGTTATGAAACGACGATAAAAATTAGCAAAGCCCAAGAACTTCTGTAGACTCTTAAGAGATGTAGGCTGCGTCTAGTCACAAATAGCCTGAACCTTGACGGGATCCATCTCAATAGTAGAAGGGGAAAAAATATACCCCAAGAAAGAAATCTTCTGGACTCCAAAGAGACACTTTGAACCTTTTACAAACAAAGAATTGGCCCGCAGGACCTGAAACACCTTCCTGACCTGCTGAACATGGGACTCCCAGTCATCAGAAAAAACCAAAACATCATCCAAATACACAATCATAAATTTATCCAGATATTCACGGAAAATATCGTGCATAAAGGACTGGAAGACAGAAGGAGCATTAGAAAGTCCAAAAGGCATCACCAAATACTCAAAATGGCCCTCAGGCGTATTAAATGCGGTTTTCCACTCATCACCCTGCTTTATCCGCACAAGATTATACGCACCCCGAAGATCAATCTTAGTGAACCATTTAGCCCCCTTAATGCGAGCGAACAAATCAGTCAACAATGGCAAAGGATACTGATATTTGACCGTAATCTTATTCAAAAGACGGTAATCTATACAAGGCCTCAAGGAACCATCTTTTTTGGCCACGAAAAAAAAACCTGCTCCCAAAGGAGACGAAGATGGACGGATATGTCCCTTTTCCAAGGACTCCTTAACATAATTCCGCATAGCAGTATGCTCTGGCACTGACAGATTGAACAAACGACCTTTAGGAAATTTACTGCCAGGAATCAAATCTATAGCACAATCGCAATCCCTGTGAGGAGGAAGCGAATTGAGCTTAGGCTCCTCAAAAACATCCCGATAATCAGACAAAAATACAGGAACCTCAGAAGGAGTAGATGAAGCGATAGAAATCGGAGGTGCATCATCATGAACCCCCTGACATCCCCAGCTTAACACAGACATTGTTTTCCAGTCCAGGACTGGGTTATGAGTTTGTAACCATGGCAGACCAAGCACTAAGACATCATGTAAATTATACAGTACCAGGAAGCGAATCACCTCCTGATGAACGGGAGTCATACGCATGGTCACTTGTGTCCAGTACTGAGGTTTATTCATAGCCAAAGGTGTAGAGTCAATTCCTTTCAAAGGAATAGGAACTTCCAGAGGCTCCAGACTAAACCCACAGCGGTTGGCAAATGACCAATCCATAAGACTCAGGGCAGCGCCTGAATCCACATAGGCATTGACGGAAATGGCTGATAATGAACAAATCAGAGTCACAGACAGAATGAACTTAGACTGTAAAGTACTAATGGCAACAGACTTATCAACCTTTTTTGTGCGTTTAGAGCATGCTGATATAACATGAGCTGAATCACCACAATAAAAACACAACCCATTTTTCCGTCTATAGTTTTGCCGTTCACTTCTGGACTGAATTCTATCACATTGCATTGTCTCAGGGGCCTGTTCAGAAGACACCGCCAAATGGTGCACAGGTTTGCGCTCCCGTAAACGCCGATCAATCTGAATAGCCATAGTCATAGACTCATTCAGACCTGTAGGCGCAGGGAACCCCACCATAACATCTTTAATGGCCTCAGAAAGGCCATCTCTGAATCTTGCAGCCAGAGCGCACTCATTCCACTGAGTAAGCACTGACCATTTCCGAAATTTCTGACAATATATTTCTGCTTCATCTTGCCCCTGAGAGAGAGCCAATAAAGCTTTTTCAGCCTGAATCTCTAGGTTAGGTTCCTCATAGAGCAAACCCAATGCCAGAAAAAACGCATCCACATTGAGCAACGCAGGATCCCCTGGTGCCAATGCAAATGCCCAATTCTGAGGGTCACCCCGCAGGAAAGATATAACAATTTTGACTTGCTGAGCAGGGTCTCCAGAAGAGCGAGATTTCAAAGAAAGAAACAACTTGCAATTGTTCCTAAAATTCAGAAAACTAGATCTATCTCCAGCAAAGAACTCTGGAATAGGAATTCTAGGTTCAGACATAGGAGCATGTACAACAAAATCTTGTATATTTTGAACCTTAGCAGCAAGATTATTCAGGCTGGAAGCCAAACTCTGGACGTCCATGATAAACAGCTGAGGTCAGAGCCATTCAAGGATTAAGAGGAGGCAAGACGCAGCCAGGCTGCAATTAATGCTAGGCAGCAAACTCTGAGGGGAAAAAAAAAAAACTTCCTCAGACTACTTTTCCTCCTACTTCAGCCAATACGATACACTTTTTGGCCGGCTATACTGTCATGATCCCAATGGCAGGGGATCACAAAAGGACAAGCACAAAAAACAAAACAAGCTCTAGGGTGATGGAAACTGAGCTGACTGCGATCCTGAACCTAAACACACAACTAGCTGTAGCCGGGGAACGTGCCTACGATGATCCTAGACGTCTCGCTCCAGCCGAAGGACTAACTTCCCCTATTAGAAGAAACACAGACCTCTCTTGCCTCCAGAGAACACCCCACAGAAATAGCAGCCCCCCACATGTAATGACGGTGAAATGAGAGGAAAGCACATACGTAGTTATGAAAACAGATTCAGCAAAATGAGGCCCGCTAAAGCTAGATAGCAGAGGATACAAAAGTGAACTGCGCGGTCAGCGAAAAACCCTACAAAAAACCATCCTGAAATTACTTGAACTCATGTGCCAACTCATGGAACATGAGGAGTAATATCAGCCCACTAGAGCAAACAGCAAAAAGGAATCACATATCTGCAAGCTGGACTAAGACAAAAATTAAGCAAAACGTGGAACAGGAAAATCAAAAACTTAGCTTGTCCTAAAGATTTACAGAAGCGGGAAGCAGAGGTAACAAGACACACTGATTACATTGATAGCCAGCGAGGAAATTACAAGAAAGCCAGGTTAAATAGGAAACTCCCATATCCTGATAGAACAGGTGGACACCAGAGACCGCAGAAAACACAAGTCACCCAGTACCATCAGTAACCACCAGAGGGAGCCCAAAAACAGAATCCACAACACAGGCCATTAACACCCAGAAACTTATGAAGAACTTGCAGTCCTCATTGGCCCCAATCTCCTCCATCTCATGTCCTGATTCTGCATTGAAGCATTACAATGAAACCCTGCAAAGTGCTCTGGATGAAGCTGCTCCTCCTATACATAAAACAACTCGGCACAGACGGCGACAACCGTGGCACATGCTGCAAACACGTTTCCTGCAGCGGTGCTCCAGGTGCGCAGAACGTCTGTGGAGAAAATCTAATCTACCCGAAGATTTCATCCATTATAAGTTCATGCTAAAGACATACAATTCTGCCCTTCACCTCTCCAAACAAACCTACTTCAACACCCTCATCACCTCCCTGTCCAATAACCCTAAACGTCTCTTTGACACGTTCCAGTCCCTACTCAACCCAAGAGAGCAGGCCCCAACCACGGATCTCCGTGCTGACGATCTGGCCAATTACTTCAAAGAAAAAATTGACCACATTCGACAGGAAATCATCTCCCAATCTCTTCATAACATGCACTGTCCTCCCTCCCCCACTACATCTAGTTCACTCTCTGACTTTGAAGCAGTTACAGAAGAAGAAGTAAGCAGGCTCCTTGCATCTTCTCGCCCGACCACTTGCACCAGTGACCCCATTCCATCACATCTCCTCCAGTCCCTTTCCCCGGCTGTCACCTCTCACCTAACAAAAATATTCAACCTTTCCCTCACTTCCGGTATTTTTCCCTCCTCATTTAAGCATGCCATCATACATCCATTACTTAAAAAACCATCCCTCGATCAAAACTGTGCCGCTAATTATAGACCTGTCTCTAATCTTCCCTTCATCTCTAAACTCCTCGAACGCCTGGTCCACTCCCGTCTTACCCGCTATCTCTCAGATAACTCTCTTCTCGACCCTCTTCAATCTGGCTTCCGCTCTTTACACTCTACTGAAACTGCCCTCACTAAAGTCTCTAATGACCTACTAACAGCTAAATCTAATGGTCACTACTCCATGCTAATTCTCTTGGATCTTTCCGCAGCATTCGATACTGTGGATCATCAGCTCCTCCTCACTATGCTCCGCTCCATCGGCCTCAAGGACACCGTTCTCTCCTGGTTCTCCTCTTATCTCTCTGACCGCTCCTTCACTGTATGTTTTGCTGGTTCCTCCTCCTCTCACCTTCCCCTTACTGTTGGGGTTCCTCAAGGATCAGTCCTAGGCCCCCTACTCTTCTCGTTGTATACTGCCCCTATTGGACAAACAATCAGTAGATTTGGTTTCCAGTACCATCTCTATGCTGACGACACCCAATTATACACTTCTGCTCCTGATATCACACCGACCTTTTTAGAAAACACCAGTGATTGTCTTATCGCTGTCTCTAACATCATGTCCTCCCTCTATCTGAAACTAAACCTGTCAAAAACTGAACTCCTCGTGTTCTCTCCCTCTACTAACCTACCTTTGCCTGACATTGCCATCTCCGTGTGCGGTTCCACCATTACTCCAAAGCAACATGCCCGCTGCCTTGGGGTCATCCTTGATTCTGACCTTTCATTCACCCCCCACATCCGATCACTGGCTCGCTCTTCTTACCTGCATCTGAAAAACATTTCTAGAATTCGCCCTTTTCTTACTTTCGACTCTGCAAAAACTCTGACTGTTTCACTTATTCATTCTCGTCTGGACTATTGTAACTCTCTACTAATCGGCCTCCCTCTTGCAAAACTCTCCCCGCTCCAATCTGTCCTGAATGCTGCAGCCAGGATCATATTCCTCACCAACCGTTACACCGATGCCTCTACCCTGTGCCAGTCATTACACTGGTTACCCATCCACTGCAGAATCCAGTACAAAACTACTACCCTCATCCACAAAGCACTCCATGGCTCAGCACCACCCTACATCTCCTCCCTGGTATCAGTCTACCACCCTACCCGTGCCCTCCGCTCCGCTAATGACCTCAGGTTAGCATCCTCAATAATCAGAACCTCCCACTCCCGTCTCCAAGACTTTACACGTGCTGCGCCGATTCTTTGGAATGCACTACCCAGGTTAATACGACTAATCCCCAATCCCCACAGTTTTAAGCGTACCCTAAAAACTCATTTGTTCAGACTGGCCTACCGCCTCAATGCATTAACCTAACGATCCCTGTGTGGCCTATTTATAGTAAATAAAAAAAAAAAAGTTCCTCGCATCATGTTCTCATACACTTTATGCAGTATTAGCCCTCTGTGTCTGTACTGCTACATACTGGTTCATGCAGCTTTACATGAACCCCCGATCCTTACACTATGGCTGGTCCGAATAACTAAAGCAATTGTTACCATCCACCTCTCATGTCTCCCCTTTTCCTCATAGTTTGTAGCTTGCGAGCAGCAGGGCCCTCACTCCTCCTTGTATCTGTTTTGAACTGTATTTCTGTTATGCTGTAATGTCTATTGTCTGTACAAGTCCCCTCTATAATTTGTAAAGCGCTGCGGAATATGTTGGCGCTATATAAATAAAAATTATTATTATTATTATTATACAGTATGGAGCATCATGTGAGGTCATTATACAGTATGGAGCATCATGTGAGGTCATTATACAGTATGGAGCATCATGTGTGGTCATTATACAGTATGGAGCATCATGTGCGGTCATTATACAGTATGGAGCATCATGTGTGGCCATTATACAGTATGGAGCATTGTTGAGGGAGGATCTAAAGTGATCCTTCACGGTTGACTCAGTGATTTCCAAATTAATCTACAGGGTGTTGCCGGCAACTGAAAATGACCAGACAGAGATGAATGTCTCTGTTTGGGGGGGATCAAGCAGATCTCTGGGCCCCCCCGTTTATTGTCTGACTTTTCATAGTCATAGAAATTATACTTCAACCAATCAGCATAAGAACACGTTCACGGTTCTTAACCTATAAGAATGCAGGAACAGTCTGTACGTCAAAGTCTCGTAGAAAAATGCACCCTCAGTCTCATGTTCTGGCAGATTGCAACAATCAAGGTCTCATCAAGGTCTCATAACAGCTGTAAATTTTAGCCTACTAACAAAATTTATATTCAAAACAACTAAATGGAGTCGAAAAGCACAAAATGGAGAATCCTTCTTAACATGTTCCTTCACATTCCCCCCTAGATAAATTTTGTTAACTAATGTCCAGCATCAGAGGTACTATCCCAAGCTATAAGCTCGAGGGGTACTGGTCTTCACATGACTGGTGCCATGTTACCAGCCATGGCTGTTGCGGCATACCCATCCCCCCTGTATGCTAGAATTTACGAATAACAATTGTTGATGATAGTGGTGGGGATCTTTTGAAGATAGCCATGTGCTTGGCTTCAACATCTTCATCTGGTAACTTTGTGAAATCGGTGTAGAGAAGAGCAGGGGTGGCAACGCTTTTGGTTTCATCATTAGTTGTCTTAGTGCAGAATTTCCTAATACATACAGAAATACACCAAAGAACAAGTTTTAGTATTACATACATGACAAGGATAAAGGCAGCGATGTGTAACAAACTTTGCAAGATTCCAGCTATCCAGCCGCAAGTCCCTCAAACCAATTGGCTGGATTAAGAAAGGAGAAGGTGTCTGTCCACCAACTGTCCCTATTACGGTCATTGTCTTTATCATATTAATCTCTGAGTCTTTGAATGTCTTCTAACTTTAACTTTAGAGTACTATTGGGTTCTATATAATAACAGAAAGGGGGTCCAATAATCTGACACCTACCACCCTGTGCTGCTGTTAAGTAATCCAGTACTACAGTGTATTGATTAGTGACTATGATAAGTTGGTTTTGGACAGCGACAGTAGTAAGTATATCCAATATATCCCAAATTTGATTATCTAGATCAGAGGTCCCCAACCGCCGGTCCGCGGACCAGGACCGGGCCGTTGGGGTTTTTCAGCCGGTCCGCGGCGCCGCTGACAGCTAGCTTCGTGGCCCTGCGCCTGGTCAGAGCACGCTCTGTGACAGCTCGCAGCTCCCGGCAGAGAACATTATGCAGGACGGGGCGGGGCGTCAGGCGGGTCTTAGTGACACAGCCCTCCTGCGCAGCATGGTGTGTTCCTGACAGGGTGGGGCGGCAGGCTCTCCTCACTGACACGCCCAGTGGCGTATCTAGGGGGGCGCAGCCGGCAGGGGGCGCAGTCGGGCCGCCTCATTCGGCGGTCCGCAGTGTCTCCCCCGGCGGCTGCATTCTGCCGCCCCCGGTCAGGGAGTCAGCTGTTCTCTGTGCCGACTGTCAAGCTGACAGCCGGCACAGAGAAGCTGCAGAGCGCCGGCTCCCAACAAGTGCAGAGGTGGAGGGGAGCCCCTGCAGGGTGGCTGTGACGGGCAGGGAGAAATCCCTGCAGCTCCACTGCCCAGCGATCTGTCTTCCTGCTTCCTCTCACACAGACGCGCCGCTGGATGACGTCATCATTCAGCGGCCGGCTGTGTCAGAGGAAGGCAATGAGATGCTGTGGGAGAGTGCGAGGAGAGGTGAGAGGGGTGTGAGAATGTGTGTGAGAATGTGTGTGTGATTGTGTGTGTGAGAATGTGTGTGAGAATCACATTCTCATTATAAATGTCATAATTATATGATAAGTATGCACTAAGCTCCACCCCTCCATAACTCCACCCCCATATGACCAGAGCCCCGCCCCTGCCCCACCCCCACCGGGCCATGGAAAACTGGTCTTGCTTAAAGCCGGTCCCTGGTGCAAAAAAGGTTGGGGACCTCTGATCTAGATAATCTGTGGCCCTAAGCAATTTATCCCACATTTGTGTAATCATAGGGTAAATAAAAATAGAACTGACTATTTTATTGGCTATACCCATCTGTCCTACTAATCTTTCATGATATTGTACAAACTTATTATTCAAGGATGTTGGGGAATTTAGACGGTTATCAATATTATTATATGGAAATACGAAAAACCAAAACATTATGTCCCCTTATTTGCCACTAGTCTGTTTGACCAGCTTGCAGTGCGATACATGGATCCATGTCGGCCTTCCTTCCAGCTTTACTGACATAGGAATAATGAGGAGGACTTGGTAGGGACCGTCATACAAGGGTTCTGGTCCGTGTTTTCTGACATAGCTTTTCACGACCATAAACCACCAGACTTCAAATTGTGACAAGTGTCGGTTTCTGCTGAATCTGGAAGGAAAGAAGAAACTAAAACATGGGTGTTAGCAAAATTATTACTAAGCTGAATAACATATTGAACAGCACGGACAGTTTCCTCTATAACTACTGAGACTGGAAATTTACAACTGAGAACCTAGCACCAAACAATATCTCCTATGGGGACAGGCCATGTTTTGCAATAGGGGCAGTACGAATATATAAGAGCTCTGGCCATGGAGCCGCAGTCTCCTGCATCATTTTGGTCAATTGTCCCTTCAGTGTGCCATTCAGCCTCTTAACTTTCCCACTGGATTGTGGATGGTACGGAGTATGGAGGGCTACAGTGGATCCAAGCAGTGTCAGCAGGGCCGCCATCAGGGCATTACAGCCATCACTACAGTATGGGGCCCGATGAGCTGAAGCAAAAAGGGGGCCCGCACACGCTGGCAGTCCGGTCTGGGCGGGCCCCCCTCTCTTTGCTAATGCTCATCGGGCCCCTGGGATATTTTGTTTAAAGCTGCCGCAGACCAGATACATAACAACACTGTGGTGATTTAAAGTTACACCTACAGCGTTGTTAATGTATCCGGCAGAGAGAAATGGGCACTATACCTTTAATTTGCGGGCCCTGGTGCATCATGGTCCCGACGTCACGTTACACACTGAACACTTCCTCATTCTGGAGTGTGGCGTGTGTTGTCGTCGGGCGGGCTGAGGCAGAGAGCAGGAAAAGTGAGGAGACTGCAGCCAGTGAGAAGAGGCTTCGGGTGGCTGCATCTGCCGGCGCTAACTCAGGTCTCTCCTCCTCCCCCCTGTCTGGCAGTTGTGCAGCTCTGTGCTCTTAGTCACGGAGAACTGTCACTCCAGTCCTGTTGGACACAGTGGGGGCAGAATGCTGGACACAGTGGGGGCAGAATGCTGGACACAGTGGGGGCAGAATGCTGGACACAGTGGGGGCAGAACGCTGGACACAGTGGGGCAGAATGCTGGACACAGTGGGGGCAGAATGCTGGACACAGTGGGGGCAGAACGCTGGACACAGTGGGGGCAGAACGCTGGACACAGTGGGGCAGAATGCTGGACACAGTGGGGGCAGAAAGCTGGACACAGTGGGGCAGAACGCTGGACACAGTGGGGGCAGAACGCTGGACACAGTGGGGCAGAATGCTGGACACAGTGGGGCAGAATGCTGGACACAGTGGGGGCAGAATGCTGGACACAGTGGGGGCAGAATGCTGGACACAGTGGGGCAGAATGCTGGACACAGTGGGGGCAGAATGCTGGACACAGTGGGGCAGAATGCTGGACACAGTGGGGGCAGAATGCTGGACACAGTGGGGCAGAATGCTGGACACAGTGGGGGCAGAACGCTGGACACAGGGGGGGGGCAGAACGCTGGACACAGTGGGGGCAGAATGCTGGACACAGTGGGGGCAGAATGCTGGACACAGTGGGGGCAGAACGCTGGACACAGTGGGGGCAGAATGCTGGACACAGTGGGGGCAGAATGCTGGACACAGTGGGGGCAGAACGCTGGACACAGGGGGGGGGCAGAACGCTGGACACAGTGGGGGCAGAACGCTGGACACAGTGGGGGCAGAACACTGGAGACAGTGGGGGCAGAAAGCTGGACACAGTGGGGCAGAAAGCTGGACACAGTGGGGGCAGAACGCTGGACACAGTGGGGGCAGAACGCTGGACACAGTGGGGGCAGAACGCTGGACACAGTGGGGGCAGAACGCTGGACACAGTGGGGGCAGAACGCTGGAGACAGTGGGGGCAGAACGCTGGAGACAGTGGGGGCAGAACGCTGGACACAGTGGGGCAGAACGCTGGACACAGTGGGGGCAGAACGCTGGACACAGTGGGGGCAGAACGCTGGACACAGTGGGGGCAGAACGCTGGACACAGTGCGGGCAGAATGCTGGACACAGTGGGGGCAGAATGCTGGACACAGTGGGGGCAGAATGCTGGACACAGTGGGGGCAGAATGCTGGACACAGTGGGGGCAGAATGCTGGACACAGTGGGGGCAGAATGCTGGACACAGTGGGGCAGAATGCTGGACACAGTGGGGGCAGAATGCTGGACACAGTGGGGGCAGAATGCTGGACACAGTGGGGGCAGAAAGCTGGACACAGTGGGGGCAGAATGCTGGACACAGTGGGGGCAGAATGCTGGACACAGTGGGGGCAGAATGCTGGACACAGTGGGGGCAGAATGCTGGACACAGTGGGGGCAGAATGCTGGACACAAGGGCAGACTGTGAGACCCGGGGGCAGAATGCTGGACACAGTGGGGGCAGAATGCTGGACACAGTGGGGGCAGAATGCTGGACACAGTGGGGGCAGAATGCTGGACACAAGGGCAGACTGTGAGACCCGGGGGCAGAATGCTGGACATGGGGCATGGTTGGAGACATAGGGGGCAGAATGGAGACATGGGACATGATTGGAGACAAGTGGCAGGATTTCAGACATGGCATGGTTGGAGACATAGGGGGCAGAATGGAGACATGGGGCATGATTGGAGACACTGGGGGCAGAATTGGAGACAGATCGTGCAGGATCATGGGGCAGGATGGAGAGATCACATGGGGCGATCATATGGGGCAGGATGGGGAGATCATATGGGACAGAATGGATACTCATGAGGGCAGAATGGGAGAACATATGGCTGACGCCAGGAATGAGACACACGGTGGCCAGGATGGGGAATATTATTACCATAGGGGCTAATTTAGGAATATTATTACTGCAGTGATGTATTTATTTTATTTTTTAAAGACACGGTATTAAATGGGGGGGGGGGTCCTGTTACTGTGTAGAGTGACACTATGTCGCCTCTTTTTCTTCATGTGGTGTAATGTAGAAGTTGGGAAAAATTAAGTAATGTATTCTACAAGCAGAGCTCGAGATAACGGTGTTATTTCCTGCAGAGACGAGTCCTGGCTGGATTAAGTGATGGCGGTCTGGGCTGGATGAAAGATGAAGGACTTCACCTAGAGACGTCACTGGTGAGTCAGTGTGTTACCTATACACTGACACTATACACTGTATACAGAGCTCCTGTGTATAATTTCACTAGTGATCACTGTATTATCTGTACACAGACACTGCATACTAAGTACATATTTCCTGTGTATAATGGCACTTATGGTGATGGTATGGTGCTTTTTTTTAAATTATTGATCAGAATTGTAGTATTCAGTCACTATGTGGTGGTAATATGTGGTAACATAGTAACATAGTAACATAGTTAGTAAGGCCGAAAAAAGACATTTGTCCATCCAGTTCAGCCTATATTCCATCATAATAAATCCCCAGATCTACGTCCTTCTACAGAACCTAATAATTGTATGATACAATATTGTTCTGCTCCAGGAAGACATCCAGGCCTCTCTTGAACCCCCCGACTGAGTTCGCCATCACCACCTCCTCAGGCAAGCAATTCCAGATTCTCACTGTCCTAACAGTAAAGAATCCTCTTCTATGTTGGTGGAAAAACCTTCTCTCCTCCAGACGCAAAGAATGCCCCCTTGTGCCCGTCACCTTCCTTGGTATAAACAGATCCTCAGCGAGATATTTGTATTGTCCCCTTATATACTTATACATGGTTATTAGATCGCCCCTCAGTCGTCTTTTTTTCTAGACTAAATAATCCTAATTTCGCTAATCTATCTGGGTATTGTAGTTCTCCCATCCCCTTTATTGTTGCCCTCCTTTGTACTCTCTCTAGTTCCATTATATCCTTCCTGAGCACCGGTGCCCAAAACTGGACACAGTACTCCATGTGCGGTCTAACTAGGGATTTGTACAGAGGCAGTATAATGCTCTCATCATGTGTATCCAGACCTCTTTTAATGCACCCCATGATCACTTATTCATTCTCGTCTGGACTATTGTAACTCTCTACTAATCGGTCTCCCTCTTGCAAAACTCTCCCCGCTCCAATCTGTCCTGAATGCTGCAGCCAGGATCATATTCCTCACCAACCGTTACACCGATGCCTCTACCCTGTGCCAGTCATTACACTGGCTACCCATCCACTCCAGAATCCAGTACAAAACTACTACCCTCATCCACAAAGCACTCCATGGCTCAGCACCACCCTACATCTCCTCCCTGGTATCAGTCTACCACCCTACCCGTGCCCTCCGCTCCGCTAATGACCTCAGGTTAGCATCCTCAATAATCAGAACCTCCCACTCCCGTCTCCAAGACTTTACACGTGCTGCGCCGATTCTTTGGAATGCACTACCTAGGTTAATACGATTAATCCCCAATCCCCACAGTTTTAAGCGTGCCCTAAAAACTCATTTGTTCAGACTGGCCTACCGCCTCAATGCATTAACCTAACGATCCCTGTGTGGCCTATTTATAATAAAAAAAAAAAAAAGGTTCCTCGCATCATGTTCTCATACACTTTATGCAGTATTAGCCCTCTGTGTCTGTACTGCTACATACTTAGGCAGGTAACTGGTTCATGCAGCTTTACATGAACACCTGAGCCTTACACTATAGCCGGTCCGAATAACTAAAGCAATTGTTACCATCCACCTCTCGTGTCTCCCCTTTTCTCCATAGTTTGTAGCTTGCGAGCAGGGCCCTCACTCCTCCTGGTATCTGTTTTGAACTGTATTTCTGTTATGCTGTAATGTCTATTGTCTGTACAAGTCCCCTCTATAATTTGTAAAGCGCTGCGGAATATGTTGGCGCTATATAAATAAAAATTATTATTATTATTATTATTATTATTATTATTATTATTATCCTGTTTGCCTTGGCAGCTGCTGCCTGGCACTGGCTGCTCCAGGTAAGTTTATCATTAACTAGGATCCCCAAGTCCTTCTCCCTGTCAGATTTACCCAGTGGTTTCCCATTCAGTGTGTAATGGTGACATTGATTCCTTCTTCCCATGTGTATAACCTTACATTTATCATTGTTAAACCTCATCTGCCACCTTTCAGCCCAAGTTTCCAACTTATCCAGATCCATCTGTAGCAGAATACTATCTTCTCTTGTATTAACTGCTTTACATAGTTTTGTATCATCTGCAAATATCGATATTTTACTGTGTAAACCTTCTACCAGATCATTAATGAATATGTTGAAGAGAACAGGTCCCAATACTGACCCCTGCGGTACCCCACTGGTCACAGCGACCCAGTTAGAGACTATACCATTTATAACCACCCTCTGCTTTCTATCACTAAGCCAGTTACTAACCCATTTACACACATTTTCCCCCAGACCAAGCATTCTCATTTTGTGTACCAACCTCTTGTGCGGCACGGTATCAAACGCTTTGGAAAAATCGAGATATACCACGTCCAATGACTCACCGTGGTCCAGCCTATAGCTTACCTCTTCATAAAAACTGATTAGATTGGTTTGACAGGAGCGATTTCTCATAAACCCATGCTGATATGGAGTTAAACAGTTATTCTCATTGAGATAATCCAGAATAACATCCCTCAGAAACCCTTCAAATATTTTACCAACAATAGAGGTTAGACTTACTGGCCTATAATTTCCAGGTTCACTTTTAGAGCCCTTTTTGAATATTGGCACCACATTTGCTATGCGCCAGTCCTGCGGAACAGACCCTGTCGCTATAGAGTCCCTAAAAATAAGAAATAATGGTTTATCTATTACATTACTTAGTTCTCTTAGTACTCGTGGGTGTATGCCATCCGGACCCGGAGATTTATCTATTTTAATCTTATTTAGCCGGTTTCGCACCTCTTCTTGGGTTAGATTGGTGACCCTTAATATAGGGTTTTCATTGTTTCTTGGGATTTCACCTAGCATTTCATTTTCCACCGTGAATACCGTGGAGAAGAAGGTGTTTAATATGTTAGCTTTTTCCTCGTCATCTACAACCATTCTTTCCTCACTATTTTTTAAGGGGCCTACATTTTCAGTTTTTATTCTTTTACTATTGATATAGTTGAAGAACAGTTTGGGATTAGTTTTACTCTCCTTAGCAATGTGCTTCTCTGTTTCCTTTTTGGCAGCTTTAATTAGTTTTTTAGATAAAGTATTTTTCTCCCTATAGTTTTTTAGAGCTTCAATGGTGCCATCCTGCTTTAGTAGTGCAAATGCTTTCTTTTTACTGTTAATTGCCTGTCTTACTTCTTTGTTTAGCCACATTGGGTTTTTCATATTTCTAGTCCTTTTATTCCCATGGTCTGGACATGGTGTTGCGGTATTTGTTCCTTGTATGTATGTGATATTATTCGATCACTGTGGTGGTAATATGCGGTCTGGACATGGTGTTGCGGTATTTGTTCCTTGTATGTGATATTATTCGATCACTGTGGTGGTAATATGCGGTCTGGTCATGGTGTAGCGCTATTTCTTCCTTGTATGTGATATTATTGGTCATTTTAAAAATTGAAAAATAAATAAAAATATACCTAAATTGTATTGCATATTTTAACAAATATTTAATAGGTTACAGTAGAGTAAGGCTAGGTTCCCATTGCGTTAATGGGAACGCGCTAACGGACAGCGTTGCACGGCGAAATTAACACCGTGCAACGCGTCCGTTAGTGCGCCCATTCACGGCAATGGGAACGCGCAGCACTAGCGCGTGCCATGTTCGGCACGCGCTAGCGACGCGCCATGTTCGGCACGCGCTAGCGACGCGCCGATGTTTCCTGGCGCGCCGCGGACGCTGCTTGCAGCGTCCGAGGCGCGCCCGCGGTCCGTTCCCCGCTCTCGCAGATCGGGGATCTGCGAGAACGGGGACGTTACCGCGACCCCGGAACGCGGCCCCGTTAAAAACATTGCGTTAGCGCAATCCGCTAGCGCTAAACGGATTGCACTAACGCAATGTGACCCTAGCCTAAGGCCCGGCCAAAAGTGTCTACCGTGTTATGGTGGCGGCTTAAAAAAATCTTTTGGCCAAAACAAAAGCTGCCGGCTATATGTGTGATCTGGTGATGGGAACTGTCAATGTGTGATAGGTGAGAAGTGGAGTTTTTCCAAGAGAGAACGGTGGGACTGTGGACAGTTCGAGGGGTGGAGCCTAGAGGCGGGGCTGGGGTGGAGCCTGGGCAGAGTCTCAAGGGGGCCCCGAAAATTTTGCCAGTATGGGGCCCCGAAATTTCTAGTGGCAGCCCTGATTATCAGAACCTCCTGATGCACATGAGAAGAAAAGTCCGAGCCTTGGTCACTTTCAGCAACTTCTGGAACACCATATCTGCATATAACTTCCATCACCAGTTTCTTTGCTGTGATCTTTGCAGTCACGTTGGTAACAGGGAATGCTTCTGGCCAATTGGAGAACATATCGACAACCACCAGACAATATTCATACCTTCAGACTTAGGCAATGTGATGTGGTCCACCTGGAGCCTTTGGAAAGGATAGTCGGGCTTAGCAAGGTGCTTCGGGGTTACACGTTGAAGTTGACCGGGATTGCAGGTCTGACAGATACCTCGATGTGTGGGCCCATGCGCCCACGTGGCAATAGCAGGGTACATCCGCTTAGGGAGACACACAAGTTGGTCCTTTTTCCAGCGACCATTGTCCATACGTGCTCCATCAGCTTTCCACTGCTTCACTTCTTCCTTTGGAGACATATTCTCCATCGTCATTAAGCGGTCTTGCGGGGTCCGGCAGAAAACCTCAGTCTGTCGTAGATCATCAGGTTCCTATAGAGTCAGTGTTTCTTGTAACTGTTTACGCTGAGAGCGTGTGGTCACCATAGCTGGTATGGTCAGTTCAACGGGTAGAAGAGCAGCAGCTTTTGCTTGCATATCCGCAAAGGCGTTACCAACAGTCTGTGGACTGTTCCATAGTACCGTGCTCCTTAACTTTGATAATGGCTACCTGAGTAGGTAATGTGATTGAGTCCATGAGGGTTTTAACAGCTTCAGCATTCTTCACTGAGTCCCGGCAGTAGTAACAAATCTCAATTGGCCCAGAGGGCTCTGAAATCATGAGCAATACCAAATGCATACTGTGAGTCCGTGTATATATTAGCCCGCCTGTCTTTGGCCAGAACACATACAGTAGACAGAGCCTGACGTTCTGCTTCTTGTGCTGACAGGGAGGGAGGGAGTGCAGCTGCGTGCACTACAGTATCTTCCATAGTAACAGCGTATCCAGTGTGGAATCTGCCAAACTCATCAGCATATTTTGAACAGTCTTTCAGGGCCTTGTAGAGAGGTAGCATTATGCGGGATGCGTCCGGCATCCACTGACAACAATAAGTACATAGTCCAAAAAAACGCTGGAGTTCAGTCTCATCTTTTGTAGCTGACGGCTATTTTTCTTTTTTTCTGTGAGGTGTCTGGCACCATGAAGGAGACAGTGACCCAAAAATATCACTTGACCAAGGCAGAACCGAAGTTTCGAGGCCGAAACCCGACAGTTCAGATCTGCCAGATACTTGCGAAAACTAACAGTGGCAACAATGGCTTCCTGCTCTGTCTGTGCACACAACAAAAGATTACCCACATACTGAAGCAGCGTGACATAAGGATATTCTAACTGCCAGGGTTAAAGACACTATCCCCCCTATTTTTTTTTTTTTTCAAACTGATCGGGAAAGGGCGTGTAAGATACAGGTTATATAACATAAGGACCATCTGACCATCATCTTGGCTCACCAACTCTCTAGGTCTGCTCAGGTGCACTTATACATCCATCATATTGTCTTTGTCTGTATAATGGGAAAGGTTTGTTCTCAGGGTCAGCCAATTATTTTAGCGTAGCTAGCTAGTCAGAGGGCTTCCAGGGATAATTGTTATGACCTGGTGGTCAGGACAATAATGGACCTGGTGGTTAAGAGCACACGGAATGACCTGATAGTTACTGATAATAAAGGACGAGCTCTGGGACGTGGGAACTCTGCTGACCGCAAACCCTAATCCTATCAAACACACTAGAAATAGCCGTGGATTGCGCCTAACGCTCCCTATGCAACTCAGCACAGCCTAAGGAACTAGTTAGCCCTGAAGATAGAAAAATAAAGCCTACCTTGCCTCAGAGAAATTTCCCAAAGGAAAAGGCAGCCCCCCACATATAATGACTGTGAGTAAAGATGAAAATACAAACACAGAGATGAAATAGATTTAGCAAAGTGAGGCCCGACTTACTGAACAGACCGAGGATAGGAAAGGTTACTTTGCGGTCAGCACAAAAACCTACAAAAAGACCACGCAGAGGGCGCAAAAAAAGACCCTCCGCACCGACTCACGGTGCGGAGGCGCTCCCTCTGCGTCCCAGAGCTTCCAGCAAGCAAGACAACAATAAAAATAGCAAGCTGGACAGAAAAATAGCAACCAAAGAAATACAAGCTGGAACTTAGCTTCTGCTGGGAAGACAGGTCACAAGAACGATCCAGGAGTGAACTAGACCAATACTGGAACATTGACAGGTGGCATGGAGCAAAGATCTAAGTGGAGTTAAATAGAGCAGCCAGCTAATGAATTAACCTCGTCACCTGTGGAAGGAAACTCAGAAACACCCACCAGAGGAAGTCCATGGACAGAACCAGCCGAAGTACTATTCATGACCACAGGAGGGAGCCCGACAACAGAATTCACAACAGTACCCCCCCGTTGAGGAGGGGTCACCGAACCCTCACCAGAGCCCCCAGGCCGACCAGGATGAGCCAAATGAAAGGCACGAACCAGATCGGCAGCATGAACATCAGAGGCAAAAACCCAGGAATTATCTTCCTGACCATAACCCTTCCACTTGACCAGGTACTGGAGTTTCCGTCTCGAAACACGAGAATCCAAAATCTTCTCCACCACATACTCCAACTCCCCCTCAACCAACACCGGGGCAGGAGGATCAACGGATGGAACCACAGGCGCCATGTATCTCCGCAATAACGACCTATGGAACACATTATGGATGGCAAAAGAAGCAGGAAGGGCCAAACGAAATGACACAGGATTAATAACCTCAGAAATCTTATACGGACCAATGAAACGAGGCTTAAACTTAGGAGAGGAAACCTTCATAGGAACATAACGAGACGACAACCAAACCAAATCCCCAACACGAAGTCGGGGACCCACACAGCGCCGGCGGTTAGCGAAACGTTGAGCCTTCTCCTGGGACAATGTCAAATTGTCCACCACATGAGTCCAAATCTGCTGCAACCTATCCACCACAGTATCTACACCAGGACAGTCCGAAGACTCAACCTGCCCTGAAGAGAAACGAGGATGGAAACCAGAATTGCAGAAAAACGGCGAAACCAAAGTAGCCGAGCTGGCCCGATTATTAAGGGCGAGCTCAGCCAACGGCAAAAAGGACACCCAATCATCCTGATCAGCAGAAACAAAGCATCTCAGATATGTTTCCAAAGTTTGATTAGTTCGTTCGGTTTGGCCATTTGTCTGAGGAAGGAAAGCCGAGGAAAAAGACAAATCAATGCCCATCCTTGCACAAAAGGATCGCCAAAACCTCGAAACAAACTGGGAACCTCTGTCAGAAACGATGTTCTCCGGGATACCATGTAAACGAACCACATGCTGGAAAAATAATGGCACCAAATCAGAGGAGGAAGGCAATTTAGACAAAGGTACCAAATGGACCATCTTAGAGAAGCAATCACAAACCACCCAAATGACCGACATCTTTTGAGAGACGGGGAGATCCGAAATAAAATCCATAGAAATATGCGTCCAGGGCCTCTTCGGGACCGGCAAGGGCAAAAGCAACCCACTGGCACGAGAACAGCAGGGCTTAGCCCGAGCACAAGTCCCACAGGACTGCACAAAAGAACGCACATCCCGTGACAAAGACGGCCACCAAAAGGATCTAGCCACCAAATCTCTGGTACCAAAGATTCCAGGATGACCAGCCAACACTGAACAATGAATCTCAGAGATAACTCTACTAGTCCATCTATCAGGGACAAACAGTTTCTCCGCTGGGCAACGGTCAGGTCTATCAGCCTGAAATTTTTGCAGCACCCGCCGCAAATCAGGGGAGATGGCAGACAAAATTACCCCCTCTTTGAGAATACCCGCCGGCTCAGGAACACCCGGAGAGTCAGGCACAAAACTCCTTGACAGGGCATCAGCCTTCACATTCTTAGAGCCCGGAAGGTACGAAACCACAAAATCAAAACGGGAGAAAAATAACGACCATCTAGCCTGTCTCGGATTCAACCGTTTGGCAGACTCAAGATAAGTCAAATTCTTGTGATCTGTCAAGACCACCACACGATGCTTGGCTCCTTCAAGCCAATGACGCCACTCCTCGAATGCCCACTTCATGGCCAACAATTCACGATTACCAACATCATAATTACGCTCAGCAGGCGAAAACTTTTTAGAAAAGAAAGCACATGGCTTCATCACCGAGCCATCAGAACTTCTTTGCGACAAAACAGCCCCTGCCCCAATCTCAGAAGCATCAAGCTCAACCTGAAACGGGAGCGAAACATCTGGCTGGCACAACACAGGGGCAGAAGAAAAACGATGCTTCAACTCCTGAAAAGCCTCTACAGCTGCAGAAGACCAATTGACCACATCAGCACCCTTCTTGGTCAAATCAGTCAACGGTTTAGCAACAGTAGAAAAATTAGCGATGAAGCGCCGATAAAAATTAGCAAAGCCCAGGAACTTTTGCAGGCTCTTCACAGATGTCGGCTGAGTCCAATCGTAAATGGCCTGGACTTTAACAGGGTCCATCTCGATAGTAGAAGGGGAAAAAATGAACCCCAAAAATGAAACCTTCTGAACTCCAAAAAGACACTTTGACCCCTTCACAAACAAGGAATTCACACGAAGGACCTGGAACACCATTCTGACCTGCTTCACATGAGACTCCCAATCATCCGAAAAGACCAAAATATCATCCAAATACACAATCAGGAATTTATCCAGGTACTCTCGGAAGATGTCATGCATAAAGGACTGAAATACTGATGGAGCATTGGAAAGCCCGAATGGCATAACCAGGTACTCAAAATGGCCCTCGGGCGTATTAAATGCTGTTTTCCATTCATCGCCTTGTTTAATACGCACAAGATTATACGCCCCTCGAAGATCTATCTTGGTGAACCAACTAGCCCCTTTAATACGAGCAAACAAATCAGACAGCAACGGCAAAGGATACTGAAATTTGACTGTAATTTTATTAAGAAGGCGGTAATCAATACAAGGTCTCAAAGAACCATCCTTCTTGGCCACAAAAAAGAACCCTGCTCCTAACGGTGATGACGACGGGCGAATATGACCCTTCTCCAAGGATTCCTTTATATAACTCCGCATAGCGGCGTGTTCTGGCACGGATAAATTGAACAATCAGCCCTTAGGAAACTTACTACCAGGAATCAAATTAATTGCACAATCGCAATCCCTATGAGGAGGTAGGGCACTAGCTTTGGGCTCATCAAATACATCCCGATAATCCGACAAAAACTCTGGAACTTCAGAAGGAGTGGAAGATGAAATAGACAAAAATGGAACATCACCATGTACCCCCTGGCAACCCCAGCTGGACACAGACATAGATTTCCAGTCCAATACTGGATTATGAACCTGTAGCCATGGCAACCCCAAAACGACCACATCATGCAGATTATGCAACACCAGAAAGCGAATATCCTCCTGATGTGCAGGAGCCATGCACATGGTCAATTGGGTCCAGTACTGGGGCTTATTCTTGGCCAAAGGCGTAGCATCAATTCCTCTCAATGGAATAGGATACTGCAAGGGCTCCAAGAAAAAACCACAGCGCCTAGCATACTCCAAGTCCATCAAATTCAGGGCAGCGCCTAAATCCACATATGCCATAACAGAATAGGATGACAAAGAGCAAATCAGAGTAACGGACAATAGAAATTTAGACTGTACCGTACCAATGGTGGCAGACCTAGCGAACCGCTTAGTGCGCTTAGGACAATCGGAGATAGCATGAGTGGAATCACCACAGTAAAAACATAGCCCATTCCGACGTCTGTGTTCTTGTCGTTCAGCTCTGGTCAAAGTCCTATCACATTGCATAGGCTCAGGCCCATGCTCAGATAGTACCGCCAAATGGTGCACAGCTTTACGCTCACGCAAGCGTCGATCGATCTGAATGGCCAAGGACATAGACTCATTCAGACCAGCAGGCATGGGAAATCCCACCATGACATCCTTAAGGGCTTCAGAGAGACCCTTTCTGAAGATTGCTGCCAGGGCACATTCATTCCACTGAGTGAGCACAGACCACTTTCTAAACTTCTGACAATTTATCTCCGCTTCATCCTGACCCTGACACAGAGCCAGCAAGATTTTCTCTGCCTGATCCACTGAATTAGGTTCGTCATAAAGCAATCCAAGCGCCAGGAAAAACGCATCAACATCACGCAATGCCGGATCTCCTGGCGCAAGGGAAAATGCCCAGTCTTGAGGGTCACCACGTAACAAAGAAATAATGATCTTTACTTGTTGAACAGGGTCACCTGAGGAGCGAGGTTTCAAGGCAAGAAACAATTTACAATTATTTTTGAAATTCAAGAACTTAGATCTATCACCAAAAAACAAATCAGGAATTGGAATCCTAGGCTCTGACATCGGATTCTGAACCACAAAATCTTGAATGTTTTGTACCCTTGTAATGAGATTATCCATCCAAGAGGACAGACCTTGAATGTCCATGTCTACACCTGTGTCCTGAACCACCCAGAGGTAAAGGGGAAAAGAGAGACAAAACACAGTGCAAAGAAAAAAAAAATGGTCTCAGAACTTCTCTTATCCCTCTATTGAGATGCATTAGTACTTTGGGCCACCTGTACTGTTATGACCTGGTGGTCAGGACAATAATGGACCTGGTGGTTAAGAGCACACGGAATGACCTGATAGTTACTGATAATAAAGGACGAGCTCTGGCACGTGGGAACTCTGCTGACGGCAATCCCTAATCCTATCAAACACACTAGAAATAGCCGTGGATTGCGCCTAACGCTCCCTGTGCAACTCGGCACAACCTAAGGAACTAGCTAGCTCTGAAGATAGAAAAATAAAGCCTACCTTGCCTCAGAGAAATTTCCCAAAGGAAAAGGCAGCCCCCCACATATAATGACTGTGAGTAAAGATGAAAATACAAACACAGAGATTAAATAGATTTAGCAAAGTGAGGCCCGACTTACTGAACAGACCGAGGATAGGAAAGGTTACTTTGCGGTCAGCACAAAAACCTACAAAAAGACCACGCAGAGGGCGCAAAAAAGACCCTCCGCACCAACTCATAGTGCGGAGGAGCTCCCTCTGCGTCCCAGAGCTTCCAGCAAGCAAGACAACAATAAAAAATAGCAAGCTGGACAGAAAAATAGCAACCAAAGAAATACAAGCTGGAACTTAGCTTCTGCTGGGAAGACAGGTCACAAGAACGATCCAGGAGTGAACTAGACCAATACTGGAACATTGACAGGTGGCATGGAGCAAAGATCTAAGTGGAGTTAAATAGAGCAGCCAGCTAACGAATTAACCTCGTCACCTGTGGAAGGAAACTCAGAAACACCCACCAGAGGAAGTCCATGGACAGAACCAGCCGAAGTACCATTCATGACCACAGGAGGGAGCCCGACAACAGAATTCACAACAGATAATACTCCTGTATCTGTCTTACCCTACCTGATGTGGTTGGTTCTCTGATGGTGGGGGTGACTAGATGACCGGTTGGGGGTGATATGACATGCTGGTCTACAGCTCCTTCCCAAAAGGATTACTGTCAGCTTACTCCCAAAAGTTAATGTCCCCACTACCCACTAACCACAATCCTGTGTCAGCTTCTTATATCACTACATGTGATCTTGTCTGGACAGGATTCAGTGTAATTCACTTAGGTTGGGTTGCAGCACAGATTATACAAGTATTTCTCCAGTCTGGGTTTGTCTGACCGCAATGTTTACAAGTCCATCTGTCTTGTCTTGGTCTGAGAATTAACATGGCGAGGGAGATTTCCAGACACAGGGTTAAAATGGATATTGGAGTATGAAACTGGATTTGTGTAGGGAAGGGGGGCTGGAGCTGGAGTCTAGTGGGCCACTGATAAGGAATGGAGCTGCGTCCTTGAAGCTGCCGTTCCTGCTCCTTGAAGCTGCGGTGGGGGCTACAGAGCGCAGCTGCTGATACAGAATGGGTTAAGTTCTTCTGGAAACTTTGTACTACTTTTAATGCATCGTCCGGAGTGGAATTCTCGATGTCAGGTCTAACTGACATTATTGCCTCTTTCAATTCAGATTTGAGGCCGGACATTAAAGCTGCCACAAAAAAGGTGTGAATGCGCTTTATTATACAATGAGAATCCCAAATCTTTAAACACTACCATAAGACGCCCATAAAACTTCTCGGCAGTCTCCTCCTTGTCCTGTTTGACATCTGTGAGGGAGGTAGTGTCACGCCCTACAGACGTGTCTATCAGGTGGACCCACTGGACCGCAAATACAGCGGTTACTGATACCAGGAAGGGAGAACCAGACCAGGAAAGCAGGTTCAAACGCTTTATTGTACAGTAATACAAACACTAGGGGAGACACCCCAAAGGAAGGCCACAGGGCCACAACACCAGAAAGCCTCTAAGGAGACCAAGGCTTGGAGTGACCCCTATACAGGGATTTCCCCTAGACCACCAATAGAGGGTCCGATGAGGCAGACACCTGTGTTAAACCGACCTAGGAGGTAGGAAGAAATTAATAAACAAAATAGGGCTGAATGTAGAACTTGGAAGCAGGAAGAAGACTGCAGGGAACCACACAGGATACTGGACTCCGGATGCTGTGGAGACCAGACTCGATCCTAGGGAAAAAGGAACACAGAGTAAGACAGGCAAATTGGACTGATAAGCCTAACAGGATAAGACCTGGAGCAGCAACTTCAGGATAATAGAAGTTGCCCAGGCGGCGTCCAGGAGTGACTGAGATCCTTATATACCTCCAGCCTCCAGGTGATAGGCTGGGAGGAGGGGCAGTGAGTAGGAGGGGCTGACCCTTTAAGAAGCCAGAGAGCTCACCTGCCCGCCCCCTATGCACTCCCTAGGAGAGGGAGAGAAAGGAGGAAGTGCAGCAGACATGGGAGCAAGGACCCGGGCAGCATGTCTGCAGGGACGGACCCCGGAGCGCCGGCGGACGACCGGAGCGTGACCCTGCTGACTAAGGACAGGACCAGAAGAGGTAAGAGCAGGCGGGGAAGAGAAAGAAGGCGCCCCAGACTGCGAGGTGGTGACAGTACCCCCCCCCCTCCAGGCCCCCCCGGGCGGCGTCTGGCAAAGAACCGCCGTAGGAGACGAGGAGCATGGACGTTGCCCTCCGGCTCCCAGGACCTCTCCTCAGGACCAAACCCCTTCCAGTCGACCAGGTACCATGTGGCACGCCCTCTCTTCTTCACGTCCAGGATGGCACTGACCTCATACTCGTCATTGGCCGAAATCGGAGGAGGACGCACTCCCGGATCCTGGGAGAAGCGGTTGAGGATCACAGGTTTGAGCAGGGAACGGTGGAAAGAATTATGTATTCGCAAAGAAGGAGGCAGTAGTAGCCGATAGCACACATCGTTGAGTCTCCGGGACACCTCGAACGGTCCGATGTACCGAGGTCCGAGCTTGAAGGAGGGCACCTTAAGGCGGACGTACTTGGCTGATAACCATACCTTGTCTCCTGGTTGAAACATCTGGGCATCAAGTCTTCTCTTGTCGGCATGGTCCTTCATGCGCTGGGATGCTTTCACAAGAGCCTCACGAGTCTTGTTCCAGATGTTGGCGAAGTCGCGAGCCACGGCCTCCGCTGCAGGATTGGGAGTCGCGATGTCAAAGGGAGTCGGGATCCTCGGGTGTTGCCCATATACAATAAAAAAATGGAGTGTTACGAGAGGACTCACCAACATGATTATTGTACGAGAACTCCGCCCAAGGCAGTAGGGACGTCCAGTTGTCGTGGTGTGCGTTGACAAAGTGTCGTTGAAAACCTGCCAACACCTGGTTTACCCGTTCCACCTGTCCATTAGACTGTGGATGATAAGCCGAAGAGTCCAAGGCAATATCGAGTTTCCTGCAGAGAGACCGCCAGAATCGGGACACGAATTGTACTCCCCTATCGGAAACAATGTTGGAGGGTAACCCATGCAACCGGAGGATATGTTGAACAAACAACTCGGCCAGCTTGGGTGCCGAAGGAAGACCAGGCAGAGAAACGAAGTGACTCATCTTGGAAAATCTGTCCACCACGACCCAGATGACAGTATTCCCGGAGGATGTAGGGAGATCCGTGATGAAGTCCATCGCAATGTGTTGCCATGGTTTTGATGGTATAGGCAAGGGCAAGAGTTGACCGGTGAGAAGCCGTTTGGGGGTCTTGTTGCGGGCACAGGAAGAACAGGCTGAGACGTAGTCTGACACCTCTTGACGCATCCCAGGCCACCAGTACTGCCGACCGATCAACTGTAGAGTCTTTGTCAGACCCGCGTGGCCGGCTAGTAAGGAGGAATGTCCCCAGCGAAGGATGCGTTCTCGACTCAGTTCGGGCACCAGCGTCTTACCAGGAGGTACCTGCGACAGTCGAAGCGGTGCAACCATGATCACCTTGGATGGATCGAATAACAAATCTGCAGGTGGTTGGGCATTTAGGAAATAGCGACCACAATATTGTGCAGTTTCACCTGTCTTTCACTAGGGGGACTTGTCAGGGAGTCACAAAAACATTGAACTTTAGGAAGGCAAAGTTTGAACAGCTTAGAGATGCCCTTAATCTGGTAGACTGGGACAACATCCTCAGAAATGAGAATACAGATAATAAATGGGAAATGTTTAAGAACATCCTAAATAGGCAGTGTAAGCGGTTTATACCTTGTGGGAATAAAAGGACTAGAAATAGGAAAAACCCAATGTGGCTAAACAAAGAAGTAAGACAGGCAATTAACAGTAAAAAGAAAGCATTTGCACTACTAAAGCAGGATGGCACCATTGAAGCTCTAAAAAACTATAGGGAGAAAAATACTTTATCTAAAAAACTAATTAAAGCTGCCAAAAAGGAAACAGAGAAGCACATTGCTAAGGAGAGTAAAACTAATCCCAAACTGTTCTTCAACTATATCAATAGTAAAAGAATAAAAACTGAAAATGTAGGCCCCTTAAAAAATAGTGAGGAAAGAATGGTTGTAGATGACGAGGAAAAAGCTAACATATTAAACACCTTCTTCTCCACGGTATTCACGGTGGAAAATGAAATGCTAGGTGAAATCCCAAGAAACAATGAAAACCCTATATTAAGGGTCACCAATCTAACCCAAGAAGAGGTGCGAAACCGGCTAAATAAGATTAAAATAGATAAATCTCCGGGTCCGGATGGCATACACCCACGAGTACTAAGAGAACTAAGTAATGTAATAGATAAACCATTATTTCTTATTTTTAGTGACTCTATAGCGACAGGGTCTGTTCCGCAGGACTGGCGCATAGCAAATGTGGTGCCAATATTCAAAAAGGGATCTAAAAGTGAACCTGGAAATTATAGGCCAGTAAGGCTAACCTCTATTGTTGGTAAAATATTTGAAGAGTTTCTGAGGGATGTTATTCTGGATTATCTCAATGAGAATAACTGTTTAACTCCATATCAGCATGGGTTTATGAGAAATCGCTCCTGTCAAACCAATCTAATCAGTTTTTATGAAGAGGTAAGCTATAGACTGGACCACGGTGAGTCATTGGACGTGGTATATCTCGATTTTTCCAAAGCGTTTGATACCGTGCCGCACAAGAGGTTGGTACACAAAATGAGAATGCTTGGTCTGGGGGAAAATGTGTGTAAATGGGTTAGTAACTGGCTTAGTGATAGAAAGCAGAGGGTGGTTATAAATGGTATAGTCTCTAACTGGGTCGCTGTGACCAGTGGGGTACCGCAGGGGTCAGTATTGGGACCTGTTCTCTTCAACATATTCATTAATGATCTGGTAGAAGGTTTACACAGTAAAATATCGATATTTGCAGATGATACAAAACTATGTAAAGCAGTTAATACAAGAGAAGATAGTATTCTGCTACAGATGGATCTGGATAAGTTGGAAACTTGGGCTGAAAGGTGGCAGATGAGGTTTAACAATGATAAATGTAAGGTTATACACATGGGAAGAGGGAATCAAAATCACCATTACACACTGAACGGGAAACCACTGGGTAAATCTGACAGGGAGAAGGACTTGGGGATCCTAGTTAATGATAAACTTACCTGGAGCAGCCAGTGCCAGGCAGCAGCTGCCAAGGCAAACAGGATCATGGGGTGCATTAAAAGAGGTCTGGATACACATGATGAGAGCATTATACTGCCTCTGTGCAAATCCCTAGTTAGACCGCACATGGAGTACTGTGTCCAGTTTTGGGCACCGGTGCTCAGGAAGGATATAATGGAACTAGAGAGAGTACAAAGGAGGGCAACAAAATTAATAAAGGGGATGGGAGAACTACAATACCCAGATAGATTAGCGAAATTAGGATTATTTAGTCTAGAAAAAAGACGACTGAGGGGCGATCTAATAACCATGTATAAGTATATAAGGGGACAATACAAATATCTCGCTGAGGATCTGTTTATACCAAGGAAGGTGACGGGCACAAGGGGGCATTCTTTGCGTCTGGAGGAGAGAAGGTTTTTCCACCAACATAGAAGAGGATTCTTTACTGTTAGGGCAGTGAGAATCTGGAATTGCTTGCCTGAGGAGGTGGTGATGGCGAACTCAGTCGAGGGGTTCAAGAGAGGCCTGGATGTCTTCCTGGAGCAGAACAATATTGTATCATACAATTATTAGGTTCTGTAGAAGGACGTAGATCTGGGTATTTATTATGATGGAATATAGGCTGAACTGGATGGACAAATGTCTTTTTTCGGCCTTACTAACTATGTTACTATGTTACTATGATGATGGGACGAGGTTCCTCCTCCTGATCGTTGGTAAGAAAAGACCGGGAGAGGGCATCAGCCTTGATATTCTTATCTGCGGGACGAAAATGAAGACGGTAGTCAAACCGAGCAAAGAATAAAGACCAACGGGCCTGACGAGGATTGAGCCTCTGGGCAGACTGGAGATAGGCCAAGTTCTTGTGGTCGGTGTAGATCACCACCGGGTGCACCGCTCCCTCTAGGAGGTAACGCCACTCCTCCAAGGCCATCTTGATGGCAAGCAACTCACGGTCACCAATGGAGTAATTCCGCTCACAGGGGGTAAAGGCCTTCGAAAAGAAGCCGCAAGAGACCATGCGTCCGGAGGCGGCTTTCTGCGTGAGGACGGCCCCGGCACCTGTGGAGGATGCGTCCACCTCCAGAAAGAACTGCTTCTCAGCGACGGGCCTGTGCAGGGCTGGTGCGGAGGAGAAGGCCCGTTTGAGTGCCTGGAAGGAACACTCGGCCTCTGGAGTCCATCCATTAGCAGGTATTCCCTTGCGTGTGAGTGCTGTGAGAGGCTTGACCAGATCCGAGAAGTGCTGGATAAACTGCCGGTAGTAGTTGGCGAATCCTACGAACCGCTGGATGGCTTTGATCCCGACCGGCTGAGGCCAGTTCATGATGGCCGACACCTTGTTAGGATCCATCTCCAGCCCAGAGTCAGAGACGATGTATCCAAGGAACGGCAGAGAAGACCGCTCGAAGAGGCATTTCTCATACTTGGCATACAAGCGGTTCTCCCCTAATCGAAGGAGAACTCGTCGGACGTCTCTTCTGTGTGTGGGTAGGTCTGGGGAGAAAACCAAGATGTCATCCAGGTATACCACTACACATACGTACAGCATGTCACGGAAGACGTCGTTCACGAACTCCTGGAAAACGGCTGGTACGTTGCACAGTCCGAAGGGCATCACCCGGTACTCGAAGTGACCATCACGGGTGTTGAAGGCGGTTTTCCACTCGTCACCGACCTGGATGCGGACAAGGTTATAAGCCCCTCGCAGGTCCAGCTTGGTGAAGATCCGGGCTCCCCGGAGCCGATCGAAGAGTTCTGGAATAAGAGGCAGTGGGTACTTATTCTTTACCGTGATAGCGTTTAATCCGCGGTAGTCAATGCAAGGACGCAAGGACCCGTCCTTTTTCACGAAGAAGAACCCGGCTCCCACAGGGGATGTGGACCTCTGGATGAATCCCCGGGCCAAGCTGTCTGTGACGTATTCTGACATCGCCTGAGTCTCAGCAGGGGACAGAGGGTAGATTCGTCCTGTAGGAAAAGAAGCAATTGGAACCAAATCGATGGGACAATCATAAGGCCTGTGCGGGGGCAAGACCTCTGCTTCTCGTTTATCGAAGACATCCGCAAATGCCCAGTAGGCCTCCGGAAGTCCGGGCAAGGATGTAGGTGAGGAAGGAAAACGGATAGGCCGGACGGACAGCAGGCAACGGCTATGGCAGGCCGAACCCCAACGCTGGACCTCCCCACTTCGCCAGTCTATGACTGGCTCATGCGTACGCAGCCATGGCAGACCGAGCATGAAAGGCGGAGAGAGAGTGGGTAGCACGTAAAAGGCAATCCTCTCAGCATGGAGAGCTCCGATCTGAAGCTCCACCTCACTGGTAATGCCCTCAACGGAATCTAGTAGGGGTCTCCCGTCTATGGTGGTGATGATGTGGGAATGCTGCAGGGGGTGTATAGGAATGCCGAGGCGGAGAGCCATGTCTCGCTGAATAAAGTTACCTGCAGATCCCGAGTCCAAATACGCCAACTCTGAGAATCGCCTGTCACCGACTTTCACCTGTATGGAAACAGTTAACGGTAGAGAGGTATCACTCTCACCTAGGATGGCCTCTCTTACCTGTCCTAGGTGGAGGAGTTTTCCGGTCTTCTGGGACATTGCCGGCGGAAATGGTTGGAGTCACCACAATAGAGACACAACCTCCGGGCGACTCTCTCCTCACGCTCCCGGGGACTCAGCCGGAGACGATCCACCTCCATGGGTTCGGGTGCTTCAGCAGAAGAAGCGTTACCTGGTAACAGGGGCCTCTGAAAAGAGGGTGCCAATCGAGGTGGTCTTTTCTCCTGGGTTCTCTCCTTGGTGCGTTCTTGTAGGCGGCGATCTATCCGGACGGCAAGGGAGATGTATTCATCCAGGGTAACGGGAAGATCTCGTACGGCGAGCTCGTCCTTCAGGCGACTGGATAACCCTCTCCGGAAGACACCGATCAGGGGCTCGTCAGACCAGCGAAGCTCAGAAGCCAAAGTGCGAAACTGTATGGCGCATTGGCCAACCGACAGAGTACCTTGTTGTAAGTTGAACAACTCCTCCGTGGCAGAAGCCACCCGACCTGGCTCATCAAAGATCTTCCGGAAGGTGTCCAAAAAGGCCTGCAAATCGGATACAATGGGGTCCTCTCTCTCCAGTAGTGGGTTGAACCAGGCCAAGGCCTCGCCCTCCAGGTGTGATCCCAGAAAGGCCACTTTCGCCACATCCGTAGGGTATTGATGAGGGAGAAGCCTGAAATGCAGCTGGCATTGGTTGATGAAACCCCTGCACATCTTTGGATCCCCAGAGTACCTGGTGGGTTTGCAGAGGCGAGGGGAAGAGTAGACGCCTCCTACGGCACTGGGATCCAACACGGGTGCGGCAACCGGAGCAGAAGGAGATCGCTGCAGATTCGAAAGCCGCTCATCCACAGACGTCGTGTAACTCAGCATCTGGGTCTGCATCCGTCCTTGTTGATCCAACTCCTGATGGAGATCTGCAAGATGAGAGGAGAAAGATGCATCCACCCCCTGAGGGGAAGCTAGATGGGCCTCAAGGGTACGCATGAACGCAACTACCTGTTCCTGGCTCTGGCGGAAACTAGCAAGCTCCCTCTGAGCATCGAACCTGGCATCAGCGGGGTCCATGGCCTGGGCAAAATCTGTCACGCCCTACAGACGTGTCTATCAGGTGGACCCACTGGACCGCAAATACAGCGGTTACTGATACCAGGAAGGGAGAACCAGACCAGGAAAGCAGGTTCAAACGCTTTATTGTACAGTAATACAAACACTAGGGGAGACACCCCAAAGGAAGGCCACAGGGCCACAACACCAGAAAGCCTCTAAGGAGACCAAGGCTTGGAGTGACCCCTATACAGGGATTTCCCCTAGACCACCAATAGAGGGTCCGATGAGGCAGACACCTGTGTTAAACCGACCTAGGAGGTAGGAAGAAATTAATAAACAAAATAGGGCTGAATGTAGAACTTGGAAGCAGGAAGAAGACTGCAGGGAACCACACAGGATACTGGACTCCGGATGCTGTGGAGACCAGACTCGATCCTAGGGAAAAAGGAACACAGAGTAAGACAGGCAAATTGGACTGATAAGCCTAGCAGGATAAGACCTGGAGCAGCAACTTCAGGATAATAGAAGTTGCCCAGGCGGCGTCCAGGAGTGACTGAGATCCTTATATACCTCCAGCCTCCAGGTGATAGGCTGGGAGGAGGGGCAGTGAGTAGGAGGGGCTGACCCTTTAAGAAGCCAGAGAGCTCGCCTGCCCGCCCCTATGTACTCCCTAGGAGAGGGAGAGAAAGGAGGAAGTGCAGCAGACATGGGAGCAAGGACCCGGGCAGCATGTCTGCAGGGACGGACCCCGGAGCGCCGGCGGACGACCGGAGCGTGACCCTGCTGACTAAGGACAGGACCAAAAGAGGTAAGAGCAGGCGGGGAAGAGAAAGAAGGCGCCCCGGACTGCGAGGTGGTGACAGGTAGCTTGGTCCGCTAGTCTATCTTGTGCCCAAACCTTTAAAGCATTACAGAAATCAACATCACTCTCATAGGTTCCCCCTCAATAATTGGAAAATACCCCTCCCCAGTCTTCACATGGAGTAAGTGTAACAGATCTCTCCAGGGAGTGGAATAAATCTCTCGATTCGCTGCTATTTGTCTATAGAAAACCATGGGGGATATTTCTGAATCGGGTAACTAAAGTAGGAGGGGGTGGATACTCATAACCACTAGCAATACTAAGCATAGCAGGGACTGGTGCTGGCGGTGGCTGATAATAAGTGCCGTCAGCGTTTAGCAAGGGAAAGGTGGGGGCTACAACTCCGGGTCTTCTTGCTTCACAATTGTAACAGACCTGTCTCCACTGAGAATTAGTAACTCTGCATACATCACAAATCCACCCGGCAGGATCATAGGGTGGGGGCGCACTGAGTTTTGGCAACCCAGGATATATTGGAGCTTTGGGGTTAAGGGGCACAGAGCTTACAGTCGGGAGAAGAGGCTTGATTTCCTGGGGAGGGACCTTATCATCTAGCAGGGAAACCCCCTGTTTCAGATTATTATTTTTAATTGTTTGTCTTTCTAACACATTACCCTCAATCACTTTCTCAGTTCCTTCTTGCACCACAAACATCCAGTTTTTGTCATAGTAATAGACAACTTTCCTTTTTTCAACGTAACAAAAACAAATCCGAATTCACTTTCTCTGTTAATCCTTAATTTGCTATATATCAACCACTCAACTTGAAGCAGGTGAATCTTTTACCAATCTTTCAATCACACTGATAACCAAACAAACTCTTTCAAGTTTCCTTCTAAAACTAGGCGCCATTTTTTTACTTTAAACTTACAATATTTCTTTCTACTTCAATATAATATTGTACTATTGCACATACTACACAAGGATAGAAAATTCAGAGAGGACGTGGCATTGTGCCCCCTCCATACCAGAGACACAGAGATAAGAATGTACAGCATTCCTCAGCACAGAAAGCAGAAAGACACAGCGCAGATGTTTGACCCCTCCCATCGGGAAATCTACACAGAAACAGAATACAGCAGTTCTCAGACTTAATTAATTTCTACAAAACCTTCATCACACAATTCATATGCCAGAACACCTTAGAAAAACCAATGATTGAGAATATTTTCCTCATCTTTGGACTAACAGTATCAGATTCAACACACAAATTCAAAGTCTTCTCTTACTTCCATGGAAACATGATTCTCCTTTAGAGCTAAATATCCTTATCTAGTTGTGCACAATACCGAGAGGCCTTTACGGTTTGTTCCACTGGGTCTCTCTGTCCCCCGCTGGGACAACCCAAAAACACGGTACTCAGTGAAAGTAGGGGGGCGTCTTAGACATTCCCTCCGAATACCTCTGGATATATATACTGTATACTTCTATATATTCCTGAGTTACGTATCCTACCCAATCTTCGATCACCTCACCTCGCCTGATTCTAACAATGATCAGGAATTCAGGATATTTTGACTATAAAGAGAATTACATCACTGGTCAATCCGGGGTGTCCGTCCCTTATGAGGTACGGTTCGAGCACTGGGCTCCCAACGGAACTACACCTCTATATGATTCCACCCAAAAATCACCCCACCATCGGGGACAAACCTCAGATCCTCTTTGCAGCATAAAACACAGGAAAACCACACCAAACGGTCAGTCTGGACAGTATAACTGCCAACTTACCGTGGTTGTTGTGGAGGATGATCAGTCCCAATTTTCCAGTGCCCGTGTCCGCTCCGAGGGTCCTTTGTCTGGTTGTCCTCCGGGGGGCAGAGGCGTTCCTGGTTGGGGCCCTGTTGTGACCTGGTGGTGAGGACAATAATGGACCTGGTGGTTAAGAGCACACGGAATGACCTGATAGTTACTAATAATACAGGACAAGCTCTGAGACGTGGGGACTCTGCTGACCGCAATCCCTAATCCTATCACACACACTAGAAATAGCCGTGGAACGCTCCTGACGCTCCCTAGGCGCCTCGTCACAGCCTAAGGAACTAGCTAGCCCTAAAGATAGAAAAATAAAGCCTACCTTGCCTCAGAGAAATTCCCCAAAGGAACAGGCAGCCCCCCACAAATAATGTCTGTGAGTAAAGATGAAAATTACAAACACAGAGATGAAATAGATTTAGCAAAGTGAGGCCCGACTTACTGAACAGACAGAGGATAGGAAAGGTAACTTTGCGGTCAGCACAAAAAACTACAAAAAGACCACGCAGAGGGCGCAAAAGACCCTCCGCACCGACTCACGGTGCGGAGACACTCCCTCTGCGTCCCAGAGCTTCCAGCAAGCAAGACAAAAATCAAAATAGCAAGCTGGACAGAAAAATAGCAAACAGAGAAAAACAAGCAGGAACTTAGCTTCTGCGGGGAAGACAGGTCACAAGAACGATCCAGGAGCGAACTAGACCAATACTGGAACATTGACAGGTGGCATGGAGCAATGATCTAGGTGGAGTTAAATAGAGCAGCCAGCTAACAAATTAACCTCGTCACCTGTGGAAGGAACCTCAGAAGCCGCAGCCCCACTCACCACCACCAGAAGAAGCCCATGGACAGAACCAGGGCGAAGTACCATTCATGACCACAGGAGGGAGCTTAACAACAGAATTCACAACAGGGCCCCACGTTTCGGGCGCCAAGCTGTTGAGGGAGGATCTAAAGTGATCCTTCACGGTTAACTCAGTGATTTCCAAATTAATCTACAGGGCGTTGCCGGCAACTGAAAATGACCAGACGGAGATGAATGTCTCTGTTTGGGGAGGATCAAGCAGATCTCTGGGCCCCCGTTTATTGTTTGACTTTTCATAGTCATAGAAATTATACTTCAACCAATCAGCATAAGAACACGTTCACGGTTCTTAACCTATAAGAATGCAGGAACAGTCTGTACGTCAAAGTCTCGTAGAACAATACACCCTCAGTCTCATGTTCTGCCCAGGTTGCAACAATCAAGGTCTCATCAAGGTCTCATAACAGCTGTAAATTTTAGCCTACTAACAAAATTTATATTCAAAATAACAAAATGGAGCCGAAAAGCACAAAATGGAGAATCCTGCAGTCATTATACAGTATGGAGCATCATGTGAGGTCATTATACAGTATGGAGCATCATGTGGGGCCATTATAAAGTATGGAGCATCATGTGTGGCCATTATACAGTATTGAGCATCATGTGCGGCCATTATACAGTATGGAGCATCATGTGTGGCCATTATATAGTATGGAGCATCATGTGTGGCCATTATACAGTATGGAGCATCATGTGCGGTCATTATACAGTATTGCAGCGCTAAAACATGCAAACTTGAAAACACGAAATTTGAACTGCATTACTGCACTAGAAATATGAAAAATGAGAGCTTTTAGCGCATAAAAATGGCCAATTTTATGTGTACCTGGTAGCCTCTTTACGGCATCTCTCTTATACCAGGTCCTACGCTTGCCTTACCTCGCTGAGAATAAACGTCTCCATCTGAATGGGTGCATGTGAAAACCTCTTCCTAGACTAAAATTCTCTCTCTCTGTGGAGGGGTATTGGACCTGCTGTAATTAAAACACATGTGGCTAGGAGGCGGAGTGCTCAATCAGAAGGCTAAAGAATACATTTCAAAAACCTGACCTGCACATCCAAACATAGACTAAGTGTGAACAGGTGCTGAACCTAGAGTCGCCAACTCGTATATAGTTGGTATAAGAGAGATGCCGTAAAGGGACTACCAGGTACACATAAAATTGGCCATTTTTATGCGCTAAAAGCTCTCATTTTTCATATTTCTAGTGCAGTAATGCAGTTCAAATTTCATGTTTTCAAGTTTGCATGTTTTGGCGCTGCAGTGTGCTGCCTTATTTACCTAACTATATACGAGTTGGCGACTCTAGGTTCAGCACCTGTTCACACTTAGTCTATGTTTGGATGTGCAGGTCAGGTTTTTGAAATGTATTCTCTAGCCTTCTGATCGTGCACTCCGCCTCCTAGCTTCAGGTGTTTTAATTAATTTTAGGAATTGGTAAATGCTGTAATTCAGGACCAGGGCCTGTGGGCGGGTAGTGGGGTATTTCCTCTTTATGGGGTTTGGGTGATGGAGAGATGAACACTTCCATGGGACAGGGTGGAGATGCTTGGTGACACTGCTGGTGGTGGAGCGGTCACATCCTGTCTTTGCGGGTAGGCTGTTGTTCGTGAGCTGGATGAAGAGGTCAAGACCGCAGCAGAAGAGGGAGCAGGAGGAAAGCTCACATCTGTCATGTTTTTTAAGGTGTCTACTCTACTGCAGCTCGTACTTAGAACTCAGATGCAGGTGGTGCTCAGGTTAAGAAAATGTTAAAAAAAAAAAAATCAGAAGAGACAGCATCATGACTTTGGGCTGATACTGCTTGGCCGATTTGCAAGGGGGTGAGGTGGTAGAAAGATGCCCACGGTCCTCAGGTGAAGACTCTGCGCTTTCAGCAGTGGACCCATTGGAAAGAACTAGAGGCGCTCTCAGCCATCCAATCAAACACCGTCTGCACATGATCTTGCCTCACTATCCATCCAGCGGTGCTCGGGCCTAGGATATGGTGCACAACATCCCGTGGACTGCATGCACCAGAGGAACGTGTTTCATGTAGACACGTAACGGGCCAGATCAACTATGTCACCTCCACCACAACCTTCATTTGATGCTCTCCTCATGTCACTCCCCCAACAATAATTCCCAGTAGAGAAGAGGCTGAATTAGGGCACTCTAAACCATGCTTCATTACTGGCAGCATGCATCAGGTTATTACAGCATGCTGCACAAGGGTGGTAAATAAACAGGATACGGTAATTGTCTACATTTTTCTATTAAAAAAAAAATAAATTAATTAAATTTTAAAATTTGAGGATCATCAGTGGTTGATACCAGGGGTGTCAAACTGCATTCCTCGAGGGCCGCAAACCATGCGTGTTTTCAAGATTTCCTTAGCTTTGCACAAGATGCTGCGATCATTATGTGTGTAGGTGATTAAATTATCACCTGTGCAGTACAAGGAAATCCTGAAAACATGACCTGTTTGCGGCCCTTGAGGAATGCAGTTTGACACCACTGGTTGACTATCTTAGCGCAATTACACTGCGCATACCTACTTGGCGCCGCTGTAGCGTACTTTCAGTGACGCCCACAATTTGGCGATCGTGCGTTCCACTTTTGGAACGTACCTCTCCTGCGCATGTGTGGAAGTGACGCACACAACATGGCGGCCCCACTTCCGGTACACACACCGCTGTACGCTGTGTACACATGCTGGGTGAGTATGACTAATTCTTATCTGGGTTACACTAGCCAATAACAGGGCATTGACAAATGAGGGGCGGTGACCAGCATGAAAATAAAAGGTTATTCTTGTGGGGGTGCGAGTGAGGACACATTTTGACTGCAAACACAGACAGCCATACCTTGCTGATGGGTACTCAGCCACTGCGGGACCCACATTGAAATACGGACTCTTTTTTCTATCCTTGTATATTCTTTTGCTTGGACTTTTGTGCTTTGTAGCACATATATCTGTTCAAACTCCCCTGATGAGTCTCCTACACTGGTGATGAAACGCGTAGGGAGAAGAGGATATTCATTCATCTACACCCATTCATCTGGTGGTTGTCCATAGCAGGGTCCACTTGGGTCCTGTCCTTGTAAGGACAGGAGCTACACAGGGATTACAGGGTAGACAGGATCTTTGTGCCCCAGCCCGCTGCTTTTTCCCCTGGACCGTTACTCATCATAGCCCCACTGGCTGAAAAAGATCCAAGTGTCCGTCCCGGGTGGTGAGACCGTTCCATTCTTTAATATTTTTTGAGCACTGGTTATTTTGAGCACTTTGTATATGTGTTTGTTTGTTGGGTTCTTATATTTTAGACTATCCCCATTAAAGGTTAAGTTTTAACAATGGTAACCCTCCATAGCTGATGGTATCTGTTTCCCCTGAGGGTGTTGTACAGTGTGGACTGGTCTACACTATTGCTTTTTGCATATCAGTATAGGAGGCGGCTGACAGCAGTGGTTACAGAACGCTCCCACGCTCATCCAGGAGAACGGGATGATTTGTTCCCACTTCTCAGTGGTGGACTAGCCCAGGTTTATTAATCTTACAGGACCATTTCCAGTTTTCCATATTACAGAATTATATCTTTATAAATGTTGCACTGATGGGCCGTATGGCGTCCAATGTTTTCTGCTCACACCCATCTGATCTCAGTCACATTGCAGCTGAATGCAGATCTGCCCGGCCTGATAGAAGAACATTGCCCCGTCGGGTCCCTCCGTCTCCCCGGCCCCGTCGGGTCCCTCCGTCTCTCCGGCCCCATTGGGTCCCTCCGTATCCCCGGCCCCGTCGGGTCCCTCCGTATCCCCGGCCCCGTCGGGTCCCTCCGTCTCCCCGGCCCCGTCGGGTCCCTCCGTCTCTCCGACCCCGTCGGGTCCCTCCGCCTCCCCGGCCCCGTCGGGTCCCTCCGTCTCTCCGACCCCGTCGGGTCCCTCTGTCTCCCTTCAGTGAGAGAGGAATTATGTGGTAAAGGGAACCTGTCACCCCCAAAATTCAAGTTGAGCTAAGCCCACCAGCATCAGGGGCTTATCTCCTCATTCTGTAATGCTGTTGCTGTAGATAAGCCCCCGATGTATCCTAAAAGATGAGAAAGAGGTTATAATATACTCACGCAGGCGGTCCGATCTGATGGGCGTCGCGGTCCGGGGCCTCCCATCTTGTTAGGATGACGTCCTCTTCTTGTCTTCACGCTGCGGTGCGCAGGTGCTGGGAAAGGTCAGAGAGGCCTGGGGCCTGCGCACTGCAGTACTTTGTGCTGGAGCCGCAGTGTGAAGACAAGAAGAGGACGTCATCTGATGAAGATGGGAGGCGCTGGACCGGACCGCGATGCCCATCGGACAGGACTGGGACTGTCCCTGGGTGAGTATAATATAACGTCTTTTTCTCATCTTTCAGGATACATCGGGGGCTTACCTACAGCATTACAGAATAAATTACAGAATGCTGTAGATAAGCCCCTGATGCTGGTGGGCTTAGCTCACCATCGATTTTGGGGGTGACAGGTTCCCTTTAAGCACCACAATACAATTTTTGCAGGTAAAGCACAGGGGACTTTGGTACAAAATGTGTTTTGCTTTTTTGTCATTAATCTGTCTTTAATGTTTAATTTATTAATCTCATTATTATTCATTTGTATTTATGCATATATTTATATGTCTCTCTTTTATTTCTAACTATTTGACTTGTAATAAACTTGTTTGACAGCTATGAGTTGAATTTTCATTTCTATAATTCTTAAGCGCGGGGTGATATTAGTGGAGGGTAAGGAGTTGGATCTGTATCAGGCTGAGTTCACACATTGCAGGTTATTGGGGAAACGATCTGTAGGGACGTCCTCACCAGTAGACCGGACCCGCACTTCCATACAGCCGGACTAGCTGTTTGGTTTTTTTTTTGTTGTTTTTTTTTAAGTCCATAATTGTTTTTTCTGTAAAAGACATAAGCTGCTTTTCTCTGAGGGTGCTGCTGCCACCACTGATGGGACAGGCTGTGACATTTTCCAGAGGAATAATGTATCTCTGGAATGTTAGGCAATATTCACATTTTAATTTTTTTGTACTAATGGTTTACAAAATTCTGACGACCTGTGACACAGCTGAAATGAATGTGTCGCATGTATTTGTCTCAGACATCCTGAATCAGACCTAAATCACAGGACAATAAAACCTCACCCTCCTCATCTATGAGCTGCCCCAATATTTCTGGCCACAACTGTTTCCCCCTCCCATATTGATAGTTCTGCATCACTTGTCTTATTTATGGCCAGTTCTGTATAATATGGGACTCTTCACATATGTTAGCATAAAGATCCGATGAGGGCAATCCTGTAAATGTATATCAGGTTATATCAGGTACGGAGGCGGAGGTTAGAGATGTGATAGACCTGATGCCGCCAATGAAAGTCCAGATATCTCTTCTGTAGCGGAACCTTTCCTAGGTTGTCATTGCCTCTCGCGGGCACAGAATGGACAGAGCTGATGTTCGGCCTCGCGGTGCGGACATGCAGCGCCCACTTCTTACTCGCGAGGCCATGCAACATTTCCAAATGGTCTCAATAAACGGACTGAGATCAGGTTTCATTATTAACTTTGGGTTTTTTGTTAAAGGGAACCTGTCACCTGAATTTGGCGGGACAGGTTTTCGGTCATATGGGCGGAGTTTTCGGGTGTTTGAGTCACCCTTTCCTTACCCGCTGGCTGCAATATTGGATTGAAGTTCATTCTATGTCCTCCCTAGTACACGCCTGCGCAAGGCAGATTATTACCCAGATCCTTCTCTACCAGAGACTCTCCTAGTTCTATACCCCTAGAGCATATGGTGCCTGCAGATTATTACCAGATCCTTCTCTACCAGAGACTCTCCTAGTTCTATACCCCTAGAGCATATGGTGCCTGCAGATTATTACCAGATCCTTCTCTACCAGAGACTCTCCTAGTTCTATACCCCTAGAGCATATGGTGCTTGCAGATTATTACCAGATCCTTCTCTACCAGAGACTGTCTTTGCTCTATACCCACAGAGCATATGGTTCCTGCAGATTATTACCCAGATCCTTCTCTACTAGACTCTTCTATACCCATAGAGCATATGGTTCCTGCAGATTATTACCAGATCCTTCTCTACCAGAGACTCTCCTAGTTCTATACCCCTAGAGCATATGGTTCCTGCAGATTATTACCCAGATCCTTCTCTACCAGACTCTTCTATACCCATAGAGCATATGGTTCCTGCAGATTATTACCAGATCCTTCTCTACCAGAGACTCTCCTAGTTCTATACCCCTAGAGCATATGGTGCCTGCAGATTATTACCCAGATCCTTCTCTACCAGAGACTCTCCTAGTTCTATACCCCTAGAGCATATGGTGCTTGCAGATTATTACCAGATCCTTCTCTACCAGAGACTGTCTTTGCTCTATACCCACAGAGCATATGGTTCCTGCAGATTATTACCCAGATCCTTCTCTACTAGACTCTTCTATACCCATAGAGCATATGGTTCCTGCAGATTATTACCAGATCCTTCTCTACAAGAGACTCTCCTAGTTCTATACCCCTAGAGCATATGGTGCCTGCAGATTATTACCCAGATCCTTCTCTACCAGAGACTCTCCTAGTTCTATACCCCTAGAGCATATGGTGCCTGCAGATTATTACCAGATCCTTCTCTACCAGAGACTGTCTTTGCTCTATACCCACAGAGCATATGGTTCCTGCAGATTATTACCCAGATCCTTCTCTACTAGACTCTTCTATACCCATAGAGCATATGGTGCCTGCAGATTATTACCCAGATCCTTCTCTACCAGAGACTCTCCTAGTTCTATACCCCTAGAGCATATGGTGCCTGCAGATTATTACCAGATCCTTCTCTACCAGAGACTGTCTTTGCTCTATACCCACAGAGCATATGGTTCCTGCAGATTATTACCCAGATCCTTCTCTACTAGACTCTTCTATACCCATAGAGCATATGGTGCCTGCAGATTATTACCAGATCCTTCTCTACCAGAGACTGTCTTTGCTCTATACCCACAGAGCATATGGTTCCTGCAGATTATTACCCAGATCCTTCTCTACCAGACTCTTCTATACCCATAGAGCATATGGCACCTGCAGATTATTACCCAGATCCTTCTCTACTAGACTCTTCTATACCCATAGAGCATATGGTTCCTGCAGATTATTACCAGATCCTTCTCTACCAGAGACTCTCCTAGTTCTATACCCCTAGAGCATATGGTGCCTGCAGATTATTACCCAGATCCTTCTCTACCAGAGACTCTCCTAGTTCTATACCCCTTGTTCTGTCTCCGCCATCTAATATTGTTACCCTGATTATTTGTTCGCATAATTGCAGTTTCCTCAGTATACAGTATTGATATATTCATGCCTTTATTCATCTGTCATGCTTTGGCTCCCTCTAGCGGTCAGAGTTATGTTGGCAGTTCAATCTTGTTTTTGTATTATCCATGTCTGATTCTCCTCCTCCTTTGCAATGCATTATGGTAGCTCAGCCTCCATTTCCCTCCATTTTTCCTTTCACTTTCTTCAGTTTGCCTTCAAGGAAAGATGCTTCATTTCATCCCCCTTGCGATTGCATTGCCGGTATGTCTTTATGCTTCATATAGATATTCCTGCTCTATATTAGCTTAGTTTAACCAGTTGTACTCCCAGTTTAGTCACTAGCTTTCTAAATGTTATGCATAATGTATATCATGTGTATTATGTATCTGTTCTATGCCATGCACTGATTCTATGTATATCATTGTTCACAGTTTCACCGCATCAATATACCACTACGTTTAATAAAGCACAGACTCAACCACAGTCTCCTTATTGGACCCCGGTATAGCGGTTTAGCTGACTGTATAGCTACGTATGAGCCTGCCTCAGCTAGTGAGGACAGAACAGTGAAACGGCAGCCATCCAACTAGTGGGATTCAAGTCACCGGCTACACAGAGACTGAATACAGCTGCAGCAATCTCTGCATAGCCAAGCACTTTCCCAAGACACCATGTCTCACAAATCGCATAGGACAAGATCTGTTACTTCCGTCTCCTCAAAGACAACATCCATCAGCAGCGCGGTCGCCATTGCCCGCGCAAATGCTGAAGCCGCCAAAATACGAGCGAGCTTTGCTGACCAAGAGATGCAACATAAATTAGAAAAAGCACGCCTAGATGACGAAGAGAGAAGGTCACTCTTAGAGAGAGACGAGCAAGAGAGAAGGTCGCGCTTAGAGAGAGACGAGCAAGAGAGTCGGTCACGCTTAGAGAGAGACGAGCAAGAGAGAAGGTCACGCTTAGAGAGAGCCGACCAAGAGAGAAGAACGCAGTTAGAGAAGGCACGTGTGGATGCCGCCTTAGAAAGCCTAGCAGCAAAAAGGGAAGCTGCCGCAGCCCTCGCCGAAGCAGAATCGCTAGAAGCCGCGCAAAATCCCAAGCTGCATAGCCAAAGCAGTACGTCGAGTCTGGAGTTTCCACTGCAAGACTCACCACAACGCACATCTCAGTATGTTAATGACCTTCCTGATCCAAACTATAACCCTGAACCAGTACCAAAACCAGAATACGACACCTCCAGCGAAGTGAGTGAGAGTCGTCACGAGGCTCAGGACAGAAACAAACTCGAAAATGTGAGGGAAAACAACTCTGCTAATGACTACCTTGCCCCTCATCAGGTAACCAACGTGGATCACCCTGCTGACGCACCGTACATCAGGCCGAAGCAATACGACACCGGCTGGCGCCACCATGAGGACACTAACAGGTACGAACGCACCTCACATCATTATCAGGGCGACCCATCACCAGTATACTCTGCTGACAACCGGTTCACGACAGAATTTGCCAAGTTCTTCACACGACGTGAACTGGTTGCCAAGGGACTCATGAAATTCACTGACCGAGCTGAAGGTTACAGAGCTTGGAAAGCTTCCTTCCAAAATGTCATTAGAGACTTGGGGCTACAACACAGGGAAGAGATAGACCTGTTAGTCAAATACCTGGGAGAAGAGTCAGTCAAACACGCAGTGAGGATCAGAGACATTAATATAAACCGCCCTGAGACTGGCCTCAAAGAGATCTGGAAAAGGCTGGATGAGTGTTACGGCTCAGCAGAAGTAATAGAAAGAGCCTTGTTCAAAAGAATCGATGACTTTCCTAAAATATCTAACAAAGGTCTCCAGAAACTTTGAGAGCTAAGTGACTTGCTAAAGGAAGTCCAAGTTGCCAAATACGAGGACGACCTACAGGGACTTGCATTTCTCGACACAGCCAGAGGTGTTAACCCTATAGTCCAGAAGTTGCCCTACAATCTACAGGAGAGGTGGCTCACACATGGTTCCACATACAAATACAAACACAGCGTTCCATTCCCTCCCTTCTCCGTTTTTGTAGACTTCATACACCAACAAGCGAGAATTAGAAACGATCCCAGCTTTGACTTTGCAATACCATATGCCACACCATCACCACCTGCAAATCCACGCAGAACATCTGTGGCAGTACACAAGACTTATGTTTCTTCTCCAGGTTCTAATTACAGGTCTGCTGGCTGCTCCCAATCAGAGACAAAGGTGCAGGACCCTGACAAGCAGTGCCCACTTCATCAGAAGCCTCATCCTTTCCTGAAATGCAAAGCCTTCAGAGGAAAATCTATGCCAGATCGCAGAAGCTTCCTGAAAGAAAACGGTATCTGCTACAAGTGCTGCTCGTCCACAGCTCATCTCGCCAAGGATTGCAAGGTCAGTGTAAAATGCACAGAATGTGGCACCACAGACCATAACACCGCTCTGCACCCTGGCCCAGCTCCATGGAGTACACAAAACATGCCAGCTGACAGTGAGCATGGCGGGGAGGAAAGGAGCACTGATACAGCTACGCCAGAGATCACTTCACAATGCACCGAGGTCTGCAAAGGGACAATAGACAGTAGGTCCTATTCAAAAATATGCCTCGTCAAAGTATACCCGAAGGGCCATAGAGACCAAGCTGTAAGACTGTATGCTATCTTGGATGATCAAAGTAATCGATCCTTGGCTAGATCAACATTCTTTGACCTATTCAACATCAAAGGGCCAAGCACTCCCTACTCCTTAACCCCTTCCCGACCTGTGACACAGCGTATGCGTCATGAAAGTCGGTGCCAATCCGACCTGTGACGCATATGCTGTGTCACAGAAAGATCGCGTCCCTGCAGATCAAGTGAAAGGGTTAACTCCCATTTCACCCGATCTGCAGGGACAGGGGGAGTGGTAGTTTAGCCCGGGGGGGTGGCTTCACCCCCTCGTGGCTACGATCGCTCTGATTGGCTGTTGAAAGTGAAACTGCCAATCAGAGCGATTTGTAATATTTCACCCATTATAACGGGTGAAATATTACAATCCAGCCATGGCCGATGCTGCAATATCATCGGCCATGGCTAGAAATACTAGTGTGCCCCCACCCAACCCCACCGATCGCCCCCCCAGCCCCCCGATCTGGCCGGTACACTGCTCCGGCTCCCCTCCATCCAGTGCTCCGCTCCCCCCCGTGCTCTTGTCCGCTCCCCCCGTGCTCCAATCACCCCCCCGTGCTCCAATCACCCCCCTGCATTCAGATCCACCCCCCCCGTGCTCCGTTCCACCCCCCCCATGCTCCGTTCCAGCCCCCCCGTGCTCCGTTCCACGCCCCCGTGCTCCGTTCCACGCCTGCCGCGCTCCGATTCCCCCCCGTGCTCCGATCCCCCCCCCCGTGCTCCGATCCCCCCCCCCCGTGGTCCCCCCCCCCCACCCCATCATACTTACCAATCCAGCCGGGGTCCCGTCCGTCTTCTCCCTGGGCGCTGCCATCTTCCAAAATGGCGGGCGCATGCGCAGTGCGCCCGCCGAATCTGCCGGCCGGCAGATTCGTTCCAAAGTGCATTTTGATCACTGAGATATAATCTATCTCAGTGATCAAAATAAAAAAAATAATACATGACCCCCCCCCCCCTTTGTCACCCCCATAGGTAGGGACAATAAAAAAATAAAGAAAATTTTTTTTTCCACTAATGTTAGAATAGGGTTAGGGTTAGGGGTAGGGTTAGGGTTAGGGGTAGGGTTAGGGCTAGGGCTAGGGCTAGGGTTAGGGTTAGGGCTAGGGCTAGGGTTAGGGTTAGGGCTAGGGCTAGGGTTAGGGTTAGGGGTAGGGTTAGGGTTAGGGGTAGGGCTAGGGTTAGGGTTTCGGTATGTGCACACGTATTCTGGTCCTCTGCGGATTTTTCCGCTGCGGATTTGACAAATCCGCAGTGCTAAACCGCTGCGGATTTATGGCGGATTTACCGCGTTTTTTTCTGCGCATTTCACTGCGGTTTTACAATTGCGATTTTCTATTTGAGCAGTTGTAAAACCGCTGCGGAATCCGCACAAAGAAGTGACATGCTGCGGAATGTAAACCGCTGCGTTTCCGTGCAGTTTTTCCGCAGCATGTGTACAGCGATTTTTGTTTCCCGTAGGTTTACATTGAACTGTAAACTCATGGGAAACTGCTGCGGATCTGCAGCGTTTTCCGCAGCGTGTGCACATACCTTTAGAATTAGGCTATGTTCACACGGTGCGGATTTGGCTGCGGATTGGCCGCTGCGGATTCGCAGCAGTATTCCATCAGGTTTACAGTACCATGTAAACATATGAAAAACCAAATCCGCTGTGCCCATGGTGCAGAAAATACCGCGCGGAAACGCTGCGTTGTATTTTCTGCAGCATGTCAATTCTTTGTGCGGATTCCGCAGCGTTTTACACCTGTTCCTCAATAGGAATCCGCAGGTGAAATCCGCACAAAAAACACTGGAAATCCGCGGAAAATCCGCAGGTAAAACGCAGTGCCTTTTACCCGCGGATTTTTCAAAAATGGTGCGGAAATATCTCACACGAATCCGCAACGTGGGCACATAGCCTTAGGGTTAGGGTTGGAATTAGGGTTGTGGTTAGGGTTGTGATTAGGGTTATGGCTACAGTTGGGATTAGGGTTAGGGGTGTGGGGGGGTTAGTGTTGGAGGTAGAATTGAGGGGTTACCACTGTTTAGGCACATCAGGGGTCTCCAAACGCAACATGGCGCCACCATTGATTCCAGCCAATTTTGTATTCAAAAAGTCAAATGGTGCTCCCTCACTTCCGAGCCCTGACGTGTGCCCAAACAGTGGTTTACTCCCACATATGGGGTACCAGCATACTCAGGATAAACTGCGCAACAATTACTGGGGTCCAATTTCTCCTGTTACCCTTGTGAAAATAAAAAAATGCTTGCTAAAACATCATTTTTGAGGAAAGAAAAATGATTTTTTATTTTCACGGCTCTGCGTTGTAAACGTCTGTGAAGCACTTGGGGGTTCAAAGTGCTCACCACATATCTAGATAAGTTCCTTGGGGGGTCTAGTTTCTAAAATGGGGTCACTTGTGGGGGGTTTCTACTGTTTAGGCACACCAGGGGCTCTGCAAACGCAATGTGACGCCCGCAGACCATTCCATCCAAGTCTGCATTTCAAAAGTCACTACTTCCCTTCTGAGCCCCGGCATGTGCCCAAACAGTGGTTTACCCCCACACATGGGGTATCAGCGTATTCAGGAGAAACTGGACAACAACTTTTGGGGTCCAATTTCTCCTGTAACCCTTGGGAAAATAAAAAATTCTGGGCTAAATAATTATTTTTGAGGAAAGAAAACGTATTTATTATTTTCACGGCTCTGCATTATAAACTTCTATGAAGCACTTGGGGGTTCAAAGTGCTCACCACACATCTAGATAAGTTCCTTTCGGGGTCTAGTTTCCAAAATGGGGTCACTTGTGGGGGGTTTCTACTGTTAAGCCACATCAGGGGCTCTGCAAACGCAACGTGACGCCCACAGAGCATTCCATCAAAGTCTGCATTTCAAAATGTCACTACTTCACTTCCGTGCCCCGGCATGTGCCCAAACAGTGGTTTAACCCCACATATGGGGTATCAGCGTACTCAGGAGAAACTGCACAACAACTTTTGGGGTCAAATTTCTCCTGTTACCCTTGGGAAAATAAAAAATTGCAGGCTAAAAGATCATTTTTGAGAAAATAATTTTTTTTTTTTATTTTCATGGCTCTGCGTTATAAACTTCTGTGAAGCACTTGGGGGTTCAAAGTCCTCACCACACATCTAGATTAGTTCCTTTGGGGGTCTAGTTTCCAAAATGGGGTCATTTCTGGGGTATCTCCAATGTTTAGGCACACAGGGGCTCTCCAAACGTGACATGGTGTCCGCTAATGATTGGAGCTAATTTTCCATTTAAAAAGCCAAATGGCGTGCCATCCCTTCCGAGCCCTGCCGTGCGCCCAAACAGTGGTTTACCCCCACATATGGGGTATCAGCGTACTCAGGACAAACTGGACAACAATATTTGGGGTCCAATTTCTCCTATTATCCTTGGCAAAATAGGAAATTCCAGGCTAAAAAATCATTTTTGAGGAAAGAAAAATTATTTTTTATTTTCATGGCTCTGCGTTATAAACTTCTGTGAAGCACCTGGGGGTTTAAAGTGCTCAATATGCATCTAGATAAGTTCCTTGGGGGGTCTAGTTTCCAAAATGGGGTCACTTGTGGGGGAGCTCCAATGTTTAGGCACACGGGCTCTCCAAACGCGACATGGTGTCCGCTAACAATTGGAGCTAATTTTCCATTCAAAAAGTCAAATGGCGCGCCTTCCCTTCCGAGCCCTGCCGTGTGCCCAAACAGTGGTTTACCCCCACATATGAGGTATCGGCGTACTCGGGAGAAATTGCCCAACACATTTTAGGATCCATTTTATCCTGTTGCCCATGTGAAAATGAAAAAATTGAGGCTAAAAGAATTTTTTTGTGAAAAAAAAGTACTTTTTCATTTTTACGGATCAATTTGTGAAGCACCTGGGGGTTCAAAGTGCTCACTATGCATCTAGATAAGTTCCTTGGGGCGTCTAGTTTCCAAAATGGGGTCACTTGTGGGGGAGCTCCAATTTTTAGGCACACGGGGGCTCTCCAAACGTGACATGGTGTCCGCTAAAGAGTGGAGCCAATTTTTGATTCAAAAAGTCAAATGGCGCTCCTTCCCTTCCAAGCCCTGCCGTGCGCCCAAACAGTGGTTTACCCCCACATATGAGGTATCAGCGTACTCAGGACAAATTGGACAACAACTTTCGTGGTTCAGTTTCTCCTTTTACCATTGGGAAAATAAAAAAATTGTTGCTAAAAGATAATTTTTGTGACTAAAAAGTTAAATGTTTTTCCTTCCATGTTGCTTCTGCTGCTGTGAAGCACCTGAAGGGTTAATAAACTTCTTGAATGTGGTTTTGAGTACCTTGAGGGGTGCAGTTTTTAGAATGGTGTCACTTTGGGGTATTTTCAGCCATATAGACCCCTCAAACTGACTTCAAATGTGAGGTGGTCCCTAAAAAAAATGGTTTTGTAAATTTCGTTGTAAAAATGACAAATCGCTGGTCAAATTTTAACCCTTATAACTTCCTAACAAAAAAAAATTTTGTTTCCAAAATTGTGCTGATGTAAAGTAAACATGTGGGAAATGTTATTTATTAACTATTTTGTGTCACATATCTCTCTGGTTTAACAGAATAAAAATTCAAAATGTGAAAATTGCAAAATTTTCAAAATTTTCGCCAAATTTCCGTTTTTATCACAAATAAACGCAGAATTTATTGACCTAAATTTACCACTAACATGAAGCCCAATATGTCACGAAAAAACAATCTCAGAACCGCTAGGATCCGTTGAAGCGTTCCTGAGTTATTACCTCATAAAGGGACACTGGTCAGAATTGCAAAAAACGGCAAGGTCTTTAAGGTCAAAATAGGCTGGGTCATGAAGGGGTTAAAGACGTGTGCAGGTACTGTGACAACAGCAGGCAGGAAAGCTACTGACTACCAGATCGAGTCTTTAGACGGACAATTCTGCCTACCGCTACCTACGATCATCGAATGTAACCAGATCCCAGACAACAGATCTGAAATCCCTACGCCAGATGTAGCAATCCATCACGCTCACTTAAAACGAATACCACACCTCATACCGGAACTCGACCATCAGGCCCAGATAATTCTGCTGTTGGGGAGAGATATCCTGCAGGTTCATAAAGTGAGACGTCATATCAACGGACTCCACAATGCTCCCTATGCCCAAAGGTTAGACCTAGGATGGGTCATAATTGGCAACGTATGCTTGGGACGCATGCACGCCCCATCTTCTGTGACAAGCATGCTGACAAATACATTGGAGAAAGGACGTCCATCTCTGTTTCAACCTTGTAACAATGAGTTCCATGTCAGGGAACTGCCACACAGCATCCAACTGCCCAACCATTTAATAGACTTTACTCACGACAGCAGTATAGTGTCGGGAAGCTATGAGGATCAGTTAGGGTGCACAGTCTTCCAGAGAACTAAGCAGGACAACCAAGTGGCAATGTCGGTAGAGGAAAAGTTGTTCTTAGAGGTAATGGACAAGGGACTCGTTAAAGATGAGACCAACAGCTGGGTCGCACCTCTTCCCTTCAAAACCCACAGACCACGTTTACCGAACAACAGAAATCAGGCATTACAACGTTTCTCCTCTCTCATTCGTAATCTGCAAAAGAAACCAGAGATGAAAGATCACTTTTTCTCCTTCATGTCAAAGATTTTTGAAAACCGTCACGCAGAACTAGCTCCCACTCTCAAAGACTCTGAAGAATGCTGGTTCCTACCCATGTTCGGAGTATACCACCCTAAGAAACCAGGCCAGATCAGAGTCGTGTTTGATTCCAGTGCTAAGTTTAATGATGTCTCCCTGAATGACGTTCTACTGACAGGACCAGACCTCAATAACAAACTACTGGGTGTACTTATGCGCTTCCGTAAGGATTCCATTGCCTTCATCGCTGACATCCAGCAAATGTTCCATTGTTTCCTTGTGAGAGAGAGAGACAGGAACTTCCTAAGATTCTTCTGGTACAGAGACAATGATCCTACTAAAGAAGTCACAGAGTATCGCATGAGAGTGCACATCTTTGGCAACAGTCCTTCACCTGCAGTCGCCATTTACGGACTCAAAAGGTCAGCTCAGGAAGGAGAACCAGAATACGGAGCAGATGTCAGACAATTCATAGAAAAGGACTTTTATGTCGACGACTGTCTAAAAGCCATGCCTTCAAATGAGACTGCCATCAGTCTTCTCAGGAGAGCTCAGGACATGCTTGCCTGCTCGAACCTTAGGCTTCATAAAATAGCCTCAAACAGCCAAGAACTCATGGAAGCGTTCCCTTCTCAAGACCTATGTAATGGTCTCAGAGACCTGGACCTGGGGTCAGACCCCGCACCAATGCAACGCAGCCTCGGGCTTCTCTGGAATCTACAATCAGACACTTTCACCTTTCAGGTCAGCCAGGAAGAAAGGCCTTTCACACGTAGAGGCGTCCTGTCTACCATCAACAGTCTGTACGACCCCTTGAGTTTCGCAGCTCCTGTTACTATGCAAGGCAAGGCCCTACTAAGAGACTTAACTAGGGAAACATCTGACTGGGATGCACCTCTGCCACCTGACAAGAGGATCCAGTGGGAAGAGTGGAAGAACTCGTTAGCAGCACTCTCCAACCTGCATGTGCCGAGACCATACACCCCTGTGCCATCTACTGAGATACAGAGCCAAAGACTGTCTGTATTTGCAGATGCTTCTGTCAAAGCAATTGGCGCTGTTGCCTACCTCAAAACTGTAGACTCCAAATGTCAGTGCCACATTGGTTTCGTCATGGGAAAGGCCAAACTCGCACCACAACCAGAGCACACTATACCCAGGTTAGAGCTTTGTGCCGCAGTCTTAGCCGTTGAGTTAGCGGAGTTCATCGCATCCGAAATGGATATCGACCTGACACAAGCCAAGTTCTACTCAGACAGCAAAGTAGTCCTGGGATATATCCACAACGAAACCAGGCGATTCTACGTTTATGTCAATAACAGAGTGCTACGAATCAGAAGATCAGTTCATCCAAAGCAGTGGCATTACATACCCACAGACCAGAATCCCGCGGATCATGCAACTAGAGCAGTTGACGCAAGTCGACTAGGAAGCACAACGTGGCTCTCTGGACCAAAACTATTGTACATTGAGGAATGTTTTCCAGACACCTTTGAACTAGTAGGAGAGGACTCAGATGCTGAAATCCGCCCTCAGGTGTCTACCCTTCATACAGTAACCTCTGTTATCCAGCTTGGATCTTGCAGGTTCGACAGATTCTCAAGTTGGAAGTCACTTACTCGAGCCATTACCTGCCTGACTCATATAGCTCGCTCATTCAGGACCACCAGAACTCGTGACATGGAAAAATGTAAAGGAGCAGCGAGGCTTACCCACGAAAGCCTAATGACCTTCATGGCTGAAGCTGCAGCTATAATCAATGCAAGACCCCTGGTTCCAGTTTCTAACGACCCTGAGGAGCCCTTGTTATTGACTCCAGCTACTCTACTTACCCAGAAAACAGGACTGTCCAGTGCCCCTCCAGGAGGATTCGACGCTAAGGACCTCTACAAGCGCCAATGGAGACAGGTACAAAGTCTTGCAATTACTTTCTGGGACAGGTGGCGCAAGCAATATTTGTCTACCCTGCAGCCACGTACGAAGTGGCAATCTGCTAAACCTAATCTGAACATAGGTGACCTTGTTCTGGTGAAAGACTGTCAGATTCACCGGAACCAGTGGCCACTTGGTCTAGTTACCGCAACGTTCCCGAGCAAGGACGGCAACGTCCGCAAAGTTGAGCTAAGGATGACCAAAGGGAATGAACCTAAGACATTTTCCAGACCGGTATCTTAACTGGTCCTATTGTTGCCTTCGGAAGAAAGGAGTAGTGACATCCGTTGATGCCAGACGGGGAGTGTTCTGTCTCCGCCATCTAATATTGTTACCCTGATTATTTGTTCGCATAATTGCAGTTTCCTCAGTATACAGTATTGATATATTCATGCCTTTATTCATCTGTCATGCTTTGGCTCCCTCTAGCGGTCAGAGTTATGTTGGCAGTTCAATCTTGTTTTTGTATTATCCATGTCTGATTCTCCTCCTCCTTTGCAATGCATTATGGTAGCTCAGCCTCCATTTCCCTCCATTTTTCCTTTCACTTTCTTCAGTTTGCCTTCAAGGAAAGACGCTTCACTTCATCCCCCTTGCGATTGCATTGCCGGTATGTCTTTATGCTTCATATAGATATTCCTGCTCTATATTAGCTTAGTTTAACCAGTTGTACTCCCAGTTTAGTCACTAGCTTCTAAATGTTATGCATAATGTATATCATGTGTATTATGTATCTGTTCTATGCCATGCACTGATTCTATGTATATCATTGTTCACAGTTTCACCGCATCAATATACCACTACGTTTAATAAAGCACAGACTCAACCACAGTCTCCTTATTGGACCCCGGTATAGCGGTTTAGCTGACTGTATAGCCTGCCTCAGCTAGTGAGGACAGAACACCCCTAGAGCATATGGTGCCTGCAGATTATTACCAGATCCTTCTCTACCAGAGACTGTCTTTGCTCTATACCCACAGAGCATATGGTTCCTGCAGATTATTACCCAGATCCTTCTCTACTAGACTCTTCTATACCCATAGAGCATATGGTTCCTGCAGATTATTACCAGATCCTTCTCTACCAGAGACTCTCCTAGTTCTATACCCCTAGAGCATATGGTGCCTGCAGATTATTACCCAGATCCTTCTCTACCAGAGACTCTCCTAGTTCTATACCCCTAGAGCATATGGTGCCTGCAGATTATTACCAGATCCTTCTCTACCAGAGACTGTCTTTGCTCTATACCCACAGAGCATATGGTTCCTGATGATTATTTCCCAGATCCTTCTCTACCAGAGACTCTCCTAGTTCTATACCCCTATAGAATATGGTGCCTGCAGATTATTACCCAGATCCTTCTCTACCAGAGACTCTCCTAGTTCTATACCCCTAGAGCATATGGTGCCTGCAGATTATTACCAGATCCTTCTCTACCAGAGACTCTCCTAGTTCTATACCTCTAGAGCATATGGTGCCTGCAGATTATTACCAGATCCTTCTCTACCAGAGACTGTCTTTGCTCTATACCCACAGAGCATATGGTTCCTGATGATTATTTCCCAGATCCTTCTCTATCAGAGACTCTCCTAGTTCTGTAGCCCTATAGAATATGGTGCCTGCAGATTATTACCCAGATCCTTCTCTACCAGAGACTCTCCTAGTTCTATACCTCTAGAGCAGCGGTTCTCAACCTGGGGGTCGCGACCCGAGGGGGGTCGAACGACCAAAACACAGGGGTCGCCACCAGTGGCGTAGGAAGGGGGGAGAAGAAGAAAAAAAAAAAAAAAAAGACGCCCCTTTAAATCTTCGGGCGGCGCCGTCCGCCGCCACGACCAGGGCCAGCTCCCCCCACCCCCGCTCTAATACTCACCTCTATTGGTTCCTGCGGCGCCGGCAGCTGCAGCGTCCTCTGACTCTGTGACGTCTCAGAGCAGAGGGCGCGATGACGTCATCACTGTGCGCGCCGCTCTGCCTCTCTGTCCTGAGCGTCGCAGAGCCGGAGAGACGCTGACTGGCTGCACCGGACCTGCGCTAGGAACGGGAGAGGTGAGGATTTTACTTTTTTTTTTTTTTCTTTATGTCTGACTGTCTGGGGGCAATACAGGAGACTATGGGGCAATGCTGGACACACTGGGGCAATACTGGAGACCATGGGGCAGAATGCTGGACACACTGGGGCTATACTGGAGACCATGGGGCAGATTGCTGGACACACTGGGGCAATACAGGAGACTATGGGGCAGATTGCTGGACACACTGAGGCAATACTGCAGACCATGGGGCAGAATGCTGGACACACTGGGGCAATACAGGAGACCATGGGGCAGATTGCTGGACACACTGGGGCAATACAGGAGACTATGGGGCAGATTGCTGGACACACTGGGGCAATACTGGAGACCATGGGGCAGAATGCTGGACACACTGGGGCAATACAGGAGACCATGGGGCAGATTGCTGGACACACTGGGGCAATACAGGAGACTACTATGGGGCAGATTGCTGGACACACTGGGGCAATACTGGAGACCATGGGGCAGAATGCTGGACACACTGGGGCAATACTGGAGACCATGGGGCAGATTGCTGGACACACTGGGGCAATACAGGAGACCATGTGGCAGAATGCTGGACACACTGGGGCAATACAGGAGACCATGGGGCAGATTGCTGGACACACTGGGGCAATACAGGAGACCATGGGGCAGATTGCTGGACACACTGGGGCAATACTGGAGACCATGGGGCAGAATGCTGGACACACTGGGGCAATACAGGAGACCATGGGGCAGATTGCTGGACACACTGGGGCAATACAGGAGACTACTATGGGGCAGATTGCTGGACACACTGGGGCAATACTGGAGACCATGGGGCAGAATGCTGGACACACTGGGGCAATACTGGAGACCATGGGGCAGAATGCTGGACACACTGGGGCAATACTGGAGACCATGGGGCAGATTGCTGGACACACTGGGGCAATACAGGAGACTATGGGGCAGATTGCTGGACACACTGGGGCAATACTGGAGACCATGGGGCAGATTTCTGGACACATTGAGGCAATGCTGGAGACCATGGGGCAGAATGCTGGACACACTGGGGCAATGCTGGACACTGGGCACAAATAAGGAAGTTGGGGGTGGCGGTGGCATGGGGGGTGGGGTCAGAACAGTTAATAATTTAAGAAATAGAAGTACAGAGAGGAACATAAAGTGCATGTATACTAATGCCAGAAGCCTCGCCAACAAAACGAACGAATTAGAACTAATGTTGTTGGAGCATAATGATGACATGGTGGGGATATCTGAGACATGGCTGGATGAGAGCCATGACTGGGCTGTTAACTTGCAGGGCTATAGCCTGTTCAGAAATGACCGTACAGATAAGCGAGGGGGAGGGGTGTGTCTATATGTAAAATCATCCTTAAAACCCATCCTGCGCGATAATATAGGTGAATTTAATGAAAATGTAGAATCCCTGTGGGTGGAGATAAGGGGAGGGGGAAAAAATAATAAATTACTGATAGGGGTTTGTTATAAATCTCCAAAAATAATGGAAGCAATGGAGAATATCCTCGTAAAGCAAATAGATGAAGCTGCGACTCAAGGAGAAGTCATTATTATGGGGGACTTCAACTACCCTGAAATAGATTGGGGAACAGAAACCTGCAGTTCCAGCAAAGGTGATCGGTTTTTGACAATTATGAGAGACAATTACCTTTCACAACTGGTTCAGGACCCAACAAGAAGGGGGGCACTGCTAGACCTAATATTAACCAACAGGCCAGACCGCATATCAAATATAAGGGTTGGGGGTCACTTGGGAAATAGCGATCACAAAATAATAAGTTTTCATGTATCCTTTAAAAAGATGTGTAGTAGAGGGGTTACAAGGACACTAAACTTCAGGAGGGCAAATTTCCAACGGATGAGAGAGGATCTTGGTGCAATTAACTGGGACGATATCCTGAGACACAAAAATACACAAAGAAAATGGGAGACGTTTATTAGCATCCTGGATAGGACCTGTGCACAGTATATACCGTATGGGAATAAACATATTAGAAATAGGAGGAAACCAATATGGCTAAATAGAGCTGTAAGGGGCGCAATAAGTGACAAAAAGAAAGAATATAGAGAACTAAAGGAAGTAGGTAGTGAGGAGGCATTAAATAAATACAGAAAATTAAATAAATTCTGTAAAAAGCAAATCAAGGCAGCAAAGATTGAGACAGAGAGACTCATTGCCAGAGAGAGTAAAAATAATCCTAAAATATTCTTTAACTACATAAATAGTAAGAAACTAAAAAATGATAGTGTTGGCCCCCTTAAAAATAGTCTGGGTGAGATGGTGGATGAGGATGAGGAAAAAGCCAATATGCTAAATTACCGTATATACTCGAGTATAAGCCGACCCGAGTATAAGCCGACCCCCCTAATTTTGCCACAAAAAACTGGGAAAACTTATTGACTCGAGTATAAGCCTAGGGTAGAAAATGCAGCATTTACCGGTGAATTTCAAAAATAAAAATAGATGCTCCATACCGTTCATTATTGCCCCATAGATGCTCCATATACAACTGTGCTATATAGAATGCTCTGCACCGTTGATTATGGCCCCATAGATGCTCCTTATAATGCTGTGCCCCATATATGCTCTGCACCTTTGATTATGGCCCCATAGGTGCTCCTTATAATGCTGTGCCATATATGCTCTGCACCTTTATGGCCCCATAGGTGCTCCTTATAATGCTGTGCCCCTTATATGCTCTGCACCTTTATGGCCCCATAGGTGCTCCTTATAATGCTGTGCCCCTTATATGCTCTGCACCTTTATGGCCCCATAGATGCTCCTTATAATGCTGTGCCCCATATATGCTCTGCACCTTTATGGCCCCATAGGTGCTCCTTATAATGCTGTGCCCCATATATGCTCTGCACCTTTATGGCCCCATAGATGCTCCTTATAATGTTGTGCCCCATATATGCTCTGCACCTTTATGGCCCCATAGGTGCTCCTTATAATGTTGTGCCCCATATATGCTCTGCACCTTTATGGCCCCATAGATGCTCCTTATAATGTTGTGCCCCATATATGCTCTGCACCTTTATGGCCCCATAGGTGCTCCTTATAATGTTGTGCCCCATATATGCTCTGCACCTTTATGGCCCCATAGGTGCTCCTTATAATGTTGTGCCCCTTATATGCTCTGCACCTTTATGGCCCCATAGGTGCTCCTTATAATGCTGTGCCCCTTATATGCTCTGCACCTTTATGGCCCCATAGATGCTCCTTATAATGCTGTGCCCCATATATGCTCTGCACCTTTATGGCCCCATAGGTGCTCCTTATAATGCTGTGCCCCTTATATGCTCTGCACCTTTATGGCCCCATAGATGCTCCTTATAATGCTGTGCCCCATATAATGCTCTGCACCTTTATGGCCCCATAGGTGCTCCTTATAATGCTGTGCCCCTTATATGCTCTGTACCTTTATGGCCCCATAGGTGCTCCTTAGAATGCTGCTGGTGCTGCCATAAAAAAAAAAAAAAATCACATACTCACCTCTCTTCTCAGGACGCCGGCGCTTTCAATAATTACCTGCTCCTCTGCGGCTCCGTCCCCAGCACTGACGCTCAGCAGAGGGCGCGCACTGACTACGTCACAGCGCCCTCTAACCTGAGCGTCACTGCTAGAGGACGCTGCAGACGGAGCGAGGAGCAGGTAATTATAGCGCTGCGCTCCCCTTACCTGCTGCGGCGCGGTCCCTGCAGTCCCTGGCTTCTCCGGCGCTGCAGCTTCTTCCTGTAATTGAGCGGTCACATGGCACCGATCATTTACAGCAATGAATATGCGGCTCCTCCCCTATGGGGGTGGAGCCGCCTATTCATTTCTGTAATGAGCGGTGCCATGTGACCGCTCAGTGCAGGAAGAATCTGCAGCGCCGGAGAAGCCAGGGACTGCAGGGACCGCGCCGCAGCAGGTAAGTATGACTACACAGCCCCCGCCCCCCCTCCCCTGCCGACACCCGGGTATATGACTCGAGTATAAGCCGAGAGGGGGACTTTCAGCCCAAAAAAATGGGCTGAAAATCTCGGCTTATACTCGAGTATATACGGTACTTTTTTTCATCAGTATTTACACAAGAAAATCCCATGGCGACAAAATGTCTAGTGATAAAAATTCCCAATTAAATGTCACCTGCTTAACCCAGCAGGAAGTGCGGCGGTGTCTAAAAATCACTAAAATTGACAAATCTCCGGGCCCGGATGGGATCCACCCTCGAGTACTGCAGGAATTAAGTACAGTCATTGATAGACCATAATTATTAATCTTTAAAGACTCCATAATAACAGGGTCTGTACCACAGGACTGGCGTATAGCAAATGTGGTGCCAATATTCAAAAAGGGGACAAAAACTGAACTCGGAAACTATAGGCCAGTAAGCTTAACCTCTACTGTGGGTAAAATCCTGGAGGGCATTCTAAGGGACGCTATACTGGAGTATCTGAAGAGGAATAACCTCATGACCCAGTATCAGCACGGGTTTACTAGGGACCGTTCATGTCAGACTAATCTGATCAGCTTCTATGAGGAGGTAAGTTCCGGATTGGACCAAGGGAACCCAGTGGATGTAGTGTATATGGACTTCTCAAAAGCTTTTGATACGGTGCCACACAAAAGGTTGATACATAAAATGAGAATAATGGGGATAGGGGAAAATATGTGCAAGTGGGTTGAGAGCTGGCTCAGGGATAGGAAACAAAGGGTGGTTATTAATGGAGCACACTCGGACTGGGTAGCGGTTAGCAGTGGGGTACCACAGGGGTCAGTATTGGGCCCTCTTCTTTTTAACATATTTATTAATGACCTTGTAGGGGGCATTCAGAGTAGAATTTCAATATTTGCAGATGACACTAAGCTCTGCAGGGTAATCAATACAGAGGAGGACAACTTTATATTACAGGATGATTTATGTAAACTAGAAGCTTGGGCTGATAAATGGCAAATGAGCTTTAATGGGGATAAATGTAAGGTCATGCACTTGGGTAGAAGTAATAAGATGTATAATTATGTGCTTAATTCTAAAACTCTGGGCAAAACCGTCAATGAAAAAGACCTGGGTGTATGGGTGGATGACAAACTCATATTCAGTGGCCAGTGTCAGGCAGCTGCTACAAAGGCAAATAAAATAATGGGATGCATTAAAAGAGGCATAGATGCTCATGAGGAGAACATAATTTTACCTCTATACAAGTCACTAGTTCGACCACACTTAGAATACTGTGCACAGTTCTGGTCTCCGGTGTATAAGAAAGACAGAGCTGAACTGGAGCGGGTGCAGAGAAGAGCGACCAAGGTTATTAGAGGACTGGGGGGTCTGCAATACCAAGATAGGTTATTACACTTGGGGCTATTTAGTTTGGAAAAACGAAGACTAAGGGGTGATCTTATGTTAATGTATAAATATATGAGGGGTCAGTAAAAAGACCTTTCTGATGATCTTTTTAATCACAGTCCTGAGACAGGGACAAGGGGGCATCCTCTACGTCTGGAGGAAAGAAGGTTTAAGCATAATAACAGACGCGGATTCTTTACTGTAAGAGCAGTGAGACTATGGAACTCTCTGCCGTATGATGTTGTAATGAGTGATTCATTACTTAAATTTAAGAGGGGACTGGATACCTTTCTGGAAAAGTATAATGTTACAGGGTATATACACTAGATTCCTTGATAGGGCGTTGATCCAGGGAACTAGTCTGATTGCCGTATGTGGAGTCGGGAAGGAATTTTTTTCCCCAATGTGGAGCTTACTCTTTGCACATGGGGTTTTTTTGCCTTCCTCTGGATCAACATGTTAGGGCATGTTAGGTTAGGCTATGGGTTGAACTAGATGGACATATAGTCTTCCTTCAACCTTAATAACTATGTAACTGGGGCAGATTGCTGGACACACTGGGGGTAATATGCTGGACACACTGGGGCAATGCTGGACACTGGGGGTAATATGCTGGACACACTGGGGCAGATTGCTGGACAACATGGGGGTAATATGCTGGACACACTGGGGGCAGGACTTGAGGCATGGGCAGAATGTAGATACGGGGCATGATTGGAGACACGGGGCAGGATTGGATCATGGGGCAAGACGGATACGATGGAGGCTGGTGGGGCAGGATGGGGAGATCATATGGAGTAGAATGGATACTCATGAGGGCAGGATGCGAGAACATATGGCTGGAGCCAGGAATGAGATAAACGGGGCCAGGGTGGGGAATAGTGTTACCATAGGCATAATAGGGGATAATTAAGGGATATTATTACTGCAGTGATGTATTTATTTTATTTTTTGAGTATACTGTTTTAAATGGGGGGGGGTGGTCCTGTTACTGTGCAGAGTGACACTATATCGCCTTTTTATCTTCATGTGGTGTAATGTAGAAGTTGTGAAAAATTAAGTAATGTGTTCTGCAAGCGGAGCTCGAGATAACGGTGTTATTTCCTGCAGAGACGAGTCCTGGCTGGAAGGAATGATGGCGGTCTGTGCTGGATGAAAGATGAAGGACTTCACCTAGAGACGTCACTGGTGAGTCAGTGTTACCTATACACTGACACTATACACTGTATACTATATAGAGGTCCTGTGTATAATGTCACCAGTGATCTCTGTATTACCTCTATACATAATGCATATCAGATATTTACATTCCGAATCATAACTAATAAAATTACAGTTTTAAAGTAGCCACCAAAATTATTTTTGGGGTTGGGGGTCACCGCAACATGAGGAACTGTATTGCGGGGTCACGGCATTAGAAAGGTTGAGAACCACTGCTCTAGAGCATATGGTGCCTGCAGATTATTACCAGATCCTTCTCTACCAGAGACTGTCTTTGCTCTATACCCACAGAGCATATGGTTCCTGATGATTATTTCCCAGATCCTTCTCTACCAGAGACTCTCCTAGTTCTGTACCCACAGAGCATATGGTTCCTAATGATTATTACCCAGATCCTTCTCTACCAGAGACTCTCCTAGTTCTGTAACCCTAGAGCATATGGCACCTGCAGATTATTACCCAGATCCTTCTCTACCAGACTCTTCTATACCCATAGAGCATATGGTTCCTGATGATTATTACCCAGATCCTTCTCTACCAGAGACTCTCCTAGTTCTGTACCCCTAGAGCATATGGTGCCTGCAGATTATTACCAGATCCTTCTCTACCAGAGACTGTCTTTACTCTATACCCACAGAGCATATGGTTCCTGATGATTATTACCCAGATCCTTCTCTACCAGAGACTCTCCTAGTTCTGTAACCCTAGAGCATATGGCACCTGCAGATTATTACCCAGATCCTTCTCTACCAGACTCTTCTATACCCATAGAGCATATGGTTCCTGATGATTATTACCCAGATCCTTCTCTACCAGAGACTCTCCTAGTTCTGTACCCCTAGAGCATATGGTGCCTGCAGATTATTACCCAGATCCTTCTCTACCAGACTCTTCTTTACCCATAGAGCATATGGTTCCTGATGATTATTACCCAGATCCTTCTCTACCAGAGACTCTCCTAGTTCTGTACCCCTAGAGCATTTGGTGCCTGCAGATTATTACCAGATCCTTCTCTACCAGAGACTGTCTTTACTCTATACCCACAGAGCATATGGCACCTGCAGATTATTACCCAGATCCTTCTCTACCAGACTCTTCTATACCCATAGAGCATATGGAACCTGCAGATTATTACCCAGATCCTTCTCTACCAGAGACTCTCCTAGTTCTATACCCCTAGAGCATATGGTGCCTGCAGATTATTACCCAGATCCTTCTCTACCAGAGACTCTCCTAGTTCTATACCCCTAGAGCATATGGTGCCTGCAGATTATTACCAGATCCTTCTCTACCAGAGACTGTCTTTGCTCTATACCCACAGAGCATATGGTTCCTGCAGATTATTACCCAGATCCTTCTCTACCAGAGACTCTCCTAGTTCTATACCCCTATAGAATATGGTGCCTGCAGATTATTACCCAGATCCTTCTCTACCAGAGACTCTCCTAGTTCTACACCCCAGAGCATATGGTGCCTGCAGATTATTACCAGATCCTTCTCTACCAGAGACTGTCTTTGCTCTATACCCATAGAGCATATGGTTCCTGCAGATTATTACCCAGATCCTTCTCTACCAGAGACTCTCCTAGTTCTATACTCCGCCCTAGAGCATATGGTGCCTGCAGATTATTACCAGATCCTTCTCTACCAGAGACTGTCTTTGCTCTATACCCACAGAGCATATGGTTCCTGATTATTATTTCCCAGATCCTTCTCTACCAGAGACTCTCCTAGTTCTATACCCCTATAGAATATGGTGCCTGCAGATTATTACCCAGATCCTTCTCTACCAGAGACTCTCCTAGTTCTATACCCCTAGAGCATATGGTGCCTGCAGATTATTACCAGATCCTTCTCTACCAGAGACTCTCCTAGTTCTATACCTCTAGAGCATATGGTGCCTGTAGATTATTACCAGATCCTTCTCTACCAGAGACTGTCTTTGCTCTATACCCACAGAGCATATGGTTCCTGCAGATTATTACCCAGATCCTTCTCTACCAGAGACTGTCTTTGCTCTATACCCACAGAGCATATGGTTCCTGATGATTATTTCCCAGATCCTTCTCTACCAGAGACTCTCCTAGTTCTATATCCCTATAGAATATGGTGCCTGCAGATTATTACCCAGATCCTTCTCTACCAGAGACTCTCCTAGTTCTATACCCCTAGAGCATATGGTGCCTGCACATTATTACCCAGATCCTTCTCTACCAGAGACTCTCCTAGTTCTATACCCATAGAGCATTGTTGTGAATTCTGTGGCTGAATTCACTCCTGTGGTCACAAGTGGTACTGCAGCTTCTGAGCTTCCTCCCTCAGGTGTTCTGGTGAGCTCGTTAACTGCTTCATTACTTAACTCCGCCTGATGCTGCTATCCTTGCTCCTTGTCAATGTTTCAGTGTTGGATCTGAGCTTCTCCTCATTGTTCCTGTGACCTGCTGCTCTGTATAGCTAAGTGCTTTTTGCTTTTTTTGTTGCTTTTTTTCTGTCCAGCTTGTCTTTTGTTTTGCTGGAAGCTCTGAGACGCAAAGGGTGTACCGCCGTGCCGTTAGTTCGGCACGGTGGGTTTTTTTTTGCCCCCTTTGCATGGTTTTGCTTTAGGGTTTTTTGTAGACTGCAAAGTTCGCTTTACTGTCCTCGCTCTGTCCTAGAATATCGGGCCCCACTTTGCTGAATCTATTTCATCCCTACGTTTTGTCTTTTCATCTTACTCACAGTCATTATATGTGGGGGGCTGCCTTTTCCTTTGGGGAATTTCTCTGGGGCAAGTCAGGCCTATTTTTCTATCTTCAGGCTAGCTAGTTTCTTAGGCTGTGCCGAGTTGCCTAGGTAGTTGTTAGGCGCAATCCACAGCCGCTTTTAGTTGTGTTTAGGATAGGATCAGGTTTGCAGTCTACAGAGTTTCCACGTCTCAGAGCTCGTTCTTGTATTTTTGGGTATTTGTCAGATCACTGTGTGCGCTCTGATCGCTAAGCACACTGTGTTTCTGGATTGCCTTCATAACACCTGTCATTAGCAAACATAACAGAGCATATGGCACCTGCAGATTATTACCCAGATCCTTCTCTACCAGACTCTTCTATACCCATAGAGCATATGGTGCCTGCAGATTATTACCAGATCCTTCTCTACCAGAGACTGTCTTTGCTCTATACCCACAGAGCATATGGTTCCTGCAGATTATTACCCAGATCCTTCTCTACCAGACTCTTCTATACCCATAGAGCATATGGTGCCTGCAGATTATTACCAGATCCTTCTCTACCAGAGACTGTCTTTGCTCTATACCCACAGAGCATATGGCACCTGCAGATTATTACCCAGATCCTTCTCTACCAGAGACTCTCCTAGTTCTGTACCCACAGAGCATATGGTTCCTGATGATTATTACCCAGATCCTTCTCTACCAGAGACTCTCCTAGTTCTGTACCCCTAGAGCATATGGCACCTGCAGATTATTACCCAGATCCTTCTCTACCAGATTCTTCTATACCCATAGAGCATATGGTTCCTGATGATTATTACCCAGATCCTTCTCTACCAGAGACTCTCCTAGTTCTGTACCCCTAGAGCATATGGTGCCTGCAGATTATTACCCAGATCCTTCTCTACCAGAGACTCTCCAAGTTCTGTACCCCTAGAGCATATGGTGCCTGCAGATTATTACCCAGATCCTTCTCTACCAGAGACTCTCCAAGTTCTGTACCCCTAGAGCATATGGTGCCTGCAGATTATTACCCAGATCCTTCTCTACCAGACTCTTCTATACCCATAGAGCATATGGTGCCTGCAGATTATTACCCAGATCCTTCTCTACCAGAGACTCTCCTAGTTCTGTACCCCTAGAGCATATGGTGCCTGCAGATTATTTCCCAGATCCTTCTCTACCAGAGATTCTCCTAGTTCTGTACCCATGTAGAATATGGTGCTTACAGATTATCACCCAGATCCTTCTCTACCAGAGACTCTCCTAGTTCTGTACTCCTAGAGCATATCGTGCCTGCAGATTATTACCCAGATCCTTCTCTACCAGAGATTCTCCTAGTTCTGTACCCCTATAGAATATGGTGCTTACAGATTATCACCCAGATCCTTCTCTTCCAGAGACTCTCCTAGTTCTGTACCCCTAGAGCATATGGTGCCTGCAGATTATTACCCAGATCCTTCTCTACCAGAGACTCTCCTTGTTCTGTACCCCTATAGCATATGGCACCTGCAGATTATTACCAGATCCTTCTCTACCAGAGATTCTCCTAGTTCTGTACCCCTATAGAATATGGTGCTTACAGATTATCACCCAGATCCTTCTCTACCAGAGACTCTCCTAGTTCTGTACCCCTATAGCATATGGCACCTGCAGATTATTACCAGATCCTTCTCTACCAGAGATTCTCCTAGTTCTGTACCCCTATAGAATATGGTGCTTACAGATTATCACCCAGATCCTTCTCTACCAGAGACTCTCCTAGTTCTGTACTCCTAGAGCATATGGCACCTGCAGATTATTACCCAGATCCTTCTCTACCAGAGACTCTCCTAGTTCTGTACCCCTATAGAATATGGTGCTTACAGATTATCACCCAGATCCTTCTCTACCAGAGACTCTCCTAGTTCTGTACCCCTAGAGCATATGGCACCTGCAGATTATTACCCAGATCCTTCTCTACCAGAGACTCTCCTAGTTCTGTACCCCTAGAGCATATGGTGCCTGCAGATTATTACCCAGATCCTTCTCTACCAGAGACTCTCCTTGTTCTGTACCCCTATAGCATATGGCACCTGCAGATTATTACCAGATCCTTCTCTACCAGAGATTCTCCTAGTTCTGTACCCCTATAGAATATGGTGCTTACAGATTATCACCCAGATCCTTCTCTACCAGAGACTCTCCTAGTTCTGTACCCCTAGAGCATATGGCACCTGCAGATTATTACCAGATCCTTCTCTACCAGAGACTCTCCTTGTTCTGTACCTTTATAGCATATGGCACCTGCAGATTATTACCAGATCCTTCTCTACCAGAGACTCTCCTTGTTCTGTACCCCTATAGCATATGGCACCTGCAGATTATTACCAGATCCTTCTCTACCAGAGACTCTCCTAGTTCTGTACCCCTATAGCATATGGCACCTGCAGACTGTTACTCAGGTCCTTCCCTACAAGTCACTTTCCTAGTTTACTTCCACTAGAGCATATGGGCTTCAATATTACTAGTTTCCATGTGGATAACTTTCCATTACTCCACGATAAACCACATTCGCCTATTTCTGGACTGCTCCTTTAAATTGCTGTCATGCTCTGTGCTCCTCAGGATCGGCACCAGGCGGATGACCTTGGTTTTGTAATTTCTGTACTGGTTTTCAGCATTACTGACCAGTTCACTCTCCCCGTGGGTTTCCTCTGACCCTTCCTGGCAGTGGGGGCTCTCAGATCTACCCCTTCTTTACGCTGAATCTGCTGATTTTTCGATGACTTACTTCTCACACCCCGAGTCTGGAGATTAGCGCAAATTCTTTCTGCATCTCCATGGAGAGTAATCCCTGCTGGAGATTATACAGTAAGTAATCCAATCTCTGACAATAAACTCCAGGGAGAAAGTTGGACACGACGCAACTCTGCTGCCCAAGCTCCCCAGATACATGTGATGCACAGGAGTCCATGTAATACACATAGCATTATTGAAGGGGTTAACTGTAAGTTAAAGGGATTGTCCACTTTACCGTTACAGTGACAGATGAAGCAGCATACAACCCGATGGTGAGTGTCCAGGTCTCTGGAGAAAAGACATACTGGTATAAGTAATCATGAAAAGTGTTAAAGTGCTGAAAAACAGGCGATGAACTGCAGAGCGGGAAAGTGATAACTACATATATCAGGGACAGATATACTCCCTCCATATCTATATTACAGGGAGAGATACAGTGGCTTGGAAAAGTATTTGTGCTCCTACATCACACCAGTGGTAGCGGTTTGGGAACAGCCATAAATGCCAGAATACAATGATGGCAAATTACAACATTTCAGATTTGTAAATATACAACCAAATTCCATCAGAACAAGATCACAAGAACAATCCAGACAGGACACATTATAGTCAATGACTGAAGTGTAGATAAAACATAGCCCAATAGATAGACAGGAGCTTAAGAGCTTGACAGAAGCTCAAGGGCTTGACAGGAGCTCAAGAGCTAGGCAAGAGCTCAAGAGACAGACAGGAGTCAAGACATGGGGAGGAGATCAAGAGATAGACAGGAGCTCAAGAGATAGACAGCTCAAGAGCAAGACAGGAGCTCAAGAGATGGGCAGGAGCTTAAGGGCTTGATAGGAGCTCAAGAGCTAGACAGGTGATCAAGACCTAGACAGGAGCTCAAGAGCTAGACAGAAGCTTAAGAGCTTGACAGGAGCTCAAGGGCTTGACAGGAGCTCAAGAGCTAGGAAAGAGCTCAAGAGATAGGCAAGAGCTCAAGAGATAAGCATGAGCTCAAGAGATAGGCATGAGCTCAAGAGATAGGCATGAGCTCAAGAGATAGACAGGAGCTCAAGAGATGGGCAGCAGCTCAAGGGCTTGATAGGAGCTCAAGAGTTAGACAGGAGATCAAGACATAGACAGGAGCTCAAGAGCTATACAGAAGCTTAAAAACTTGACAGGAGCTCAAGAGCTAGGCAAGAGCTCAAGAGATAGGCAAGAGATAGGCATGAGCTCAAGAGATATTCAAGAGCTCAAGAGATACACAGGAGCTCAAGAGCTTGACAGGAGTTAAGAGATGGGCAGGAGATCAAGAGATAGACAGGAACTCAAAAGACAGGAGCTCAAGAGATACCCCGGAACTGAAGAGATACACAGAAGTTCAAGAAATAGATAGAAGTTCGGAAGATGGACGGCGCTCAGGACATCGACTGAGAACAAACAAGAGAAAGAAAAGAATCCACCAGAAACACATCCTGGAGCACAAGCAGACCCGGATTCTCATAAGTATCAAACCCTCCTCTGTCTTCCTCTACATACTCCTTTCTTATACCCCTAACCCTCTTTCTGTTATAAACAGGAAAAGCGTCAGTTTGAAAGTACTATATAAGCACATATGGCGACTCATAAGACAGATAATGACAATAGGAGAACCAAGAGTCAAAACTGGCCAGAAATTCACAAAAAGTTATATTTATTGAAAAATCAATTACATAAATACAATCATGATGAACAGTGATCAATAGTATATAAACAACATAGCTGTTACGCCCACAGGGTGTGACAAGGTAAAGTGGACTCACTAGACCACTGATGGTGCAGTGGCGGCTGTATACCCGATACTCAAAAGACAGGAGAGTAGATCTCATAAACCAAAAGATATTTATTAACAAAAAGGAAACAGGTGTCAGAGGGAAAGAACCTCTGGATCACAGCACTGTACCATGTAGTGGAGCACCGGGCAAGGTGTACCCCTATACAGGGATTCCCCCGTCACAACACCAGATGGCCTGAATGCTACGAATCCAGGACCAGAGGACGACCCATACTGACAAACTAGCAACACAGTAGAATACTTGAGCCAGCTGGTGGGGACAATCCCAGAAGCTCCATGAAATCCAGCAAGGTAGTTTCCACTGGTAGCAGGATCTGGAGGATTCCGTGAGGAGAGGCAAGACAACCTGGAGTGAGAACCGGAGAGACCAGAGAAGTCCAGAATGGGATTCACCAGAAGAGGACTCTCTGAAAATAGAGATATAAATAAAGTGCAGAGCACAGCAGAGCGTGGCCTGAAGCTGCAGCAACAATCCAAAGAATGAACACATAGCCCAGGCACCTCCCTAAAGGGGAGGGTGCTATTTATGCACAGAGCATCATAACACAGACGGCCCTAATAGCGAACAGGTGTCCTGCTGTTTCAAGTATGTGCAGGAAGCGGGGCGCGGCTCCTAAGAGCATTTCCAGGAGACCTGCCAAGAGGATGCAGGTTCTTAGCAGAGAAAGAAGCCGCAGATCGTCTGGAGCCACGGACAGGGTGAGAAAGGCTGTGTGATAGGCGCCGGTCTCCCTGCACAGCGGAGACCGAACCTGCGGCTGAGGGCATGACAGTACCCCCCCCTTACATCCCCCCTTCTTCAAACCTGTCAGGAACCTTCTAAGAAGAACTGGGGCATTAATGTTCTCCACAGGCTCCCAGGATCTCTCCTCAGGACCGTATCCCTTCCAGTCAACCAGAAAGAGGGACCTGCCCCCTCTTTTCTTCATGGCCAGGATGTCCTTAACTTCATAAACGTCCTCGGAACCGACAGGAGAAGGAAAATTACCAGGATCCTGGGTGAAGCGGCTGAGGACAACTGGTTTTAGCAGGGATACATGGAAGGAGTTATGGATCCGTAAGGAGGCAGGCAATTTTAAACGATAGCACACATCGTTGATTTGGTGGAGTACTTCAAAAGGACCGATAAAACGAGGAGCCAGCTTATAAGAAGGGACTTTAAGTTGGATGTGCCTGGAAGACAGCCATACCTTATCTCCGGGATGGAAAGGTGGAGGATCCAGACGTCTCTTATCCGCATGTTCCTTGGTTCGAACAGATGCCTGCTCCAGTGAGGTCCTCGTCTCAGTCCAGACTTTTGTGAAGTCCTTGGCCAGGGACTCAGCTGCTGGATTGCTGGAAGCAAGAGGCAGTGGAGTCGGGATCTTAGGATGCTGTCCATAAACAATAAAAAATGGGGAGTTAGAGGAGGACTCACCGACATGATTATTGTAGGAAAACTCAGCCCATGGCAGCAGGTCGGCCCAGTCGCTGTGGTGACCATTCACGAAGTGTCGCAGATAGTTGGTGAGGACTTGATTCACTCTCTCCACTTGGCCATTAGATTGTGGGTGATAGGCCGAGGAGAAGTCCAGAGTGACATCCAACAGTTTACAGAGGGACCGCCAGAATCAGGAAATGAATTGGACTCCTCTGTCGGAAACAATGTGGAGTGGAAGTCCGTGAAGCCGAAGGACATGCTGAATGAAGAGCTTTGCAAGTTTAGGAGCGGAAGGAAGACCAGACAGTGGAGTGAAATGTCCCATCTTGGAGAACCGGTCTACAACAACCCAGATTACAGTACAACCGGATGATGCTGGCAGATCTGTGATGAAATCCATGGCAATGTGTTGCCAGGGAGCAGACGGAATCGGGAGAGGGAGGAGGTGACCGGCTGGCAGTTTCTTTTGTGTTTTATTACGAGCACAGGAAGAACAGGCTGCAACAAAGTTCAGAACATCTTGGCGCAAAGTGGACCACCAGTAGTGTCGAGAAATTAGTTGTAACGTCTTCTTTTGACCAGCGTGTCCGGCAAGCTTAGAAGAATGACCCCAGTGTAAAACTCGATTCTTGTCTCTTTCAGTTACAAGGGTCTTACCGGGAGGGAGTTGCGACAGCCTGACTGGAGCCACCGTGATCATCTTGGACGGTTCAATGATATGCTAAAGCTCCTCTTCAAGGTCGTCAGACAAGAAGGACCTGGAAAGCGCATCGGCTTTGATATTCTTCTCTGCAGGACGGAAATGGAGAGAGAAATTGAACCGAGCAAAGAACAATGACCAACGAGCCTGGTGAGGATTGAGTCTTTGAGCAGACTGAAGATAGGACAGATTCTTATGATCAGTGTAAATGATGACTGGATGAACTGCGCCTTCAAGCAGATATCGCCATTCCTCTAAGGCTAGCTTAATTCCTAGTAACTCTCTATCACCAATTGAGTAGTTACGTTCACAGGGTGTAAATGCCTTGGAGAAGAAACCACAGGTCACCATCTTACCAGTAGGCAGTTTTTGTGTGAGGACTGCTCCGGATCCGGATGACGAAGCGTCCACTTCAAGGAAAAACTGTTTGTTGATCATAGGCCGATGAAGAGCTGGTGCGGATGAGAAGGCTTGTTTGAGGGAGGCGAAAGCTGATTCGGCCTCAGGAGTCCAATCCTTTGGTTTGGCTCCTTTACAAGTCAGGGCAGTGAGTGGTCTTACCAGAGAGGAGAATTGTGGAATGAATTGCCGATAGTAGTTGGCGAATCCTAGGAACCGCTGAATGGCCTTGATTCCCTCAGGTTTTGGCCACTTTAACACGGCAGAAACCTTCTCTGGATCCATCTTGAGACCTGTATCGGAAATAATATAGCCAAGAAAGGGTAAAGACCTCCGTTAAAACAGACATTTCTCAAACTTTGCGTAGAGACGATTCTCCCTCAATCTTTGAAGAACGAGACGAACATTCCTCCTGTGAGTTGGTAAGTCGGGAGAAAACACCAGGATGTCATCCAGATACACCACCACACAAACATAGAGCAGGTCACGAAATACATCATTGACAAACTCCTGAAAAACGGCGGGAGCATTGCTTAACCCAAAAGGCATGACTAGATATTCGTAATGACCATCTCGCGTGTTGAAGGCGGTTTTCCACTCATCACCGGATCGTATCCTGACGAGGTTGTAAGCCCCACGGAGATCCAACTTGGTGAAAATCCTGGAACCTCGAAGCCGATCAAAGAGCTCAGGAATTAAGGGAAGTGGGTATCTGTTCTTTACCGTTATTAGGTTGAGACCACGGTAGTCGATGCATGGGCGAAGAGACCCATCTTTCTTCTTGACGAAGAAGAACCCAGCTCCAGCTGGGGAGGAGGATTTCTGGATAAACCCTCGAGCCAAATTCTCCTTGATGTAATCGGACATGGCTTGAGTCTCAGTAGGAGAAAGAGGGTAGATCCTATCTCGAGGCGGAGTAGATCCAGGGATAAGATCGATGGGGCAATCGTAAGACCTGTGCGTGGAAGTGTCTCGGCTTCCCTCTTGTTGAATACATCTGCGAAGGACCAGTAGGCAGACGGTAACCCGGGTAAAGCTGCCGGAGGCCGTGGGGTAGAACCAGGCCGTACTGGTATGAGGCAGAGTTCGTGACAAGACTGACCCCATCGAAGGACATTTCCAGACCGCCAATCCACAGGTTCGTGGAGGCGCAGCCACGGAAGACGTAGAAGGAATGGTGGAGAAAGATTCGGTAACACATAGAAGGTAATCTTTTCCCTGTGTAGTGCTCCGATTTGAAGCTCCACCTCTTCGGTGATACCGATAATGGCATCTTTCAGGGGTCTACCATCTACGGAGATGATGCGCCAGGACCGCTGCAGTGGAACAATTGGAATCCCGAACTGCCTGGCCACAGCTTGCTGGATGAAATTTCCACCAGATCCAGAGTACAGATAGGCCGTCTCGGAGAACCGCACCTTCACGAAGATTACCTGTATGGATATGGTTAGCGGGAGAGAAGAGTCATTCTCACCTAGGGAGGTGTTGTGAATTCTGTTGTCGGGCTCCCTCCTGTGGTCATGAATGGTATTTCGGCTGGTTCTGTCCATGGACTTCCTCTGGTGGGTGTTTCTGAGTTTCCTTCTACAGGTGACGAGGTTAATTCGTTAGCGGGCTGCTCTATTTAACTCCACTTAGATCTTTGCTCCATGCCACCTGTCAATGTTCCAGTATTGGTCTAGTTCACTCCTGGATCGTTCTTGTGACCTGTCTTCCCAGCAGAAGCTAAGTTCCAGCTTGTATTTCTTTGGTTTGCTATTTTTTTGTCCAGCTTGCTATTTTTACTGTTGTCTTGCTTGCTGGAAGCTCTGGGACGCAGAGGGAGCGCCTCCGCACCGTGAGTCGGTGCGGAGGGTCTTTTTTGTGCCCTCTGCGTGGTCCTTTTGTAGGTTTTTGTGCTGACCGCAAAGTAACCTTTCCTATCCTCGGTCTGTTCAGTAAGTCGGGCCTCACTTTGCTAAATCTATTTCATCTCTGTGTTTGTATTTTCATCTTTACTCACAGTCATTATATGTGGGGGGCTGCCTTTTCCTTTGGGGAATTTCTCTGAGGCAAGGTAGGCTTTATTTTTCTATCTTCAGGGCTAGCTAGTTCCTTAGGCTGTGCCGAGTTGCATAGGAAGCGTTAGGCGCAATCCACGGCTATTTCTAGTGTGTTTGATAGGATTAGGAATTGCGGTCAGCAGAGTTCCCACGTCCCAGAGCTCGTCCTTTATTATCAGTAACTATCAGGTCATTCCGTGTGCTCTTAACCACCAGGTCCATTTTTGTCCTGACCACCAGGTCATAACAGTACAGGTGGCCCAAAGTACTAATGCATCTCAATAGAGGGATAAGAGAAGTTCTGAGACCATTTTTTTTCCTTTGCAGTGTGTTTTGTCTCTCTTTTCCCCTTTACCTCTGGGTGGTTCAGGACACAGGTGTAAACATGGACATTCAAGGTCTGTCCTCTTGGATGGATAATCTCACTACAAGGGTACAAGACATTCAAGATTTTGTGGTTCAGAATCCAATGTTAGAGCCTAGGATTCCAATTCCTGATTTGTTTTTTGGTGATAGATCTAAGTTCTTGAATTTCAAAAATAACTGTAAATTGTTTCTTGCCTTGAAACCTCGCTCCTCAGGTGATCCTGTTCAACAAGTAAAGATCATTATTTCCTTGTTACGTGGTGACTCTCAAGAATGGGCATTTTCCCTTGCGCCGGGAGATCCGGCATTGCGTGATGTTGATGCTACGCCTTTGGCCAAGAATAAGCCTCAGTACTGGACCCTATTGACCATGTGCATGGCTCCTGCACATCAGGAGGATATCCGCTTTCTGGTGTTGCATAATCTGCATGATGTGGTCGTTTTGGGGTTGCCATGGCTACAGGTTCATAATCCAGTATTGGACTGGAAATCTATGTCTGTGTCCAGCTGGGGTTGCCAGGGGGTACATGGTGATGTTCCATTTTTGTCTATTTCGTCTTCCACTCCTTCTGAAGTTCCAGAGTTTTTGTCGGATTATCGGGATGTATTTGATGAGCCCAAAGCCAGTGCCCTACCTCCTCATAGGGATTGCGATTGTGCAATTAATTTGATTCCTGGTAGTAAGTTTCCTAAGGGCCGATTGTTCAATTTGTCTGTGCCAGAACACGCCGCTATGCGGAGTTATATAAAGGAATCCTTGGAGAAAGGCCATATTCGCCCGTCGTCATCAACGTTAGGAGCAGGGTTCTTTTTTGTGGCCAAGAAGGATGGTTCTTTGAGACCTTGTATTGATTACCGCCTTCTTAATAAAATTACAGTCAAATTTCAGTATCCTTTGCGGTTGCTGTCTGATTTGTTTGCTCGTATAAAAGGGGCTAGTTGGTTCACCAAGATAGATCTTCGAGGGGCGTATAATCTTGTGCGTATTAAACAAGGCGATGAATGGAAAACAGCATTTAATACGCCCGAGGGCCATTTTGAGTACCTGGTTATGCCATTCGGCCTTTCCAATGCTCCATCAGTATTTCAGTCCTTTATGCATGACATCTTCCGAGAGTACCTGGATAAATTCCTGATTGTGTATTTGGATGATATTTTGGTCTTTTCAGATGATTGGGAGTCTCATGTGAAGCAGGTCAGAATGGTGTTCCTGGTCCTTCGTGCGAATTCCTTGTTTGTGAAGGGGTCAAAGTGTCTCTTTGGAGTTCAGAAGGTTTCATTTTTGGGGTTCATTTTTTCCCCTTCTACTGAGATGGACCCTGTTAAAGTCCAGGCCATTTACGATTGGACTCAGCCGACATCTGTGAAGAGCCTGCAAAAGTTCCTGGGCTTTGCTAATTTTTATTGGCGCTTCATCGCTAATTTTTCTACTGTTGCTAAACGGTTGACTGATTTGACCAAGAAGGGTGCTGATGTGGTCAATTGGTCTTCTGCAGCTGTAGAGGCTTTTCAGGAGTTGAAGCGTCGTTTTTCTTCTGCCCCTGTGTTGTGCCAGCCAGATGTTTCGCTCCCGTTTCAGGTTGAGGTTGATGCTTCTGAGATTGGAGCAGGGGCTGTTTTGTCGCAAAGAAGTTCTGATGGCTCGGTGATGAAGCCATGTGCTTTCTTTTCTAGAAAGTTTTCGCCTGCTGAGCGTAACTATGATGTTGGTAATCGTGAGTTGTTGGCCATGAAGTGGGCATTCGAGGAGTGGCGTCATTGGCTTGAAGGAGCCAAGCATCGCGTGGTGGTCTTGACAGATCACAAGAATTTGACTTATCTTGAGTCTGCCAAACGGTTGAATCCGAGACAGGCTCGATGGTCGTTATTTTTCTCCCGTTTTGATTTTGTGGTTTTGTACCTTCCGGGCTCTAAGAATGTGAAGGCTGATGCCCTGTCAAGGAGTTTTGTGCCTGACTCTCCGGGTGTTCCTGAGCCGGCGGGTATTCTCAAAGAGGGGGTAATTTTGTCTGCCATCTCCCCTGATTTGCGGCGGGTGCTGCAAAAATTTCAGGCTTATAGACCTGACCGTTGCCCAGCGGAGAAACTGTTTGTCCCTGATAGATGGACTAGTAGAGTTATCTGATATTCATTGTTCAGTGTTGGCTGGGCATCCTGGAATCTTTGGTACCAGAGATTTGGTGGCTAGATCCTTTTGGTGGCCGTCTTTGTCACGGGATGTGCGTTCTTTTGTGCAGTCCTGTGGGACTTGTGCTCGGGCTAAGCCATGCTGTTCCCGTGCCAGTGGGTTGCTTTTGCCCTTGCCGGTCCCAAAGAAGCCCTGGACGCATATTTCTATGGATTTTATTTCGGATCTCCCTGTCTCTCAAAAGATGTCGGTCATTTCGGTGGTTTGTGATCGCTTTTCTAAGATGGTCCATTTGGTACCCTTGTCTAAATTGCCTTCCTCCTCTGATTTGGTGCCATTATTTTTCCAGCATGTGGTTCGTTTACATGGCATTCCGGAGAACATCGTCTCGGACAGAGATTCCCAGTTTGTTTCGAGGTTTTGGCGATCCTCTTGTGCTAGGATGGGCATTGATTTGTCTTTTTCCTCGGCTTTCCATCCTCAGACAAATGGCCAAACCGAACGAACTAATCAAACTTTGGAAACATATCTGAGATGCTTTGTTTCTGCTGATCAGGATGATTGGGTGTCCTTTTTGCCGTTGGCTGAGTCCACCCTTAATAATCGGGCCAGCTCGGCTACTTTGCTTTCGCCGTTTTTCTGCAATTCTGGTTTCCATCCTCGTTTCTCTTCAGGGCAGGTTGAGTCTTCGGACTGTCCTGGTGTAGATACTGTGGTGGATAGGTTGCAGCAGATTTGGACTCATGTGGTAGACAATTTGACATTGTCCCAGGAGAAGGCTCAACGTTTCGCTAACCGCCGGCGCTGTATTGGTCCCCGACTTCGTGTTGGGGATTTGGTTTGGTTGTCGTCTCGTTATGTTCCTATGAAGGTTTCCTCTCCTAAGTTTAAGCCTCGTTTCATTGGTCCGTATAAGATTTCTGAGGTTATCAATCCTGTGTCGTTTCGTTTGGCCCTTCCTGCTTCTTTTGCCATCCATAATGTGTTCCATAGGTCGTTATTGCGGAGATACGTGGCGCCTGTGGTTCCATCCGTTGATCCTCCTGCCCCGGTGTTGGTTGGGGGGGAGTTGGAGTATGTGGTGAAGATTTTGGATTCTCGTGTTTCGAGACGGAAACTCCAGTACCTGGTCAAGTGGAAGGGTTATGGTCAGGAAGATAATTCCTGGGTTTTTGCCTCTGATGTTCATGCTGCCGATCTGGTTCGTGCCTTTCATTTGGCTCATCCTGGTCGGCCTGGGGGCTCTGGTGAGGGTTCGGTGACCCCTCCTCAAGGGGGGGTACTGTTGTGAATTCTGTTGTCGGGCTCCCTCCTGTGGTCATGAATGGTACTTCGGCTGGTTCTGTCCATGGACTTCCTCTGGTGGGTGTTTCTGAGTTTCCTTCTACAGGTGACGAGGTTAATTCGTTAGCGGGCTGCTCTATTAACTCCACTTAGATCTTTGCTCCATGCCACCTGTCAATGTTCCAGTATTGGTCTAGTTCACTCCTGGATCGTTCTTGTGACCTGTCTTCCCATCAGAAGCTAAGTTCCAGGTTGTATTTCTTTGGTTTGCTATTTTTCTGTCCAGCTTGCTTTGTTTACTGTTGTCTTGCTTGCTGGAAGCTCTGGGACGCAGAGGGAGCGCCTCCGCACCGTGAGTCGGTGCGGAGGGTCTTTTTTGCGCCCTCTGCGTGGTCCTTTTGTAGGTTTTTGTGCTGACCGCAAAGTAACCTTTCCTATCCTCTGTCTGTTCAGTAAGTCGGGCCTCACTTTGCTAAATCTATTTCATCTCTGTGTTTGTATTTTCATCTTTAATCACAGTCATTATATGTGGGGGGCTGCCTTTTCCTTTGGGGAATTTCTCTGAGGCAAGGTAGGCTTTATTTTTCTATCTTCAGGGCTAGCTAGTTCCTTAGGCTGTGCCGAGTTGCATAGGGAGCGTTAGGCGCAATCCACGGCTATTTCTAGTGTGTTTGATAGGATTAGGGATTGCGGTCAGCAGAGTTCCCACGTCCCAGAGCTCGTCCTTTATTATCAGAAACTATCAGGTCATTCCGTGTGCTTTTAACCACCAGGTCCATTATTGTCCTGACCACCAGGTCATAACAGTACAGGTGGCCCAAAGTACTAATGCATCTCAATAGAGGGATAAGAGAAGTTCTGAGACTATTTTTTTTTTCTTTGCAGTGTGTTTTGTCTCTCTCTTCCCCTTTACCTCTGGGTGGTTCAGGACACAGGTGTAAACATGGACATTCAAGGTCTGTCCTCTTGGATGGATAATCTCACTACAAGGGTACAAAACATTCAAGATTTTGTGGTTCAGAATCCGATGTCAGAGCCTAGGATTCCAATTCCTGATTTGTTTTTTGGTGATAGATCTAAGTTCTTGAATTTCAAAAATAATTGTAAATTGTTTCTTGCCTTGAAACCTCGCTCCTCAGGTGACCCTGTTCAACAAGTAAAGATCATTATTTCTTTGTTACGTGGTGACCCTCAAGACTGGGCATTTTCCCTTGCGCCAGGAGATCCGGCATTGCGTGATGTTGATGCGTTTTTCCTGGCGCTTGGATTGCTTTATGACGAACCTAATTCAGTGGATCAGGCAGAGAAAATCTTGCTGGCTCTGTGTCAGGGTCAGGATGAAGCGGAGATATATTGTCAGAAGTTTAGAAAGTGGTCTGTGCTCACTCAGTGCAATGAATGTGTCCTGGCAGCAATCTTCAGAAAGGGTCTCTCTGAAGCCCTTAAGGATGTCATGGTGGGGTTTCCCATGCCTGCTGGTCTGAATGAGTCTATGTCCTTGGCCATTCAGATCGATCGATGCTTGCGTGAGCGTAAAGCTGTGCACCATTTGGCGGTACTATCTGAGCATGGGCCTGAGCCTATGCAATGTGATAGGACTTGGACCAGAGCTGAACGGCAAGAACACAGACGTCGGAATGGGCTATGTTTTTACTGTGGTGATTCCACTCATGCTATCTCCGATTGTCCTAAGCGCACTAAGCGGTTCGCTAGGTCTGCCACCATTGGTACGGTACAGTCTAAATTTCTATTGTCTGTTACTCTGATTTGCTCTTTGTCATCCTATTCTGTTATGGCATTTGTGGATTCAGGCGCTGCCCTGAATTTGATGGACTTGGAGTATGCTAGGCGCTGTGGTTTTTTCTTGGAGCCCTTGCAGTATCCTATTCCATTGAGAGGAATTGATGCTACGCCTTTGGCCAAGAATAAGCCTCAGTACTGGACCCAATTGACCATGTGCATGGCTCCTGCACATCAGGAGGATATCCGCTTTCTGGTGTTGCATAATCTGCATGATGTGGTCGTTTTGGGGTTGCCATGGCTACAGGTTCATAATCCAGTATTGGACTGGAAATCTATGTCTGTGTCCAGCTGGGGTTGCCAGGGGGTACATGGTGATGTTCCATTTTTGTCTATTTCGTCTTCCACTCCTTCTGAAGTTCCAGAGTTTTTGTCGGATTATCGGGATGTATTTGATGAGCCCAAATCCAGTGCCCTACCTCCTCATAGGGATTGCGATTGTGCAATTAATTTGATTCCTGGTAGTAAGTTTCCTAAGGGTCGACTGTTTAATTTTTCTGTACCTGAGCACGCCGCTATGCGGAGTTATGTGAAGGAGTCTTTGGAGAAGTGTCATATTCGCCCGTCATCGTCGCCATTGGGAGCGGGGTTCTTTTTTGTGGCCAAGAAGGATGGTTCGCTGAGAACTTGTATTGATTACCGCCTTCTAAATAAAATTACGGTCAAATTTCAGTACCCCTTGCCGCTGCTGTCTGATTTGTTTGCTCGGATTAAGGGGGCTAGTTGGTTCACCAAGATAGATCTTCGTGGTAATAATCTTCGCGTATAATCTTGTGCGTATTAAACGGGGCGATAAATGGAAAACAGCATTTAATACGCCCGAGGGCCATTTTGAGTACCTGGTTATGCCATTCGGGCTTTCCAATGCTCCATCAGTATTTCAGTCCTTTATGCATGACATCTTCCGAGAGTACCTGGATAAATTCCTGATTGTATATTTGGATGATATTTTGGTCTTTTCGGATGATTGGGAGTCTCATGTGAAGCAGGTCAGAATGGTGTTCCAGGTCCTTCGTGCGAATTCTTTGTTTGTGAAGGGGTCAAAGTGTCTCTTTGGAGTTCAGAAGGTTTCATTTTTGGGTTTCATTTTTTCCCCTTCTACTATCGAGATGGACCCTGTTAAAGTCCAGGCCATTTATGATTGGACTCAGCCGACATCTGTGAAGAGCCTGCAGAAGTTCCTGGGCTTTGCTAATTTTTATCGTTGCTTCATCAGTAATTTTTCTAGTGTTGCTAAACCATTGACTGATTTGACCAAGAAGGGTGCTGATGTGGTCAATTGGTCTTCTGCGGCTGTGGAAGCTTTTCGGGAGTTGAAGCGTCGTTTTTCTTCTGCCCCTGTGTTGTGCCAGCCAGATGTTTCGCTTCCGTTTCAGGTCGAGGTTGATGCTTCTGAAATTGGAGCAGGGGCTGTTTTGTCGCAAAGAAGTTCTGATGGCTCGGTGATGAAACCATGTGCTTTCTTTTCTAGAAAGTTTTCGCCTGCTGAGCGCAATTATGATGTTGGCAATCGAGAGTTGTTGGCCATGAAGTGGGCATTCGAGGAGTGGCGTCATTGGCTTGAAGGAGCCAAGCATCGCGTGGTGGTCTTGACGGATCACAAGAATTTGACTTATCTCGAGTCTGCCAAACGGTTGAATCCTAGACAGGCTCGTTGGTCGCTATTTTTCTCCCGTTTTGATTTTGTGGTTTCGTACCTTCCAGGCTCTAAGAATGTGAAGGCTGATGCCCTGTCAAGGAGTTTTGTGCCCGACTCTCCGGGTGTTCCTGAGCCGGCGGGTATTCTCAAAGAGGGGGTAATTTTGTCTGCCATCTCCCCTGATTTTCGGCGGGTGCTGCAAAAATTTCAGGCTGATAGACCTGACCGTTGCCCAGCGGAGAAACTGTTTGTCCCTGATAAATGGACTAGTAGAGTTATCTCTGAGGTTCATTGTTCGGTGTTGGCTGGTCATCCTGGAATCTTTGGTACCAGAGATTTGGTGGCTAGATCCTTTTGGTGGCCGTCTTTGTCGCGGGATATGCATTCTTTTGTGCAGTCCTGTGGGACCTGTGCTCGGGCTAAGCCCTGCTGTTCTCGTGCCAGTGGGTTGCTTTTGCCCTTGCCGGTCCCGAAGAGGCCCTGGACGCATATCTCTATGGATTTTATTTCGGATCTCCCTGTCTCTCAAAAGATGTCGGTCATTTGGGTGGTTTGTGATCGCTTCTCTAAGATGGTCCATTTGGTACCCTTGTCTAAATTGCCTTCCTCCTCTGATTTGGTGCCATTGTTTTTCCAGCATGTGGTTCGTTTACATGGCATTCCGGAGAACATCGTTTCGGACAGAGGTTCCCAGCTTGTTTCGAGGTTTTGGCGAGCCTTTTGTGCTAGGATGGGCATTGATTTGTCTTTTTCCTCGGCTTTCCATCCTCAGACAAATGGCCAAACCGAACGAACTAATCAGACTTTGGAAACATATCTGAGATGTTTTGTTTCTGCTGATCAGGATGATTGGGTGTCCTTTTTGCCTTTGGCTGAGTTCGCCCTTAATAATCGGGCCAGCTCGGCTACTTTGGTTTCGCCGTTTTTCTGCAATTCTGGTTTCCATCCTCGTTTCTCTTCAGGGCAGGTTGAGTCTTCGGACTGTCCTGGTGTAGATACTGTGGTGGATAGGTTGCAGCAGATTTGGACTCATGTGGTGGACAATTTGACATTGTCCCAGGAGAAGGCTCAACATTTCGCTAACCGCCGGCGCTGTGTGGGTCCCCGACTTCGTGTTGGGGATTTGGTTTGGTTGTCGTCTCGTTATGTTCCTATGAAGGTTTCCTCTCCTAAGTTTAAGCCTCGTTTCATTGGTCCGTATAAGATTTCTGAGGTTCTCAATCCTGTGTCGTTTCGTTTGACCCTTCCAGCTTCTTTTGCTATCCATAATGTATTCCATAGGTCATTGTTGCGCAGATACGTGGCGCCTGTGGTTCCATCCGTTGATCCTCCTGCCCCGGTGTTGGTTGAGGGGGAGTTGGAGTATGTGGTGGAGAAGATTTTGGATTCTCGTATTTCGAGACGGAAACTCCAGTACCTGGTCAAGTGGAAGGGTTATGGTCAGGAAGATAATTCGTGGGTCTTTGCCTCCGATGTTCATGCTGCCGATCTGGTTCGTGCCTTTCATTTGGCTCGTCCTGGTCGGCCTGGGGGCTCTGTTGAGGGTTCGGTGACTCCTCCTCAAGGGGGAGGTACTGTTGTGAATTCTGTTGTCAAGCTCCCTCCTGTGGTCATGAATGGTACTTCGGCTGGTTCTGTCCAAGGGCTTCCTCTGGTGGTTGTGAGTGGAGGCTGCGGCTTCTGAGTTTCCTTCCACAGGTGACGAGGTTAATTCGTTAGCTGGCTGCTCTATTTAACTCCACTTAGATCTTTGCTCCATGCCACCTGTCAATGTTCCAGTATTGGTCTAGTTCTCTCCTGGATCGTTCTTGTGACCTGTCTTCCCAGCAGAAGCTAAGTTCCTGCTTGTTTTTCTCTGGTTTGCTATTTTTCTGTCCAGCTTGCTATTTTGATTTTTGTCTTGCTTGCTGGAAGCTCTGGGACGCAGAGGGAGCGCCTCCGCACCGTGAGTCGGTGCAGAGGGTCTTTTTGCGCCCTCTGGGTGGTCTTTTTGTAGTTTTTTGTGCTGACCGCAAAGTTACCTTTCCTATCCTCTGTCTGTTCAGTAAGTCGGGCCTTACTTTGCTAAATCTATTTCATCTCTATGTTTGTAATTTTCATCTTTACTCACAGTCATTATATGTGGGGGGCTGCCTTTTCCTTTGGGGAATTTCTCTGAGGCAAGGTAGGCTTTATTTTTCTATCTCTAGGGCTAGCTAGTTTCTTAGGCTGTGTCGAGTTGCATAAGGAGCGTTAGGAGCAATCCACGGCTATTTCTAGTGTGTGTGATAGGATTAGGGATTGCGATCAGCAGAGTTCCCACCTCTCAGAGCTCGTCCTTTATTATCAGAAACTATCAGGTCATTCCGTGTGCTCTTAACCACCAGGTCCATTATTGTCCTTACCACCAGGTCATAACACTCTCGGTCTCTCTGTATCTCTCGGTCTCTCTGTATTTCTCGGTCTCTCTGTATCTCTCGGTCTCTCTGTATCTCTCGGTCTCTCTGTATCTCTCGGTCTCTCTCTGTATCTCTCGGTCTCTCTCTGTATTTCTCGGTCTCTCTGTATCTCTCGGTCTATCTGTATCTCTCGGTCTCTCTGTATTTCTCGGTCTCTCTGTATCTCTCGGTCTCTCTGTATCTCTCGGTCTCTCTGTATTTCTCGGTCTCTCTGTATTTCTCGGTCTCTCTGTATCTCTCGGTCTCTCTGTATCTCTCGGTCTCTCTCTGTATTTCTCGGTCTCTCTGTATCTCTCGGTCTCTTTCTGTATCTCTCGGTCTCTCTCTGTATTTCTCGGTCTCTCTGTATCTCTCGGTCTATCTGTATCTCTCGGTCTCTCTGTATTTCTCGGTCTCTCTGCATCTCTCGGTCTCTCTGTATCTCTCGGTCTCTCTGTATCTCTCGGTCTCTCTGTATTTCTCGGTCTCTCTGTATCTCTCGGTCTCTCTGTATCTCTCGGTCTCTCTCGGTATCTCTCGATCTCTCTCTGTATCTCTCGGTCTCTCTGTATCTCTCGGTCTCTCTGTATCTCTCGGTCTCTCTGTATCTCTCGGTCTCTCTGTATCTCTCGGTCTCTCTCTGTATCTCTCGGTCTCTGTATTTCTCGGTCTCTCTGTATCTCTCGGTCTCTCTGTATCTCTCGGTCTCTCTGTATCTCTCGGTCTCTCTCTGTATCTCTCGGTCTCTGTATTTCTCGGTCTCTGTATCTCTCGGTCTCTCTGTACCTCTCGGTCTCTCTGTATTTCTTGGTCTCTCTGTATCTCTCGGTCTCTGTATTTCTCGGTCTCTCCGTATTTCTCGGTCTCTCTGTATCTCTCGGTCTCTCTCTGTATCTCTCGGTCTCTGTATTTCTCGGTCTCTGTATTTCTCGGTCTCTCTGTATCTCTCGGTCTCTCTGTATCTCTCGGTCTCTCTGTATCTCTCGGTCTCTCTCTGTATCTCTCGGTCTCTGTATTTCTCGGTCTCTGTATCTCTCGGTCTCTCTGTATCTCTCGGTCTCTCTGTATTTCTTGGTCTCTCTGTATCTCTCGGTCTCTGTATTTCTCGGTCTCTCCGTATTTCTCGGTCTCTCTGTATCTCTCGGTCTCTCTGTATCTCTCGGTCTCTCTGTATTTCTCGGTCTCTCTGTATCTCTCGGTCTGTCTGTATCTCTCGGTCTCTCTGTATTTCTCGGTCTCTCTGTATCTCTCGGTCTCTCTGTATCTCTCGGTCTCTCTGTATTTCTCGGTCTCTCTGTATCTCTCGGTCTCTCTGTATCTCTCGGTCTCTCTCTGTATCTCTCGATCTCTCTCTGTATCTCTCGGTCTCTCTGTATCTCTCGGTCTCTCTGTATCTCTCGGTCTCTCTCTGTATCTCTCGGTCTCTGTATTTCTCGGTCTCTGTATTTCTCGGTCTCTCTGTATCTCTCGGTCTCTCTGTATTTCTCGGTCTCTCTGTATCTCTCGGTCTCTCTGTATCTCTCGGTCTCTCTGTATCTCTCGGTCTCTCTGTATTTCTCGGTCTCTCTGTATCTCTCGGTCTCTCTGTATCTCTCTGTATCTCTCGATCTCTCTCTGTATCTCTCGGTCTCTCTGTATCTCTCGGTCTCTCTGTATCTCTCGGTCTCTCTGTATCTCTCGGTCTCTCTGTATTTCTCGGTCTCTCTGTATCTCTCGGTCTCTCTGTATCTCTCGGTCTCTCTGTATCTCTCGGTCTCTCTGTATTTCTCGGTCTCTCTGTATCTCTCGGTCTCTCTGTATCTCTCGGTCTCTCTCTGTATCTCTCGGTCTCTCTCTGTATCTCTCGGTCTCTCTGTATCTCTAGGTCTCTCTGTATCTCTCGGTCTCTCTGTATCTCTCGGTCTCTCTCTGTATCTCTCGGTCTCTCTCTGTATCTCTCGGTCTCTGTATTTCTCGGTCTCTGTATTTCTCGGTCTCTCTGTATCTCTCGGTCTCTCTGTATCTCTCGGTCTCTCTGTATCTCTCGGTCTCTCTCTGTATCTCTCGGTCTCTGTATTTCTCGGTCTCTGTATCTCTCGGTCTCTCTGTATCTCTCGGTCTCTCTGTATTTCTTGGTCTCTCTGTATCTCTCGGTCTCTGTATTTCTCGGTCTCTCCGTATTTCTCGGTCTCTCTGTATCTCTCGGTCTCTCTGTATCTCTCGGTCTCTCTGTATTTCTCGGTCTCTCTGTATCTCTCGGTCTCTCTGTATCTCTCGGTCTCTCTCTGTATCTCTCGGTCTCTCTCTGTATTTCTCGGTCTCTCTCTGTATCTCTCGGTCTCTCTCTGTATCTCTCGGTCTCTCTCTGTATCTCTCGGTCTCTCTGTATCTCTCGGTCTCTCTGTATTTCTCGGTCTCTCTGTATTTCTCGGTCTCTCTGTATCTCTCGGTCTCTGTGTATCTCTCGGTCTCTCTGTATCTCTCGGTCTTTCTCTCGGTCTCTCTGTATCTCTCGGTCTCTCTGTATCTCTCGGTCTCTCTGTATCTCTCGGTCTCTCTGTATTTCTCGGTCTCTCTGTATCTCTCGGTCTCTCTCTGTATCTCTCGGTCTCTCTGTATCTCTCGGTCTCTCTGTATCTCTCGGTCTCTCTGTATCTCTCGGTCTCTGTATTTCTCGGTCTCTCTGTATCTCTCGGTCTCTCTGTATCTCTCGGTCTCTCTGTATCTCTCGGTCTCTGTATTTCTCGGTCTCTCTGTATTTCTCGGTCTCTCTGTATCTCTCGGTCTCTCTGTATCTCTCGGTCTCTCTGTATTTCTCGGTCTCTCTGTATCTCTCGGTCTCTCTGTATCTCTCGGTCTCTCTGTATCTCTCGGTCTCTCTGTATTTCTCGGTCTCTGTTTCTCTCGGTCTCTCTGTATCTCTCGGTCTCTCTCTGTATCTCGGTCTCTCTGTATCTCTCGGTCTCTCTGTATCTCTCGGTCTCTCTCTGTATCTCTCGGTCTCTCTGTATCTCTCGGTCTCTCTCTGTATCTCTCGGTCTCTCTGTATCTCTCGGTCTCTCTGTATCTCTCGGTCTCTCTGTATTTCTCGGTCTCTCTGTATCTCTCGGTCTCTCTGTATCTCTCGGTCTTTCTCTCGGTCTCTCTGTATCTCTCGGTCTCTCTGTATTTCTCGGTCTCTCTGTATTTCTCGGTCTCTCTGTATCTCTCGGTCTCTCTGTATCTCTCGGTCTCTCTGTATCTCTCAGTCTCTCTGTATCTCTCGATCTCTCTGTATCTCTCGGTCTCTAAGTATTTCTCGGTCTCTCTGTATCTCTCGGTCTCTCTGTATCTCTCGGTCTCCCTGTATTTCTCGGTCTCTCTCTGTATCTCTCGGTCTCTCTCGGTCTCTCTGTATCTCTCGGTCTCTCTGTATTTCTCGGTCTCTCTGTATCTCTCGGTCTCTCTGTATCTCTCGGTCTCTCTCTATTTCTCGGTCTCTCTCTATTTCTCGGTCTCTCTCTATTTCTCGGTCTCTCTCTATTTCTCGGTCTCTCTGTATCTCTCGGTCTCTCTGTATTTCTCGGTCTCTCTCTATTTCTCGGTCTCTCTCTGTATCTCTCGGTCTCTCTGTATCTCTCGATCTCTCTGTATCTCTCAGTCTCTCTCGATCTCTCTGTATCTCTCAGTCTCTAAGTATTTCTCGGTCTCTCTGTATCTCTCGGTCTCTCTGTATCTCTCGGTCTCCCTGTATTTCTCGGTCTCTCTCTGTATCTCTCGGTCTCTCTGTATCTCTCGGTCTCTCTGTATTTCTCGGTCTCTCTCTGTATCTCTCGGTCTCTCTGTATCTCTCGGTCTCTCTCTATTTCTCGGTCTCTCTCTATTTCTCGGTCTCTCTGTATCTCTCGGTCTCTCTGTATTTCTCGGTCTCTCTGTATTTCTCGGTCTCTCTGTATCTCTCGGTCTCTCTGTATCTCTCGGTCTCTCTGTATCTCTCGGTCTTTCTCTCGGTCTCTCTGTATCTCTCGGTCTCTCTGTATCTCTCGGTCTCTCTGTATCTCTCGGTCTCTCTGTATTTCTCGGTCTCTCTGTATCTCTCGGTCTCTCTCTGTATCTCTCGGTCTCTCTGTATCTCTCGGTCTCTCTGTATCTCTCGGTCTCTCTGTATCTCTCGGTCTCTGTATTTCTCGGTCTCTCTGTATCTCTCGGTCTCTCTGTATCTCTCGGTCTCTCTGTATCTCTCGGTCTCTCTGTATCTCTCGGTCTCTGTATTTCTCGGTCTCTCTGTATCTCTCGGTCTCTCTGTATCTCTCGGTCTCTCTGTATCTCTCGGTCTCTCTGTATCTCTCGGTCTCTGTATTTCTCGGTCTCTCTGTATTTCTCGGTCTCTCTGTATCTCTCGGTCTCTCTCTGTATCTCTCGGTCTCTCTCTGTATTTCTCGGTCTCTCTCTGTATCTCTCGGTCTCTCTCTGTATCTCTCGGTCTCTCTCTGTATCTCTCGGTCTCTCTGTATCTCTCGGTCTCTCTGTATTTCTCGGTCTCTCTGTATTTCTCGGTCTCTCTGTATCTCTCGGTCTCTGTGTATCTCTCGGTCTCTCTGTATCTCTCGGTCTTTCTCTCGGTCTCTCTGTATCTCTCGGTCTCTCTGTATCTCTCGGTCTCTCTGTATCTCTCGGTCTCTCTGTATTTCTCGGTCTCTCTGTATCTCTCGGTCTCTCTCTGTATCTCTCGGTCTCTCTGTATCTCTCGGTCTCTCTGTATCTCTCGGTCTCTCTGTATCTCTCGGTCTCTGTATTTCTCGGTCTCTCTGTATCTCTCGGTCTCTCTGTATCTCTCGGTCTCTCTGTATCTCTCGGTCTCTGTATTTCTCGGTCTCTCTGTATTTTTCGGTCTCTCTGTATCTCTCGGTCTCTCTGTATCTCTCGGTCTCTCTGTATTTCTCGGTCTCTCTGTATCTCTCGGTCTCTCTGTATCTCTCGGTCTCTCTGTATCTCTCGGTCTCTCTGTATTTCTCGGTCTCTGTTTCTCTCGGTCTCTCTGTATCTCTCGGTCTCTCTCTGTATCTCGGTCTCTCTGTATCTCTCGGTCTCTCTGTATCTCTCGGTCTCTCTCTGTATCTCTCGGTCTCTCTGTATCTCTCGGTCTCTCTCTGTATCTCTCGGTCTCTCTGTATCTCTCGGTCTCTCTGTATCTCTCGGTCTCTCTGTATTTCTCGGTCTCTCTGTATCTCTCGGTCTCTCTGTATCTCTCGGTCTTTCTCTCGGTCTCTCTGTATCTCTCGGTCTCTCTGTATTTCTCGGTCTCTCTGTATTTCTCGGTCTCTCTGTATCTCTCGGTCTCTCTGTATCTCTCGGTCTCTCTGTATCTCTCAGTCTCTCTGTATCTCTCGATCTCTCTGTATCTCTCGGTCTCTAAGTATTTCTCGGTCTCTCTGTATCTCTCGGTCTCTCTGTATCTCTCGGTCTCCCTGTATTTCTCGGTCTCTCTCTGTATCTCTCGGTCTCTCTCGGTCTCTCTGTATCTCTCGGTCTCTCTGTATTTCTCGGTCTCTCTGTATCTCTCGGTCTCTCTGTATCTCTCGGTCTCTCTCTATTTCTCGGTCTCTCTCTATTTCTCGGTCTCTCTCTATTTCTCGGTCTCTCTCTATTTCTCGGTCTCTCTGTATCTCTCGGTCTCTCTGTATTTCTCGGTCTCTCTCTATTTCTCGGTCTCTCTCTGTATCTCTCGGTCTCTCTGTATCTCTCGATCTCTCTGTATCTCTCAGTCTCTCTCGATCTCTCTGTATCTCTCAGTCTCTAAGTATTTCTCGGTCTCTCTGTATCTCTCGGTCTCTCTGTATCTCTCGGTCTCCCTGTATTTCTCGGTCTCTCTCTGTATCTCTCGGTCTCTCTGTATCTCTCGGTCTCTCTGTATTTCTCGGTCTCTCTCTGTATCTCTCGGTCTCTCTGTATCTCTCGGTCTCTCTCTATTTCTCGGTCTCTCTCTATTTCTCGGTCTCTCTGTATCTCTCGGTCTCTCTGTATTTCTCGGTCTCTCTGTATTTCTCGGTCTCTCTGTATCTCTCGGTCTCTCTGTATCTCTCGGTCTCTCTGTATCTCTCGGTCTTTCTCTCGGTCTCTCTGTATCTCTCGGTCTCTCTGTATCTCTCGGTCTCTCTGTATCTCTCGGTCTCTCTGTATTTCTCGGTCTCTCTGTATCTCTCGGTCTCTCTCTGTATCTCTCGGTCTCTCTGTATCTCTCGGTCTCTCTGTATCTCTCGGTCTCTCTGTATCTCTCGGTCTCTGTATTTCTCGGTCTCTCTGTATCTCTCGGTCTCTCTGTATCTCTCGGTCTCTCTGTATCTCTCGGTCTCTCTGTATCTCTCGGTCTCTGTATTTCTCGGTCTCTCTGTATTTCTCGGTCTCTCTGTATCTCTCGGTCTCTCTGTATCTCTCGGTCTCTCTGTATTTCTCGGTCTCTCTGTATCTCTCGGTCTCTCTGTATCTCTCGGTCTCTCTGTATCTCTCGGTCTCTCTGTATTTCTCGGTCTCTGTATCTCTCGGTCTCTCTGTATCTCTCGGTCTCTCTCTGTATCTCGGTCTCTCTGTATCTCTCGGTCTCTCTGTATCTCTCGGTCTCTCTCTGTATCTCTCGGTCTCTCTGTATCTCTCGGTCTCTCTCTGTATCTCTCGGTCTCTCTGTATCTCTCGGTCTCTCTGTATCTCTCGGTCTCTCTGTATTTCTCGGTCTCTCTGTATCTCTCGGTCTCTCTGTATCTCTCGGTCTTTCTCTCGGTCTCTCTGTATCTCTCGGTCTCTCTGTATTTCTCGGTCTCTCTGTATTTCTCGGTCTCTCTGTATCTCTCGGTCTCTCTGTATCTCTCGGTCTCTCTGTATCTCTCAGTCTCTCTGTATCTCTCTGTCTCTCTGTATCTCTCAGTCTCTCTGTATCTCTCGATCTCTCTGTATCTCTCGGTCTCTAAGTATTTCTCGGTCTCTCTGTATCTCTCGGTCTCTCTGTATCTCTCGGTCTCCCTGTATTTCTCGGTCTCTCTCTGTATCTCTCGGTCTCTCTCGGTCTCTCTGTATCTCTCGGTCTCTCTGTATCTCTCGGTCTCTCTCTATTTCTCGGTCTCTCTCTATTTCTCGGTCTCTCTCTATTTCTCGGTCTCTCTCTATTTCTCGGTCTCTCTGTATCTCTCGGTCTCTCTGTATTTCTCGGTCTCTCTCTATTTCTCGGTCTCTCTCTGTATCTCTCGGTCTCTCTGTATCTCTCGATCTCTCTGTATCTCTCAGTCTCTCTGTATCTCTCGATCTCTCTGTATCTCTCAGTCTCTAAGTATTTCTCGGTCTCTCTGTATCTCTCGGTCTCTCTGTATCTCTCGGTCTCCCTGTATTTCTCGGTCTCTCTCTGTATCTCTCGGTCTCTCTGTATCTCTCGGTCTCTCTGTATTTCTCGGTCTCTCTCTGTATCTCTCGGTCTCTCTGTATCTCTCGGTCTCTCTCTATTTCTCGGTCTCTCTGTTGTTGTGAATTCTGTGGCAGAGCTCCCTCCTGTGGTCACAAGTGGTACTTCGGCTGATTCTTTCTGGGAGCTTCCGTTTGTGGAGGAAACTGGTACTGCTGCTTCTGAGTTTCCTCCCTCAGGTGATCTGGTGAGGTCGTTAGGTGCTTCTCTACTTAACCCCACCTAATGCTTTGATTCATGCTTCCTGTCAATGTTCCAGTGTTGGACTTGTGTTTCTCTGGATCATTCCTGTGGCCTGCTGCTCTGCATAGCTAAGTGCTTCTTTGCTATTTGTTGCTATTTTTTCTGTCCAGCTTGTCTATTTGTTTTGCTGGAAGCTCTGTGACGCAAAGGGTGTACCTCCGTGCCGTTAGTTCGGTACGGAGGGTCTTTTTGCCCCTTTGCGTGGTTTTCTTTAGGGTTTTGTGTAGACCGCAAAGTTATCTTTCCTATCCTCGTTCTGTCTAGAATATCGGGCCTCACTTTGCTGAATCTATTTCATCCCTACGTTTGTGTTTTCATCTTACTCACAGTCATTATATGTGGGGGGCTGCCTTTTCCTTTGGGGTATTTCTCTGAGGCAAGGTAGGCTTATTTTTTCTATCTTCAGGCTAGTTAGTTTCTCAGGCTGTGCCGAGTTGCATAGGTAGAGTTAGGCGCAATCCACGGCTGCCTCTAGTTGTGTTTGGAGAGGATCAGGGATTGCGGTCTGCAGAGTTCCCACGTCTCAGAGCTCGTTCTATTATTTTGGGTTATTGTCAGATCACTGTATGTGCTCTGACCTCCATGTCCATTGTGATACTGAATTGCCTTTCATAACAGTACAGGAAGCCAAAAGTACTAATGATTCTCAATAGAGGGAAAAAAGAAGTTCTGAGACCATTTTTTTTTCTTGGCTTTGTGTTTTGTCTTTTTTTTCCCCTAGACATTTGGGTGGTTCAGTACACAGGTGTAGCGATGGACATTAGAAGTCTGTCTTCATTTGTGGATCAGCTCTCGGCAAGAGTACAAAAGATTCAAGACACTATTGATCAGAAATCTATGTTAGAACCAAGAATTCCTATTCCTGATTTGTTTTTTGGAGATAGAACTAAGTTTCTGAGTTTCAAAAATAATTGTAAGTTATTTCTGGCCTTGAAACCTCGTTCCTCTGGTGATCCAGTTCAACAGGTTTTGATTATTATTTATTTTTTGCGCGGTGACCCTCAGGACTGGGCATTTTCTCTTGCGCCAGGAGATCCTGCATTGAGTAATATCAATGTGTTTTTCCTGGCGCTCGGATTGCTGTACGATGAGCCTAATTCAGTGGATCAGGCAGAAAACAATTTGCTGGCTCTTTGTCAGGGTCAGGATGAGATAGAGGTATATTGCCAGAAATTTAGAAAATGGTCAGTGCTCACTCAATGGAATGAATCTTCACTGGCAGCTATGTTCAGAAAGGGTCTCTCTGAAGCCCTTAAGGATGTCATGGTGGGATTTCCTATGCCTGCTGGTTTGAATGAGTCTATGTCTTTGGCTATTCAGATCGGTCGACGCTTGCGTGAGCGTAAATCTGTGCACCATTTGGCGGTATTACCTGAGCTTAAACCTGAGCCTATGCAGTGCGATAGGACTTTGACCAGAGTTAAACGGCAAGAACACAGACGTCTGAATGGGCTGTGTTTCTACTGTGGTGATTCCACTCATGCTATCTCTGATTGTCCTAAGCGCACTAAGCGGTTCGCTAGGTCTGCCACCATTGGTACGGTACAGTCAAAATTTCTTCTGTCCGTTACCTTGATCTGCTCTTTGTCATCATATTCTGTCATGGCGTTTGTGGATTCAGGCGCTGCTCTGAATTTGATGGACTTGGAATATGCTAAGCATTGTGGGTTTTTCTTGGAGCCCTTGCAGTGTCCTATTCCATTGAGAGGTATTGATGCTACGCCTTTGGCCAAGTATAAGCCTCAATACTGGACCCAGCTGACCATGTGCATGGCTCCTGCACATCAGGAGGATATTCGCTTTCTGGTGTTGCATAATCTGCATGATGTGGTCGAGTTGGGGTTGCCATGGCTACAAGCCCATAATCCAGTATTGGATTGGAAATCCATGTCGGTGTCCAGCTGGGGTTGTCAGGGGGTACATGGTGATGTTCCATTTTTGTCAATTTCGTCATCCACCCCTTCTGAGGTTCCAGAGTTCTTGTCTGATTACCGGGATGTATTTGATGAGCCCAAGTCCGATGCCCTACCTCCGCATAGGGATTGTGATTGTGCTATCAATTTGATTCCTGGTGGTAAATTCCCAAAAGGTCGACTGTTTAATTTATCCGTGCCTGAGCACACCGCTATGCGCAGTTATGTGAAGGAATCCCTGGAGAAGGGGCATATTCGCCCGTCATCGTCGCCATTAGGAGCAGGGTTCTTTTTTGTAGCCAAAAAGGATGGTTCGCTGAGACCTTGTATAGATTATCGCCTTCTTAATAAGATCACTGTTAAATTTCAGTACCCCTTGCCTTTGTTATCTGATTTGTTTGCTCGGATTAAGGGGGCTAGTTGGTTCACCAAGATTGATCTTCGTGGTGCGTATAATCTGGTGCGAATCAGGCGAGGTGATGAATGGAAAACTGCATTTAATACGCCCGAGGGTCATTTTGAGTATCTAGTGATGCCATTCGGACTTGCCAATGCTCCATCAGTGTTTCAGTCCTTTATGCATGACATCTTCCGAGAGTACCTGGATAAATTCCTGATTGTGTACTTGGATGACATTTTGATCTTCTCGGATGATTGGGAGTCTCATGTGAAGCAGGTCAGAACGGTTTTTCAGGTCCTGCATGCTCTTTGTTTGTGAAGGGATCAAAGTGTCTCTTTGGTGTGCAGAAGGTTTCATTTTTGGGGTTCATCTTTTCCCCTTCTACTATCGAGATGGATCCTGTTAAGGTCCAAGCCATCCATGATTGGACTCAGCCGACATCTCTGAAAAGTCTGCAAAAGTTCCTGGGCTTTGCTAATTTTTATCGTCGCTTCATCTGCAATTTTTCTAGTATTGCCAAACCATTTACCGATTTGACCAAGAAGGGTGCTGATTTGGTCAATTGGTCTTCTGCTGCTGTGGAAGCTTTTCAAGAGTTGAAGCGTCGTTTTTCTTCTGCCCCTGTGTTGTGTCAACCTGATGTTTCTCTTCCGTTCCAGGTCGAGGTTGATGCTTCTGAGATTGGAGCAGGGGCTGTTTTGTCGCAGAGAGGTTCTGATTGTTCAGTGATGAAACCATGCGCTTTTTTTTCCAGGAAGTTTTCGCCTGCTGAGCGGAATTATGATGTGGGCAACTGAGAGTTGCTGGCCATGAAGTGGGCATTCGAGGAGTGGCGTCATTGGCTTGAGGGAGCTAAGCATCGCGTGGTGGTATTGACTGATCATAAGAACCTGACTTATCTCGAGTCTGCTAAGCGTTTGAATCCTAGACAGGCTCGTTGGTGGCTGTTTTTCGCCCGTTTTGACTTTGTGATTTCGTACCTTCCGGGCTCTAAAAATGTGAAGGCGGATGTTCTGTCTAGGAGTTTTGTGCCCGACTCTCCGGGTTTATCTGAGCCGGCGGGTATCCTCAAGGAAGGAGTAATTGTGTCTGCCATCTCCCCTGATTTGCGGCGGGTGCTGCAAAAATTTCAGGCTAATAAACCTGATCGTTGTCCAGCGGAGAAACTGTTTGTCCCGGATAGGTGGACAAATAAAGTGATCTCTGATGTTCATTGTTCGGTGTTGGCTGGTCATCCTGGAATCTTTGGTACCAGAGAGTTAGTGGCTAGATCCTTTTGGTGGCCGTCTCTGTCGCGGGATGTGCGTTCTTTTGTGCAGTCCTGTGGGATTTGTGCTCGGGCTAAGCCCTGCTGTTCTCGTGCCAGTGGGTTGCTTTTGCCCTTGCCGGTCCCGAAGAGACCTTGGACACATATCTCTATGGATTTTATTTCAGATCTTCCCGTCTCTCAAAAGATGTCAGTCATTTGGGTGGTCTGTGATCGCTTTTCTAAGATGGTCCATCTGGTACCCTTGTCCAAGTTGCCTTCCTCCTCTGATTTGGTGCCATTGTTCTTCCAGCATGTGGTTCGTTTGCATGGCATTCCAGAGAATATCGTTTCTGACAGAGGTTCCCAGTTTGTTTCGAGGTTTTGGCGAGCCTTTTGTGGTAGGATGGGCATTGACTTGTCTTTTTCCTCGGCTTTTCATCCTCAGACTAATGGCCAGACCGAACGAACCAATCAGACCTTGGAAACCTTTCTGAGATGCTTTGTTTCTGCCGATCAGGATGACTGGGTGTCCTTTTTGCCTTTGGCTGAGTTCGCCCTTAATAATCGGGCCAGCTTGGCTACCTTGGTTTCGCCATTTTTCTGCAATTCTGGGTTCCATCCTCGTTTCTCTTCAGGACAGGTTGAGTCTTCGGACTGTCCTGGTGTGGATACTGTGGTGGACAGGTTGCAGCAGATTTGGACTCATGTAGTGGACAATTTGACCTTGTCCCAGGAGAAGGCTCAACGTTTTGCTAATCGCAGACGCCGTGTGGGTCCCCGACTTCGTGTTGGGGATCTGGTTTGGTTATCTTCTCGTCATATTCCTATGAAGGTTTCCTCTCCGAAGTTTAAACCTCGTTTCATTGGTCCTTATAGGATTTCTGAGGTTATTAATCCTGTGTCTTTTCGTCTGACCCTCCCAGATTCTTTTTTCATACATAACGTCTTCCATAGGTCATTGTTGCGGAGATACGTGGCACCTATGGTTCCATCTGTTGACCCTCCTGCCCCGGTTTTGGTGGAGGGGGAATTGGAGTATATTGTGGAGAAGATTTTGGATTCTCGTGTTTCAAGACGGAAACTCCAGTATCTGGTTAAATGGAAGGGTTATGCTCAGGAGGATAATTCCTGGGTTTTTGCCTCTGATGTCCATGCTCCCGATCTTGTTCGTGCCTTTCATGTGGCTCATCCTGGTCGGCCTGGGGGCTCTGGTGAGGGTTAGGTGACCCCTCCTCAAGGGGGGGGTACTGTTGTGAATTCTGTGGCAGAGCTCCCTCCTGTGGTCACAAGTGGTACTTCGGCTGATTCTTTCTGGGAGCTTCCGTTTGTGGAGGAAACTGGTACTGCTGCTTCTGAGTTTCCTCCCTCAGGTGATCTGGTGAGATCGTTAGGTGCTTCTCTACTTAACCCCACCTAATGCTTTGATTCATGCTTCCTGTCAATGTTCCAGTGTTGGACTTGTGTTTCTCTGGATCATTCCTGTGGCCTGCTGCTCTGCATAGCTAAGTGCTTCTTTGCTATTTGTTGCTATTTTTTCTGTCCAGCTTGTCTATTTGTTTTGCTGGAAGCTCTGGGACGCAAAGGGTGTACCTCCGTGCCGTTAGTTCGGTACGGAGGGTCTTTTTGCCCCTTTGCGTGGTTTTCTTTAGGGTTTTGTGTAGACCACAAAGTTATCTTTCCTATCCTCGTTCTGTCTAGAATATCGGGCCTCACTTTGCTGAATCTATTTCATCCCTACGTTTGTCTTTTCATCTTACTCACAGTCATTATATGTGGGGGGCTGCCTTTTCCTTTGGGGTCTTTCTCTGAGGCACGGTAGGCTTATTTTTTCTATCTTCAGGCTAGTTAGTTTCTCAGGCTGTGCCGAGTTGCATAGGTAGCGTTAGGCGCAATCCACGGCTGCCTCTAGTGTTGTTTGGAGAGGATCAGGGATTGCGGTCTGCAGAGTTCCCACATCTCAGAGCTCGTTCTATTATTTTGGGTTATTGTCAGATCACTGTATGTGCTCTGACCTCCATGTCCATTGTGATACTGAATTGCCTTTCATAACACTCTGTATTTCTCGGTCTCTCTGTATCTCTCGGTCTCTCTGTATTTCTCGGTCTCTCTCTATTTCTCGGTCTCTCTGTATTTCTCGGTCTCTCTGTATCTCTCGGTCTCTCTCTATTTCTCGGTCTCTCTCTATTTCTCGGTCTCTCTGTATTTCTCGGTCTCTCTCGGTCTCTCTCTATTTCCCGGTCTCTCTCTATTTCTCTGTCTCTCTGTATTTCTCGGTCTCTCTGTATCTCTCGGTCTCTCTGTATCTCTCGGTCTCTCTGTATCTCTCAGTCTCTCTCTATTTCTCGGTCTCTCTCTATTTCTCGGTCTCCCTGTATTTCTCGGTCTCTCTGTATTTCTCGGTCTCTCTCTGTATCTCTCGGTCTCTCTCTATTTCTCGGTCTCTCTCTATTTCTCGGTCTCTCTGTATCTCTCGGTCTCTCTGTATCTCTCGGTCTCTCTGTATTTCTCGGTCTCTCTGTATCTCTCGGTCTCTCTCTATTTCTCGGTCTCTCTCTATTTCTCGGTCTCTCTCTATTTCTCGGTCTCTCTGTATTTCTCGGTCTCTCTGTATTTCTCGGTCTCTCTGTATTTCTCGGTCTCTCTCTGTATCTCTCGGTCTCTCTCTATTTCTCGGTCTCTCTCTATTTCTCGGTCTCTCTGTATCTCTCGGTCTCTCTGTATCTCTCGGTCTCTCTGTATTTCTCGGTCTCTCTGTATCTCTCGGTCTCTCTCTATTTCTCGGTCTCTCTCTATTTCTCGGTCTCTCTCTATTTCTCGGTCTCTCTGTATTTCTCGGTCTCTCTGTATCTCTCGGTCTCTCTGTATTTCTCGGTCTCTCTCTGTATCTCTCGGTCTCTCTCTATTTCTCGGTCTCTCTCTATTTCTCGGTCTCTCTGTATCTCTCGGTCTCTCTGTATCTCTCGGTCTCTCTGTATTTCTCGGTCTCTCTGTATCTCTCGGTCTCTCTCTATTTCTCGGTCTCTCTCTATTTCTCGGTCTCTCTCTATTTCTCGGTCTCTCTGTATTTCTCGGTCTCTCTGTATCTCTCGGTCTCTCTGTATCTCTCGGTCTCTCTGTATTTCTTGGTCTCTCTGTATTTCTCGGTCTCTCTGTATCTCTCGGTCTCTCTGTATTTCTTGGTCTCTCTGTATTTCTCGGTCTCACTGTATCTCTCGGTCTCTCTCTGTATCTCTCGGTCTCTCTGTATCTCTCGGTCTCTCTGTATCTCTCGGTCTCTCTGTATTTCTCGGTCTCTCTGTATCTCTCAGTCTCTCTGTATCTCTCTGTCTCTCTCGGTCTTTCTCTCGGTCTCTCTGTATCTCTCGGTCTCTCTGTATTTCTCGGTCTCTCTGTATCTCTCGGTCTCTCTGTATCTCTCGGTCTCTCTGTATCTCTCGGTCTCTCTGTATCTCTCGATCTCTCTGTATCTCTCGGTCTCTAAGTATTTCTCGGTCTCTCTGTATCTCTCGGTCTCTCTGTATCTCTCGGTCTCTAAGTATTTCTCGGTCTCTCTGTATCTCTCGGTCTCTCTGTATCTCTCGGTCTCTCTGTATTTCTCGGTCTCTCTGTATCTCTCGGTCTCTCTGTATTTCTCGGTCTCTCTCTATCTCTTGGTCTCTCTCTGTATCTCTCGGTCTCTCTGTATCTCTCGGTCTCTCTGTATTTCTCGGTCTCTCTGTATCTCTCGGTCTCTCTGTATTTCTCAGTCTCTCTCTATTTCTCGGTCTCTCTGTATTTCTCGGTCTCTCTGTATCTCTCGGTCTCTCTGTATCTCTCGGTCTCTCTCTATTTCTCGGTCTCTCTGTATCTCTCGGTCTCTCTCTATTTCCCGGTCTCTCTCTATTTCTCGGTCTCTCTCTATTTCTCGGTCTCTCTGTATCTCTCGGTCTCTCTGTATCTCTCGGTCTCTCTGTATCTCTGGTCTCTCTGTATTTCTCGGTCTCTCTGTATCTCTCGGTCTCTCTCTATTTCTCGGTCTCTCTGTATCTCTCGGTCTCTCTGTAACTCTCGGTCTCTCTGTATTTCTCGGTCTCTCTGTATTTCTCGGTCTCTCTGTATCTCTCGGTCTCTCTGTATCTCTCGGTCTCTCTGTATCTCTCGGTCTTTCTCTCGGTATCTCTGTATCTCTCGGTCTCTCTGTATCTCTCGGTCTTTCTCTCGGTATCTCTGTATCTCTCGGTCTCTCTGTATTTCTCGGTCTCTCTGTATTTCTCGGTCTCTCTGTATCTCTCGGTCTCTCTGTATCTCTCGGTCTCTCTGTGTCTCTCGGTCTCTCTGTATTTCTCGGTCTCTCTGTATCTCTCGGTCTTTCTCTCGGTCTCTCTGTATCTCTCGGTCTCTCTGTATCTCTCGGTCTCTCTGTATCTCTCGGTCTCTCTCTGTATTTCTCGGTCTCTCTGTATCTCTCGGTCTCTCTGTATCTCTCGGTCTCTCTGTATCTCTCGGTCTTTCTCTCGGTATCTCTGTATCTCTCGGTCTCTCTGTATTTCTCGGTCTCTCTGTATTTCTCGGTCTCTCTGTATCTCTCGGTCTCTCTGTATCTCTCGGTCTCTCTGTGTCTCTCGGTCTCTCTGTATCTCTCGATCTCTCTGTATCTCTCGGTCTCTAAGTATTTCTCGGTCTCTCTGTATCTCTCGGTCTCTAAGTATTTCTCGGTCTCTCTGTATCTCTCGGTCTCTCTGTATCTCTCGGTCTCTCTGTATTTCTCGGTCTCTCTGTATCTCTCGGTCTCTCTGTATTTCTCGGTCTCTCTCTGTATCTCTCGGTCTCTCTCTGTATCTCTCGGTCTCTCTGTATCTCTCGGTCTCTCTGTATCTCTTGATCTCTCTGTATCTCTCAGTCTCTAAGTATTTCTCGGTCTCTCTGTATCTCTCGGTCTCTCTGTATCTCTCGGTCTCTAAGTATTTCTCGGTCTCTCTGTATCTCTCGGTCTCTCTGTATCTCTCGGTCTCTCTGTATTTCTCGGTCTCTCTGTATCTCTCGGTCTCTCTGTATTTCTCGGTCTCTCTCTATCTCTTGGTCTCTCTCTGTATCTCTCGGTCTCTCTGTATCTCTCGGTCTCTCTGTATTTCTCGGTCTCTCTGTATCTCTCGGTCTCTCTGTATTTCTCAGTCTCTCTCTATTTCTCGGTCTCTCTGTATTTCTCGGTATCTCTGTATCTCTCGGTCTCTCTGTATTTCTCGGTCTCTCTCTATTTCTCGGTCTCTCTGTATCTCTCGGTCTCTCTCTATTTCCCGGTCTCTCTCTATTTCTCGGTCTCTCTCTATTTCTCGGTCTCTCTGTATCTCTCGGTCATCTCTGTATCTCTCGGTCTCTCTGTATCTCTCTCTATTTCTCGGTCTCTCTCTATTTCTCGGTCTCTCTGTATTTCTCGGTCTCTCTCTGTATCTCTCGGTCTCTTTCTATTTCTTGGTCTCTCTCTATTTCTCGGTCTCTCTCTATTTCTCGGTCTCTCTGTATCTCTCGGTCTCTCTGTATCTCTCGGTCTCTCTCTATTTCTCGGTCTCTCTGTATCTCTCGGTCTCTCTCTACTTCTCGGTCTCTCTCTATTTCTCGGTCTCTCTCTATTTCTCGGTCTCTCTCTATTTCTCGGTCTCTCTCTATTTCTCGGTCTCTCTGTATCTCTCGGTCTCTCTGTATCTCTCGGTCTCTCTGTATTTCTCGGTCTCTCTGTATCTCTCGGTCTCTCTCTATTTCTCGGTCTCTCTGTATCTCTCGGTCTCTCTCTGTATCTCTCGGTCTCTCTCTGTATTTCTCGGTCTCTCTGTATCTCTCGGTCTCTCTGTATCTCTCGGTCTCTCTGTATCTCTCGGTCTCTCTCTGTATTTCTCGGTCTCTCTGTATCTCTCGGTCTCTCTCTGTATCTCTCGGTCTCTCTCTGTATTTCTCGGTCTCTCTGTATCTCTCGGTCTCTCTGTATCTCTCGGTCTCTCTGTATCTCTCGGTCTCTCTCTGTATTTCTCGGTCTCTCTGTATCTCTCGGTCTCTCTGTATCTCTCGGTCTCTCTGTATCTCTCGGTCTTTCTCTCGGTATCTCTGTATCTCTCGGTCTCTCTGTATCTCTCGGTCTCTCTCTGTATTTCTCGGTCTCTCTGTATTTCTCGGTCTCTCTGTATCTCTCGGTCTCTCTGTATCACTCGGTCTCTCTGTGTCTCTCGGTCTCTCTGTATCTCTCGATCTCTCTGTATCTCTCGGTCTCTAAGTATTTCTCGGTCTCTCTGTATCTCTCGGTCTCTAAGTATTTCTCGGTCTCTCTGTATCTCTCGGTCTCTCTGTATCTCTCGGTCTCTCTGTATTTCTCGGTCTCTCTGTATCTCTCGGTCTCTCTGTATTTCTCGGTCTCTCTCTGTATCTCTCGGTCTCTCTCTGTATCTCTCGGTCTCTCTGTATCTCTCGGTCTCTCTGTATCTCTTGATCTCTCTGTATCTCTCGGTCTCTAAGTATTTCTCGGTCTCTCTGTATCTCTCGGTCTCTCTGTATCTCTCGGTCTCTAAGTATTTCTCGGTCTCTCTGTATCTCTCGGTCTCTCTGTATCTCTTGGTCTCTCTGTATTTCTCGGTCTCTCTGTATCTCTCGGTCTCTCTGTATTTCTCGGTCTCTCTCTATCTCTTGGTCTCTCTCTGTATCTCTCGGTCTCTCTGTATCTCTCGGTCTCTCTGTATTTCTCGGTCTCTCTGTATCTCTCGGTCTCTCTGTATTTCTCAGTCTCTCTCTATTTCTCGGTCTCTCTGTATTTCTCGGTATCTCTGTATCTCTCGGTCTCTCTGTATTTCTCGGTCTCTCTCTATTTCTCGGTCTCTCTGTATCTCTCGGTCTCTCTCTATTTCCCGGTCTCTCTCTATTTCTCGGTCTCTCTCTATTTCTCGGTCTCTCTGTATCTCTCGGTCATCTCTGTATCTCTCGGTCTCTCTGTATCTCTCTCTATTTCTCGGTCTCTCTCTATTTCTCGGTCTCTCTGTATTTCTCGGTCTCTCTCTGTATCTCTCGGTCTCTTTCTATTTCTCGGTCTCTATTTCTCGGTCTCTCTCTATTTCTCGGTCTCTCTGTATCTCTCGGTCTCTCTGTATCTCTCGGTCTTTCTCTATTTCTCGGTCTCTCTGTATCTCTCGGTCTCTCTCTACTTCTCGGTCTCTCTCTATTTCTCGGTCTCTCTCTATTTCTCGGTCTCTCTGTATCTCTCGGTCTCTCTGTATCTCTCGGTCTCTCTGTATTTCTCGGTCTCTCTGTATCTCTCGGTCTCTCTCTATTTCTCGGTCTCTCTATATCTCTCGGTCTCTCTGTATCTCTCGGTCTCTCTGTATTTCTCGGTCTCTCTGTATTTCTCGGTCTCTCTGTATCTCTCGGTCTCTCTGTATTTCTCGGTCTCTCTGTATCTCTCGGTCTTTCTCTCGGTCTCTCTGTATCTCTCGGTCTCTCTGTATCTCTTGGTCTCTCTGTATCTCTCGGTCTCTCTGTATCTCTCGGTCTCTCTCTGTATTTCTCGGTCTCTCTGTATCTCTCGGTCTCTCTGTATCTCTCGGTCTTTCTCTCGGTATCTCTGTATCTCTCGGTCTCTCTGTATTTCTCGGTCTCTCTGTATCTCTCGGTCTCTCTGTATCTCTCGATCTCTCTGTATCTCTCGGTCTCTAAGTATTTCTCGGTCTCTCTGTATCTCTCGGTCTCTCTGTATCTCTCGGTCTCTCTGTATCTCTCGGTCTCTAAGTATTTCTCGGTCTCTGTATCTCTCGGTCTCTCTGTATCTCTCTGTATCTCTCGGTCTCTCTGTATTTCTCGGTCTCTCTCTATCTCTTGGTCTCTCTCTGTATCTCTCGGTCTCTCTGTATCTCTCGGTCTCTCTGTATCTCTCGGTCTCTCTGTATCTCTCGGTCTCTCTGTATCTCTCGATCTCTCTGTATCTCTCGGTCTCTCTGTATTTCTCAGTCTCTCTCAATTTCTCGGTCTCTCTGTATTTCTCGGTCTCTCTGTATCTCTCGGTCTCTCTGTATTTCTCGGTCTCTCTCTATTTCTCCGTCTCTCTGTATCTCTCGGTCTCTCTCTATTTCCCGGTCTCTCTCTATTTCTCGGTCTCTCTCTATTTCTCGGTCTCTCTGTATCTCTCGGTCTCTCTGTATCTCTCGGTCTCTCTGTATCTCTCGGTCTCTCTCTATTTCTCGGTCTCTCTCTATTTCTCGGTCTCTGTATTTCTCGGTCTCTCTCTGTATCTCTCGGTCTCTTTCTATTTCTCGGTCTCTCTCTATTTCTCGGTCTCTCTCTATTTCTCGGTCTCTCTGTATCTCTCGGTCTCTCTGTATCTCTCGGTCTCTCTATTTCTCGGTCTCTCTGTATCTCTCGGTCTCTCTCTACTTCTCGGTCTCTCTCTATTTCTCGGTCTCTCTCTATTTCTCGGTCTCTCTCTATTTCTCGGTCTCTCTCTATTTCTCGGTCTCTCTGTATCTCTCGGTCTCTCTGTATCTCTCGGTCTCTCTGTATTTCTCGGTCTCTCTGTATCTCTCGGTCTCTCTCTATTTCTCGGTCTCTCTGTATCTCTCGATCTCTCTGTATCTCTCGGTCTCTCTGTATTTCTCGGTCTCTCTGTATTTCTCGGTCTCTCTGTATCTCTCGGTCTCTCTGTATTTCTCGGTCTCTCTGTATCTCTCGGTCTCTCTGTATCTCTCGGTCTCTCTGTATCTCTCGGTCTCTCTGTATCTCTCGGTCTCTCTCTGTATTTCTCGGTCTCTCTGTATCTCTCGGTCTCTCTCTGTATTTCTCGGTCTCTCTGTATCTCTCGGTCTCTCTGTATCTCTCGGTCTTTCTCTCGGTATCTCTGTATCTCTCGGTCTCTCTGTATTTCTCGGTCTCTCTGTATTTCTCGGTCTCTCTGTATTTCTCGGTCTCTCTGTATCTCTCGGTCTCTCTGTATTTCTCGGTCTCTCTGTATTTCTCGGTCTCTCTGTATTTCTCGGTCTCTCTGTATTTCTCGGTCTCTCTGTATTTCTCGGTCTCTCTGTATTTCTCGGTCTCTCTGTATTTCTCGGTCTCTCTGTATTTCTCGGTCTCTCTGTATCTCTCGGTCTCTAAGTATTTCTCGGTCTCTCTGTATCTCTCGGTCTCTCTGTATCTCTCGGTCTCTCTGTATTTCTCGGTCTCTCTCTGTATTTCTCGGTCTCTCTGTATCTCTCGGTCTCTCTCTGTATCTCTCGGTCTCTAAGTATTTCTCGGTCTCTCTGTATCTCTCGGTCTCTCTGTATCTCTCGGTCTCTCTGTATTTCTCGGTCTCTCTGTATCTCTCGGTCTCTCTGTATCTCTCAGTCTCTCTGTATTTCTCGGTCTCTCTCTGTATCTCTCGGTCTCTCTGTATCTCTCGGTCTCTCTGTATTTCTCGGTCTCTCTGTATTTCTCGGTCTCTCTCTGTATCTCTCGGTCTCTCTCTATTTCTCTGTCTCTCTCTATTTCTCGGTCTCTCTCTATTTCTCGGTCTCTCTGTATTTCTCGGTCTCTCTGTATCTCTCGGTCTCTCTGTATCTCTCGGTCTCTCTGTATCTCTCGGTCTCTCTGTATCTCTCGGTCTCTCTGTATTTCTCGGTCTCTCTGTATTTCTCGGTCTCTCTGTATCTCTCGGTCTCTCTGTATCTCTCGGTCTCTCTGTATCTCTCGGTCTCTCTGTATTTCTCGGTCTCTCTCTGTATCTCTCGGTCTCTCTTTATCTCTCGGTCTTTCTCTCGGTCTCTCTCTATCTCTCGGTCTCTCTGTATCTCTCGGTCTCTCTGTATCTCTCGGTCTCTCTGTATCTCTCGGTCTCTCTGTATCTCTCGATCTCTCTGTATCTCTCGGTCTCTGTGTATCTCTCGGTCTCTCTGTATCTCTCGGTCTCTCTGTATTTCTCGGTCTCTCTGTATCTCTCGGTCTCTCTGTATCTCTCGGTCTCTCTCTGTATCTCTCGGTCTCTAAGTATTTCTCGGTCTCTCTGTATCTCTCGGTCTCTCTGTATCTCTCGGTCTCTAAGTATTTCTCGGTCTCTCTGTATCTCTCGGTCTCTCTGTATCTCTCGGTCTCTCTGTATTTCTCGGTCTCTCTCTGTATCTCTCGGTCTCTCTCTATTTCTCGGTCTCTCTCTGTGTCTCTCGGTCTCTCTCTATTTCTCGGTCTCTCTCTATTTCTCGGTCTCTCTGTATCTCTCGGTCTCTCTGTATCTCTCGGTCTCTCTGTATTTCTCGGTCTCTCTGTATCTCTCGGTCTCTCTATTTCTCGGTCTCTCTCTATTTCTCGGTCTCTCTCTATTTCTCGGTCTCTCTCTATTTCTCGGTCTCTCTGTATCTCTCGGTCTCTCTGTATCTCTCGGTCTCTCTGTATCTCTCGGTCTCTCTGTATTTCTCGGTCTCTCTGTGTCTCTCGGTCTCTCTGTATTTCTCGGTCTCTCTCTATTTCTCAGTCTCTCTCTATTTCTCGGTCTCTCTGTATTTCTCGGTCTCTCTGTATCTCTCGGTCTCTCTGTATCTCTCGGTCTTTCTGTATCTCTCGGTCTCTCTGTATTTCTCGGTCTCTCTGTATTTCTCGGTCTCTCTGTATCTCTCGGTCTCTCTGTATCTCTCGGTCTCTCTGTATCTCTCGGTCTCTCTCTGTATTTCTCGGTCTCTCTCTGTATTTCTCGGTCTCTCTCTATTTCTCGGTCTCTCTCTATTTCTCGGTCTCTCTCTATTTCTCGGTCTCTCTGTATCTCTCGGTCTCTCTGTATCTCTCGGTCTCTCTGTATCTCTCGGTCTCTCTATTTCTCGGTCTCTCTATTTCTCGGTCTCTCTCTGTATCTCTCGGTCTCTCTGTATCTCTCGGTCTCTCTGTATCTCTCGGTCTCTCTATTTCTCGGTCTCTCTATTTCTCGGTCTCTCTGTATCTCTCGGTCTCTGTATTTCTCGGTCTCTCTGTATTTCTCGGTCTCTCTGTATCTCTCGGTCTCTGTATTTCTCGGTCTCTCTGTATCTCTCGGTCTCTCTATTTCTCGGTCTCTCTATTTCTCGGTCTCTCTGTATTTCTCGGTCTCTGTATCTCTCGGTCTCTCTGTATCTCTCGGTCTCTCTGTATCTCTCGGTCTCTCTGTATCTCTCGGTCTCTCTATTTCTCGGTCTCTCTGTATTTCTCGGTCTCTCTGTATCTCTCGGTCTCTGTATTTCTCGGTCTCTCTGTATCTCTCGGTCTCTCTGTATCTCTCGGTCTCTCTATTTCTCGGTCTCTGTATCTCTCGGTCTCTCTGTATTTCTCGGTCTCTCTGTATTTCTCGGTCTCTCTCTGTATCTCTCGGTCTCTCTGTATCTCTCGGTCTCTCTGTATCTCTCGGTCTCTCTGTATTTCTCGGTCTCTCTGTATCTCTCGGTCTCTCTCTGTATCTCTCGGTCTCTCTCTGTATCTCTCGGTCTCTCTGTATCTCTCGGTCTCTCTCTGTATCTCTCGGTCTCTCTGTATCTCTCGGTCTCTCTCTGTATCTCTCGGTCTCTCTGTATTTCTCGGTCTCTCTCTGTATCTCTCGGTCTCTCTGTATTTCTCGGTCTCTCTGTATTTCTCGGTCTCTCTGTATTTCTCGGTCTCTCTCTGTATCTCTCGGTCTCTCTGTATTTCTCGGTCTCTCTCTGTATGTCTCGGTCTCTCTGTATCTCTCGGTCTCTCTGTATCTCTCGGTCTCTCTGTATCTCTCGGTCTCTCTGTATTTCTCGGTCTCTTTGTATTTCTCGGTCTCTCTCTGTATCTCTCGGTCTCTCTCTGTATCTCTCGATCTCTCTGTATTTCTCGGTCTCTATGTATCTCTCGGTCTCTCTCTGTATCTCTCGGTCTCTCTCTGTATCTCTCGGTCTCTCTGTATCTCTCGGTCTCTCTCTGTATCTCTCGGTCTCTCTGTATTTCTCGGTCTCTCTGTATCTCTCGGTCTCTCTCTGTATCTCTCGGTCTCTCTGTATCTCGGTCTCTCTGTATCTCTCGGTCTCTCTGTATTTCTCGGTCTCTCTGTATCTCTCGGTCTCTCTGTATCTCTCGGTCTCTCTGTATCTCTCGGTCTCTCTGTATCTCTCGGTCTCTCTCTGTATTTCTCGGTCTCTCTGTATCTCTCTGTATCTCTCGGTCTCTCTGTATCTCGGTCTCTCTGTATCTCTCGGTCTCTCTGTATCTCTCGGTCTCTCTCTGTATCTCTCGGTCTCTCTGTATCTCGGTCTCTCTGTATCTCTCGGTCTCTCTGTATTTCTCGGTCTCTCTGTATCTCTCGGTCTCTCTGTATCTCTCGGTCTCTCTGTATGTCTCGGTCTCTCTGTATCTCTCGGTCTCTCTGTATCTCTCGGTCTCTCTGTATCTGTCGGTCTCTCTGTATTTCTCGGTCTCTCTGTATCTCTCGGTCTCTCTGTATCTCTCGGTCTCTCTGTATCTCTCGGTCTCTCTATTTCTCGGTCTCTCTATTTCTCGGTCTCTCTGTATCTCTCGGTCACTCCGTATCTCTCGGTCTCTCCGTATCTCTCGGTCTCTCTGTATCTCTCGGTCTCTCTATTTCTCGGTCTCTGTATCTCTCGGTCTCTCTGTATTTCTCGGTCTCTCTGTATTTCTCGGTCTCTCTCTGTATCTCTCGGTCTCTCTGTATCTCTCGGTCTCTCTGTATCTCTCGGTCTCTCTGTATTTCTCGGTCTCTCTGTATCTCTCGGTCTCTCTCTGTATCTCTCGGTCTCTCTCTGTATCTCTCGGTCTCTCTGTATCTCTCGGTCTCTCTCTGTATCTCTCGGTCTCTCTGTATCTCTCGGTCTCTCTGTATCTCTCGGTCTCTTTCTGTATTTCTCGGTCTCTCTCTGTATTTCTCGGTCTCTCTGTATTTCTCGGTCTCTCTGTATCTCTCGGTCTCTCTCTGTATCTCTCGGTCTCTCTGTATCTCGGTCTCTGTATCTCTCGGTCTCTCTGTATTTCTCGGTCTCTCTGTATCTCTCGGTCTCTCTGTATCTCTCGGTCTCTCTGTATCTCTCGGTATCTCTGTATCTCTCGGTCTCTCTCTGTATCTCTCGGTCTCTCTGTATCTCTCGGTCTCTCTGTATCTCTCGGTCTCTCTCTGTATTTCTCGGTCTCTCTGTATTTCTCGGTCTCTCTGTATCTCTCGGTCTCTCTCTGTATCTCTCGGTCTCTCTGTATCTCTGAGTCTCTCTGTATCTCTCGGTCTCTCTGTATCTCTCGGTCTCTCTGTATCTCTCGGTCTCTCTGTATCTCTCGGTCTCTCTCTGTATTTCTCGGTCTCTCTGTATCTCTCGGTCTCTCTGTATCTCTCGGTCTCTCTCTGTATTTCTCGGTCTCTCTGTATCTCTCGGTCTCTCTGTATCTCTCGGTCTCTCTCTGTATCTCTCGGTCTCTCTGTATCTCGGTCTCTCTGTATCTCTCGGTCTCTCTGTATCTCTCGGTCTCTCTGTATCTCTCGGTCTCTCTGTATCTCTCGGTCTCTCTCTGTATTTCTCGGTCTCTCTGTATCTCTCGGTCTCTCTCTGTATCTCGCTCTCTGTATCTCTCGGTCTCTCTGTATCTCTCGGTCTCTCTGTATCTCTCGGTCTCTCTCTGTATCTCTCGGTCTCTCTGTATCTCGGTCTCTCTGTATCTCTCGGTCTCTCTGTATTTCTCGGTCTCTCTGTATCTCTCGGTCTCTCTGTATCTCTCGGTCTCTCTGTATCTCTCGGTCTCTCTGTATTTCTCGGTCTCTCTGTATCTCTCGGTCTCTCTGTATTTCTCGGTCTCTCTGTATCTCTCGGTCTCTCTGTATCTCTCGGTCTCTCTGTATCTCTCGGTCTCTCTATTTCTCGGTCTCTCTATTTCTCGGTCTCTCTGTATCTCTCGGTCTCTGTATCTCTCGGTCTCTCTGTATCTCTCGGTCTCTCTGTATCTCTCGGTCTCTGTATCTCTCGGTCTCTCTGTATCTCTCGGTCTCTCTGTATCTCTCGGTCTCTCTGTATTTCTCGGTCTCTCTGTATCTCTCGGTCTCTCTCTGTATCTCTCGGTCTCTCTCTGTATCTCTCGGTCTCTCTGTATCTCTCGGTCTCTCTGTATCTCTAGGTCTCTCTGTATCTCTCGGTCTCTCTCTGTATTTCTCGGTCTCTCTGTATTTCTCGGTCTCTCTGTATCTCTCGGTCTCTCTCTGTATCTCTCGGTCTCTCTGTATCTCGGTCTCTCTGTATCTCTCGGTCTCTCTGTATTTCTCGGTCTCTCTGTATCTCTCGGTCTCTCTGTATCTCTCGGTCTCTCTGTATCTCTCGGTCTCTCTGTATCTCTCGGTCTCTCTCTGTATCTCTCGGTCTCTCTGTATCTCTCGGTCTCTCTGTATCTCTCGGTCTCTCTCTGTATTTCTCGGTCTCTCTGTATTTCTCAGTCTCTCTGTATCTCTCGGTCTCTCTGTATCTCTCGGTCTCTCTCTGTATCTCTCGGTCTCTCTCTGTATCTCTCGGTCTCTCTGTATCTCGGTCTCTCTGTATCTCTCGGTCTCTCTGTATCTCTCGGTCTCTCTGTATCTCTCGGTCTCTCTCTGTATCTCTCGGTCTTTCTCTCGGTATCTCTGTATCTCTCGGTCTCTCTGTATTTCTCGGTCTCTCTGTATTTCTCGGTCTCTCTGTATCTCTCGGTCTCTCTGTATCTCTCGGTCTCTCTGTGTCTCTCGGTCTCTCTGTATCTCTCGATCTCTCTGTATCTCTCGGTCTCTAAGTATTTCTCGGTCTCTCTGTATCTCTCGGTCTCTAAGTATTTCTCGGTCTCTCTGTATCTCTCGGTCTCTCTGTATCTCTCGGTCTCTCTGTATTTCTCGGTCTCTCTGTATCTCTCGGTCTCTCTGTATTTCTCGGTCTCTCTCTGTATCTTTCGGTCTCTCTCTGTATCTCTCGGTCTCTCTGTATCTCTCGGTCTCTCTGTATCTCTTGATCTCTCTGTATCTCTCGGTCTCTAAGTATTTCTCGGTCTCTCTGTATCTCTCGGTCTCTCTGTATCTCTCGGTCTCTAAGTATTTCTCGGTCTCTCTGTATCTCTCGGTCTCTCTGTATCTCTCGGTCTCTCTGTATTTCTCGGTCTCTCTGTATCTCTCGGTCTCTCTGTATTTCTCGGTCTCTCTCTATCTCTTGGTCTCTCTCTGTATCTCTCGGTCTCTCTGTATCTCTCGGTCTCTCTGTATTTCTCGGTCTCTCTGTATCTCTCGGTCTCTCTGTATTTCTCAGTCTCTCTCTATTTCTCGGTCTCTCTGTATTTCTCGGTATCTCTGTATCTCTCGGTCTCTCTGTATTTCTCGGTCTCTCTCTATTTCTCGGTCTCTCTGTATCTCTCGGTCTCTCTCTATTTCCCGGTCTCTCTCTATTTCTCGGTCTCTCTCTATTTCTCGGTCTCTCTGTATCTCTCGGTCATCTCTGTATCTCTCGGTCTCTCTGTATCTCTCTCTATTTCTCGGTCTCTCTCTATTTCTCGGTCTCTCTGTATTTCTCGGTCTCTCTCTGTATCTCTCGGTCTCTTTCTATTTCTCGGTCTCTCTCTATTTCTCGGTCTCTCTCTATTTCTCGGTCTCTCTGTATCTCTCGGTCTCTCTGTATCTCTCGGTCTCTCTCTATTTCTCGGTCTCTCTGTATCTCTCGGTCTCTCTCTACTTCTCGGTCTCTCTCTATTTCTCGGTCTCTCTCTATTTCTCGGTCTCTCTCTATTTCTCGGTCTCTCTGTATCTCTCGGTCTCTCTGTATCTCTCGGTCTCTCTGTATTTCTCGGTCTCTCTGTATTTCTCGGTCTCTCTGTATCTCTCGGTCTCTCTGTATTTCTCGGTCTCTCTGTATCTCTCGGTCTTTCTCTCGGTCTCTCTGTATCTCTCGGTCTCTCTGTATCTCTTGGTCTCTCTGTATCTCTCGGTCTCTCTGTATCTCTCGGTCTCTCTCTGTATTTCTCGGTCTCTCTGTATCTCTCTGTATCTCTCGGTCTCTCTGTATCTCGGTCTCTCTGTATCTCTCGGTCTTTCTCTCGGTCTCTCTGTATCTCTCGGTCTCTCTGTATTTCTCGGTCTCTCTGTATTTCTCGGTCTCTCTGTATCTCTCGGTCTCTCTGTATCTCTCGATCTCTCTGTATCTCTCGGTCTCTAAGTATTTCTCGGTCTCTCTGTATCTCTCGGTCTCTCTGTATCTCTCGGTCTCTAAGTATTTCTCGGTCTCTCTGTATCTCTCGGTCTCTCTGTATCTCTCTGTATCTCTCGGTCTCTCTGTATTTCTCGGTCTCTCTCTATCTCTTGGTCTCTCTCTGTATCTCTCGGTCTCTCTGTATCTCTCGGTCTCTCTGTATCTCTCGGTCTCTCTGTATCTCTCGGTCTCTCTGTATCTCTCGATCTCTCTGTATCTCTCGGTCTCTCTGTATTTCTCAGTCTCTCTCAATTTCTCGGTCTCTCTGTATTTCTCGGTCTCTCTGTATCTCTCGGTCTCTCTGTATTTCTCGGTCTCTCTCTATTTCTCCGTCTCTCTGTATCTCTCGGTCTCTCTCTATTTCCCGGTCTCTCTCTATTTCTCGGTCTCTCTCTATTTCTCGGTCTCTCTGTATCTCTCGGTCTCTCTGTATCTCTCGGTCTCTCTGTATCTCTCGGTCTCTCTCTATTTCTCGGTCTCTCTCTATTTCTCGGTCTCTGTATTTCTCGGTCTCTCTCTGTATCTCTCGGTCTCTTTCTATTTCTCGGTCTCTCTCTATTTCTCGGTCTCTCTCTATTTCTCGGTCTCTCTGTATCTCTCGGTCTCTCTGTATCTCTCGGTCTCTCTATTTCTCGGTCTCTCTGTATCTCTCGGTCTCTCTCTACTTCTCGGTCTCTCTCTATTTCTCGGTCTCTCTCTATTTCTCGGTCTCTCTCTATTTCTCGGTCTCTCTCTATTTCTCGGTCTCTCTGTATCTCTCGGTCTCTCTGTATCTCTCGGTCTCTCTGTATTTCTCGGTCTCTCTGTATTTCTCGGTCTCTCTGTATCTCTCGGTCTCTCTGTATTTCTCGGTCTCTCTGTATCTCTCGGTCTCTCTGTATCTCTCGGTCTCCTGTATCTCTCGGTCTCTCTGTATCTCTCGGTCTTTCTCTCGGTATCTCTGTATCTCTCGGTCTCTCTGTATTTCTCGGTCTCTCTGTATTTCTCGGTCTCTCTGTATTTCTCGGTCTCTCTGTATTTCTCGGTCTCTCTGTATCTCTCCGTCTCTCTCTGTATCTCTCGGTCTCTAAGTATTTCTCGGTCTCTCTGTATCTCTCGGTCTCTCTGTATCTCTCGGTCTCTCTGTATTTCTCGGTCTCTCTGTATCTCTCGGTCTCTCTGTATCTCTCGGTCTCTCTGTATCTCTCGGTCTCTCTGTATTTCTCGGTCTCTCTCTGTATTTCTCGGTCTCTCTGTATCTCTCGGTCTCTCTCTGTATCTCTCGGTCTCTCTGTATTTCTCAGTCTCTCTGTATTTCTCGGTCTCTCTCTGTATCTCTCGGTCTCTCTGTATCTCTCGGTCTCTCTGTATTTCTCGGTCTCTCTGTATTTCTCGGTCTCTCTCTGTATCTCTCGGTCTCTCTCTATTTCTCTGTCTCTCTCTATTTCTCGGTCTCTCTCTATTTCTCGGTCTCTCTCTATTTCTCGGTCTCTCTCTATTTCTCGGTCTCTCTGTATCTCTCGGTCTCTCTGTATCTCTCGGTCTCTCTGTATCTCTCGGTCTCTCTGTATTTCTCGGTCTCTCTCTGTATCTCTCGGTCTCTCTCTATTTCTCTGTCTCTCTCTATTTCTCGGTCTCTCTCTATTTCTCGGTCTCTCTCTATTTCTCGGTCTCTCTCTATTTATCGGTCTCTCTGTATCTCTCGGTCTCTCTGTATTTCTCGGTCTCTCTGTATTTCTCGGTCTCTCTGTATCTCTCGGTCTCTCTGTATCTCTCGGTCTCTCTGTATCTCTCGGTCTCTCTGTATCTCTCGGTCTCTCTGTATTTCTCGGTCTCTCTCTGTATCTCTCGGTCTCTCTTTATCTCTCGGTCTTTCTCTCGGTCTCTCTCTATCTCTCGGTCTCTCTGTATCTCTCGGTCTCTCTGTATCTCTCGGTCTCTCTGTATCTCTCGGTCTCTCTGTATCTCTCGATCTCTCTGTATCTCTCGGTCTCTGTGTATCTCTCGGTCTCTCTGTATCTCTCGGTCTCTCTCTGTATCTCTCGGTCTCTAAGTATTTCTCGGTCTCTCTGTATCTCTCGGTCTCTCTGTATCTCTCGGTCTCTAAGTATTTCTCGGTCTCTCTGTATCTCTCGGTCTCTCTGTATCTCTCGGTCTCTCTGTATTTCTCGGTCTCTCTCTGTATCTCTTTGTCTCTCTCTGTATCTCTCGGTCTCTCTGTATCTCTCGGTCTCTCTCTATTTCTCGGTCTCTCTGTATCTCTCGGTCTCTCTGTATCTCTCGGTCTCTCTGTATCTCTCGGTCTCTCTGTATTTCTCGGTCTCTCTGTATCTCTCGGTCTCTCTATTTCTCGGTCTCTCTCTATTTCTCGGTCTCTCTCTGTGTCTCTCGGTCTCTCTCTATTTCTCGGTCTCTCTCTATTTCTCGGTCTCTCTGTATCTCTCGGTCTCTCTGTATCTCTCGGTCTCTCTGTATTTCTCGGTCTCTCTGTATCTCTCGGTCTCTCTATTTCTCGGTCTCTCTCTATTTCTCGGTCTCTCTCTATTTCTCGGTCTCTCTCTATTTCTCGGTCTCTCTGTATCTCTCGGTCTCTCTGTATCTCTCGGTCTCTCTGTATCTCTCGGTCTCTCTGTATTTCTCGGTCTCTCTGTGTCTCTCGGTCTCTCTGTATTTCTCGGTCTCTCTCTGTATCTCTCGGTCTCTCTGTATTTCTCAGTCTCTCTCTATTTCTCGGTCTCTCTGTATTTCTCGGTCTCTCTGTATCTCTCGGTCTCTCTGTATCTCTCGGTCTTTCTGTATCTCTCGGTCTCTCTGTATTTCTCGGTCTCTCTGTATTTCTCGGTCTCTCTGTATCTCTCGGTCTCTCTGTAGCTCTCGGTCTCTCTGTATCTCTCGGTCTCTCTCTGTATTTCTCGGTCTCTCTCTGTATTTCTCGGTCTCTCTGTATCTCTCGGTCTCTCTCTATTTCTCGGTCTCTCTCTATTTCTCGGTCTCTCTCTATTTCTCGGTCTCTCTGTATCTCTCGGTCTCTCTGTATCTCTCGGTCTCTCTGTATCTCTCGGTCTCTCTATTTCTCGGTCTCTCTATTTCTCGGTCTCTCTCTGTATCTCTCGGTCTCTCTGTATCTCTCGGTCTCTCTGTATCTCTCGGTCTCTCTATTTCTCGGTCTCTCTATTTCTCGGTCTCTCTGTATCTCTCGGTCTCTGTATTTCTCGGTCTCTCTGTATTTCTCGGTCTCTCTGTATCTCTCGGTCTCTGTATTTCTCGGTCTCTCTGTATCTCTCGGTCTCTCTATTTCTCGGTCTCTCTATTTCTCGGTCTCTCTGTATTTCTCGGTCTCTGTATCTCTCGGTCTCTCTGTATCTCTCGGTCTCTCTGTATCTCTCGGTCTCTCTGTATCTCTCGGTCTCTCTATTTCTCGGTCTCTCTGTATTTCTCGGTCACTCTGTATCTCTCGGTCTCTGTATCTCTCGGTCTCTCTGTATCTCTCGGTCTCTCTGTATCTCTCGGTCTCTCTATTTCTCGGTCTCTGTATCTCTCGGTCTCTCTGTATTTCTCGGTCTCTCTGTATTTCTCGGTCTCTCTCTGTATCTCTCGGTCTCTCTGTATCTCTCGGTCTCTCTGTATCTCTCGGTCTCTCTGTATTTCTCGGTCTCTCTGTATCTCTCGGTCTCTCTCTGTATCTCTCGGTCTCTCTCTGTATCTCTCGGTCTCTCTGTATCTCTCGGTCTCTCTCTGTATCTCTCGGTCTCTCTGTATCTCTCGGTCTCTCTCTGTATCTCTCGGTCTCTCTGTATTTCTCGGTCTCTCTCTGTATCTCTCGGTCTCTCTGTATTTCTCGGTCTCTCTGTATTTCTCGGTCTCTCTGTATTTCTCGGTCTCTCTCTGTATCTCTCGGTCTCTCTGTATTTCTCGGTCTCTCTCTGTATGTCTCGGTCTCTCTGTATCTCTCGGTCTCTCTGTATCTCTCGGTCTCTCTGTATTTCTCGGTCTCTTTGTATTTCTCGGTCTCTCTCTGTATCTCTCGGTCTCTCTCTGTATCTCTCGATCTCTCTGTATTTCTCGGTCTCTATGTATCTCTCGGTTTCTCTCTGTATCTCTCGGTCTCTCTCTGTATCTCTCGGTCTCTCTGTATCTCTCGGTCTCTCTCTGTATCTCTCGGTCTCTCTGTATTTCTCGGTCTCTCTGTATCTCTCGGTCTCTCTCTGTATCTCTCGGTCTCTCTGTATCTCGGTCTCTCTGTATCTCTCGGTCTCTCTGTATTTCTCGGTCTCTCTGTATCTCTCGGTCTCTCTGTATCTCTCGGTCTCTCTGTATCTCTCGGTCTCTCTGTATCTCTCGGTCTCTCTCTGTATTTCTCGGTCTCTCTGTATCTCTCTGTATCTCTCGGTCTCTCTGTATCTCGGTCTCTCTGTATCTCTCGGTCTCTCTGTATCTCTCGGTCTCTCTCTGTATCTCTCGGTCTCTCTGTATCTCGGTCTCTCTGTATCTCTCGGTCTCTCTGTATTTCTCGGTCTCTCTGTATCTCTCGGTCTCTCTGTATCTCTCGGTCTCTCTGTATGTCTCGGTCTCTCTGTATCTCTCGGTCTCTCTGTATTTCTCGGTCTCTCTGTATCTGTCGGTCTCTCTGTATTTCTCGGTCTCTCTGTATCTCTCGGTCTCTCTGTATCTCTCGGTCTCTCTGTATCTCTCGGTCTCTCTATTTCTCGGTCGTTCTATTTCTCGGTCTCTCTGTATCTCTCGGTCTCTCTGTATCTCTCGGTCTCTCTGTATCTCTCGGTCTCTCTGTATCTCTCGGTCTCTCTATTTCTCGGTCTCTGTATCTCTCGGTCTCTCTGTATTTCTCGGTCTCTCTGTATTTCTCGGTCTCTCTCTGTATCTCTCGGTCTCTCTGTATCTCTCGGTCTCTCTGTATCTCTCGGTCTCTCTGTATTTCTCGGTCTCTCTGTATCTCTCGGTCTCTCTCTGTATCTCTCGGTCTCTCTCTGTATCTCTCGGTCTCTCTGTATCTCTCGGTCTCTCTCTGTATCTCTCGGTCTCTCTGTATCTCTCGGTCTCTCTGTATCTCTCGGTCTCTCTCTGTATTTCTCGGTCTCTCTCTGTATTTCTCGGTCTCTCTGTATTTCTCGGTCTCTCTGTATCTCTCGGTCTCTCTCTGTATCTCTCGGTCTCTCTGTATCTCGGTCTCTGTATCTCTCGGTCTCTCTGTATTTCTCGGTCTCTCTGTATCTCTCGGTCTCTCTGTATCTCTCGGTCTCTCTGTATCTCTCGGTATCTCTGTATCTCTCGGTCTCTCTCTGTATCTCTCGGTCTCTCTGTATCTCTCGGTCTCTCTGTATCTCTCGGTCTCTCTCTGTATTTCTCGGTCTCTGTATTTCTCGGTCTCTCTCTGTATCTCTCGGTCTCTCTGTATCTCTCGGTCTCTCTGTATCTCTCGGTCTCTCTCTGTATTTCTCGGTCTCTCTGTATCTCTCGGTCTCTCTCTGTATCTCTCGGTCTCTCTGTATCTCTGAGTCTCTCTGTATCTCTCGGTCTCTCTGTATCTCTCGGTCTCTCTGTATCTCTCGGTCTCTCTGTATCTCTCGGTCTCTCTCTGTATTTCTCGGTCTCTCTGTATCTCTCGGTCTCTCTGTATCTCTCGGTCTCTCTCTGTATTTCTCGGTCTCTCTGTATCTCTCGGTCTCTCTGTATCTCTCGGTCTCTCTCTGTATCTCTCGGTCTCTCTGTATCTCGGTCTCTCTGTATCTCTCGGTCTCTCTGTATCTCTCGGTCTCTCTGTATCTCTCGGTCTCTCTGTATCTCTCGGTCTCTCTCTGTATTTCTCGGTCTCTCTGTATCTCTCGGTCTCTCTCTGTATCTCGCTCTCTGTATCTCTCGGTCTCTCTGTATCTCTCGGTCTCTCTGTATCTCTCGGTCTCTCTCTGTATCTCTCGGTCTCTCTGTATCTCGGTCTCTCTGTATCTCTCGGTCTCTCTGTATTTCTCGGTCTCTCTGTATCTCTCGGTCTCTCTGTATCTCTCGGTCTCTCTGTATCTCTCGGTCTCTCTGTATTTCTCGGTCTCTCTGTATCTCTCGGTCTCTCTGTATCTCTCGGTCTCTCTGTATCTCTCGGTCTCTCTATTTCTCGGTCTCTCTATTTCTCGGTCTCTCTGTATCTCTCGGTCTCTGTATCTCTCGGTCTCTCTGTATCTCTCGGTCTCTCTGTATCTCTCGGTCTCTCTGTATCTCTCAGTCTCTCTGTATCTCTCGGTCTCTGTATCTCTCGGTCTCTCTGTATCTCTCGGTCTCTCTGTATCTCTCGGTCTCTCTGTATTTCTCGGTCTCTGTATCTCTCGGTCTCTCTCTGTATCTCTCTGTCTCTCTGTATCTCTCGGTCTCTCTCTGTATCTCTCGGTCTCTCTCTGTATCTCTCGGTCTCTCTGTATCTCTCGGTCTCTCTCTGTATCTCTCGGTCTCTCTGTATCTCGGTCTCTCTGTATCTCTCGGTCTCTCTGTATCTCTCGGTCTCTCTGTATCTCTCGGTCTCTCTGTATCTCTCGGTCTCTCTCTGTATCTCTCGGTCTCTCTGTATCTCTCGGTCTCTCTGTATCTCTCGGTCTCTCTCTGTATTTCTCGGTCTCTCTGTATTTCTCGGTCTCTCTGTATCTCTCGGTCTCTCTGTATCTCTCGGTCTCTCTCTGTATCTCTCGGTCTCTCTCTGTATCTCTCGGTCTCTCTGTATCTCGGTCTCTCTGTATCTCTCGGTCTCTCTGTATCTCTCGGTCTCTCTGTATCTCTCGGCCTCTCTCTGTATCTCTCGGTCTCTCTGTATCTCTCGGTCTCTCTCGGTCTCTCTCTGTATTTCTCGGTCTCTCTGTATTTCTCGGTCTCTCTGTATCTCTCGGTCTCTCTCTGTATCTCTCGGTCTCTCTGTATCTCGGTCTCTCTGTATCTCTCGGTCTCTCTGTATCTCTCGGTCTCTCTGTATCTCTCGGTCTCTCTGTATCTCTCGGTCTCTCTGTATTTCTCGGTCTCTCTGTATCTCTCGGTCTCTCTCTGTATCTCTCGGTCTCTCTCTGTATCTCTCGGTCTCTCTGTATCTCTCGGTCTCTCTCTGTATCTCTCGGTCTCTCTGTATCTCTCGGTCTCTCTCTGTATTTCTCGGTCTCTCTGTATTTCTCGGTCTCTCTGTATCTCTCGGTCTCTCTCTGTATCTCTCTGTATCTCTCTGTATCTCTCGGTCTCTCTCTGTATCTCTCGGTCTCTCTGTATCTCTCGGTCTCTCTGTATCTCTCGGTCTCTCTCTGTATCTCTCGGTCTCTCTCTGTATCTCTCGGTCTCTCTCTGTATCTCTCGGTCTCTCTGTATCTCTCGGTCTCTCTCTGTATCTCTCAGTCTCTCTGTATCTCTCGGTCTCTCTGTATCTCTCGGTCTCTCTGTATTTCTCGGTCTCTCTATTTCTCGGTCTCTCTGTATCTCTCGGTCTCTCTGTATTTCTCGGTCTCTCTGTATCTCTCGGTCTCTCTCTGTATCTCTCGGTCTCTCTCTGTATCTCTCGGTCTCTCTGTATCTCTCGGTCTCTCTCTGTATCTCTCGGTCTCTCTGTATCTCTCGGTCTCTCTCTGTATTTCTCGGTCTCTCTGTATTTCTCGGTCTCTCTGTATCTCTCGGTCTCTCTCTGTATCTCTCGGTCTCTCTCTGTATCTCTCGGTCTCTCTGTATCTCTCGGTCTCTCTCTGTATCTCTCGGTCTCTCTGTATCTCTCGGTCTCTCTGTATCTCTCGGTCTCTCTCTGTATTTCTCGGTCTCTCTGTATTTCTCGGTCTCTCTGTATCTCTCGGTCTCTCTCTGTATGTCTCAGTCTCTCTGTATCTCTCGGTCTCTCTGTATCTCTCGGTCTCTCTGTATCTCTCGGTCTCTCTGTATCTCTCGGTCTCTCTGTATTTCTCGGTCTCTCTGTATTTCTCGGTCTCTCTGTATTTCTCGGTCTCTCTCTGTATCTCTCGGTCTCTCTGTATGTCTCGGTCTCTCTGTATTTCTCGGTCTCTCTGTATTTCTCGGTCTCTCTGTATTTCTCGGTCTCTCTGTATTTCTCGGTCTCTCTCTGTATCTCTCGGTCTCTCTGTATTTCTCGGTCTCTCTCTGTATCTCTCGGTCTCTCTGTATTTCTCGGTCTCTCTGTATCTCTCGGTCTCTCTATTTCTCGGTCTCTCTATTTCTCGGTCTCTCTGTATCTCTCGGTCTCTCTGTATCTCTCGGTCTCTCTGTATCTCTCGGTCTCTCTGTATCTCTCGGTCTCTCTGTATCTCTCGGTCTCTCTATTTCTCGGTCTCTGTATCTCTCGGTCTCTCTGTATTTCTCGGTCTCTCTGTATTTCTCGGTCTCTCTGTATCTCTCGGTCTCTCTGTATCTCTCGGTCTCTCTGTATTTCTCGGTCTCTCTGTGTCTCTCGGTCTCTCTCTGTATCTCTCGGTCTCTCTCTGTATCTCTCGGTCTCTCTGTATCTCTCGGTCTCTCTCTGTATCTCTCGGTCTCTCTGTATCTCTCGGTCTCTCTCTGTATTTCTCGGTCTCTCTCTGTATCTCTCGGTCTCTCTGTATTTCTCGGTCTCTCTGTATCTCTCGGTCTCTCTCTGTATCTCTCGGTCTCTCTGTATCTCGGTCTCTGTATCTCTCGGTCTCTCTGTATTTCTCGGTCTCTCTGTATCTCTCGGTCTCTCTGTATCTCTCGGTCTCTCTGTATCTCTCGGTCTCTCTCGGTCTCTCTCTGTATCTCTCGGTCTCTCTGTATCTCTCGGTCTCTCTGTATCTCTCGGTCTCTCTCTGTATTTCTCGGTCTCTCTGTATTTCTCGGTCTCTCTGTATCTCTCGGTCTCTCTCTGTATCTCTCGGTCTCTCTGTATCTCTGAGTCTCTCTGTATCTCTCGGTCTCTCTGTATCTCTCGGGCTCTCTGTATCTCTCGGTCTCTCTCTGTATCTCTCGGTCTCTCTGTATCTCTCGGTCTCTCTGTATCTCTCGGTCTCTCTCTGTATTTCTCGGTCTCTCTGTATCTCTCGGTCTCTCTGTATCTCTCGTTCTCTCTCTGTATCTCTCGGTCTCTAAGTATTTCTCGGTCTCTCTGTATCTCTCGGTCTCTCTGTATCTCTCGGTCTCTAAGTATTTCTCGGTCTCTCTGTATCTCTCGGTCTCTCTGTATCTCTCGGTCTCTCTGTATTTCTCGGTCTCTCTGTATCTCTCGGTCTCTCTGTATTTCTCGGTCTCTCTCTGTATCTCTCGGTCTCTCTCTGTATCTCTCGGTCTCTCTGTATCTCTCGGTCTCTCTGTATCTCTTGATCTCTCTGTATCTCTCGGTCTCTAAGTATTTCTCGGTCTCTCTGTATCTCTCGGTCTCTCTGTATCTCTCGGTCTCTAAGTATTTCTCGGTCTCTCTGTATCTCTCGGTCTCTCTGTATCTCTCGGTCTCTCTGTATTTCTCGGTCTCTCTGTATCTCTCGGTCTCTCTGTATTTCTCGGTCTCTCTCTATCTCTTGGTCTCTCTCTGTATCTCTCGGTCTCTCTGTATCTCTCGGTCTCTCTGTATTTCTCGGTCTCTCTGTATCTCTCGGTCTCTCTGTATTTCTCAGTCTCTCTCTATTTCTCGGTCTCTCTGTATTTCTCGGTATCTCTGTATCTCTCGGTCTCTCTGTATTTCTCGGTCTCTCTCTATTTCTCGGTCTCTCTGTATCTCTCGGTCTCTCTCTATTTCCCGGTCTCTCTCTATTTCTCGGTCTCTCTCTATTTCTCGGTCTCTCTGTATCTCTCGGTCATCTCTGTATCTCTCGGTCTCTCTGTATCTCTCTCTATTTCTCGGTCTCTCTCTATTTCTCGGTCTCTCTGTATTTCTCGGTCTCTCTCTGTATCTCTCGGTCTCTTTCTATTTCTCGGTCTCTCTCTATTTCTCGGTCTCTCTCTATTTCTCGGTCTCTCTGTATCTCTCGGTCTCTCTGTATCTCTCGGTCTCTCTCTATTTCTCGGTCTCTCTGTATCTCTCGGTCTCTCTCTACTTCTCGGTCTCTCTCTATTTCTCGGTCTCTCTCTATTTCTCGGTCTCTCTCTATTTCTCGGTCTCTCTCTATTTCTCGGTCTCTCTGTATCTCTCGGTCTCTCTGTATCTCTCGGTCTCTCTGTATCTCTCGGTCTCTCTGTATTTCTCGGTCTCTCTGTATCTCTCGGTCTCTCTCTATTTCTCGGTCTCTCTGTATCTCTCGGTCTCTCTGTATCTCTCGGTCTCTCTGTATTTCTCGGTCTCTCTGTATTTCTCGGTCTCTCTGTATCTCTCGGTCTCTCTGTATTTCTCGGTCTCTCTGTATCTCTCGGTCTTTCTCTCGGTCTCTCTGTATCTCTCGGTCTCTCTGTATCTCTTGGTCTCTCTGTATCTCTCGGTCTCTCTGTATCTCTCGGTCTCTCTCTGTATTTCTCGGTCTCTCTGTATCTCTCGGTCTCTCTGTATCTCTCGGTCTTTCTCTCGGTATCTCTGTATCTCTCGGTCTCTCTGTATTTCTCAGTCTCTCTGTATTTCTCGGTCTCTCTGTATCTCTCGGTCTCTCTGTATCTCTTGATCTCTCTGTATCTCTCGGTCTCTAAGTATTTCTCGGTCTCTCTGTATCTCTCGGTCTCTCTGTATCTCTCGGTCTCTAAGTATTTCTCGGTCTCTCTGTATCTCTCGGTCTCTCTGTATCTCTCTGTATCTCTCGGTCTCTCTGTATTTCTCGGTCTCTCTGTATCTCTCGGTCTCTCTCTGTATTTCTCGGTCTCTCTGTATCTCTCGGTCTCTCTGTATCTCTCGGTCTCTCTGTATCTCTCGGTCTCTCTGTATCTCTCGATCTCTCTGTATCTCTCGGTCTCTCTGTATTTCTCAGTCTCTCTCAATTTCTCGGTCTCTCTGTATTTCTCGGTCTCTCTGTATCTCTCGGTCTCTCTGTATTTCTCGGTCTCTCTCTATTTCTCCGTCTCTCTGTATCTCTCGGTCTCTCTCTATTTCCCGGTCTCTCTCTATTTCTCGGTCTCTCTCTACTTCTCGGTCTCTCTGTATCTCTCGGTCTCTCTGTATCTCTCGGTCTCTCTGTATCTCTCGGTCTCTCTCTGTATCTCTCGGTCTCTCTGTATCTCGGTCTCTGTATCTCTCGGTCTCTCTGTATTTCTCGGTCTCTCTGTATCTCTCGGTCTCTCTGTATCTCTCGGTCTCTCTGTATCTCTCGGTATCTCTGTATCTCTCGGTCTCTCTCTGTATCTCTCGGTCTCTCTGTATCTCTCGGTCTCTCTGTATCTCTCGGTCTCTCTCTGTATTTCTCGGTCTCTCTGTATTTCTCGGTCTCTCTGTATCTCTCGGTCTCTCTCTGTATCTCTCGGTCTCTCTGTATCTCTGAGTCTCTCTGTATCTCTCGGTCTCTCTGTATCTCTCGGTCTCTCTGTATCTCTCGGTCTCTCTGTATCTCTCGGTCTCTCTCTGTATTTCTCGGTCTCTCTGTATCTCTCGGTCTCTCTGTATCTCTCGGTCTCTCTCTGTATTTCTCGGTCTCTCTGTATCTCTCGGTCTCTCTGTATCTCTCGGTCTCTCTCTGTATCTCTCGGTCTCTCTGTATCTCGGTCTCTCTGTATCTCTCGGTCTCTCTGTATCTCTCGGTCTCTCTGTATCTCTCGGTCTCTCTGTATCTCTCGGTCTCTCTCTGTATTTCTCGGTCTCTCTGTATCTCTCGGTCTCTCTCTGTATCTCGCTCTCTGTATCTCTCGGTCTCTCTGTATCTCTCGGTCTCTCTGTATCTCTCGGTCTCTCTCTGTATCTCTCGGTCTCTCTGTATCTCGGTCTCTCTGTATCTCTCGGTCTCTCTGTATTTCTCGGTCTCTCTGTATCTCTCGGTCTCTCTGTATCTCTCGGTCTCTCTGTATCTCTCGGTCTCTCTGTATTTCTCGGTCTCTCTGTATCTCTCGGTCTCTCTGTATCTCTCGGTCTCTCTGTATCTCTCGGTCTCTCTATTTCTCGGTCTCTCTATTTCTCGGTCTCTCTGTATCTCTCGGTCTCTGTATCTCTCGGTCTCTCTGTATCTCTCGGTCTCTCTGTATCTCTCGGTCTCTCTGTATCTCTCAGTCTCTCTGTATCTCTCGGTCTCTGTATCTCTCGGTCTCTCTGTATCTCTCGGTCTCTCTGTATCTCTCGGTCTCTCTGTATTTCTCGGTCTCTCTGTATCTCTCGGTCTCTCTCTGTATCTCTCGGTCTCTCTCTGTATCTCTCGGTCTCTCTGTATCTCTCGGTCTCTCTGTATCTCTAGGTCTCTCTGTATCTCTCGGTCTCTCTCTGTATTTCTCGGTCTCTCTGTATTTCTCGGTCTCTCTGTATCTCTCGGTCTCTCTCTGTATCTCTCGGTCTCTCTGTATCTCGGTCTCTCTGTATCTCTCGGTCTCTCTGTATCTCTCGGTCTCTCTGTATCTCTCGGTCTCTCTGTATCTCTCGGTCTCTCTGTATCTCTCGGTCTCTCTCTGTATCTCTCGGTCTCTTTGTATCTCTCGGTCTCTCTGTATCTCTCGGTCTCTCTCTGTATTTCTCGGTCTCTCTGTATTTCTCGGTCTCTCTGTATCTCTCGGTCTCTCTGTATCTCTCGGTCTCTCTCTGTATCTCTCGGTCTCTCTCTGTATCTCTCGGTCTCTCTGTATCTCGGTCTCTCTGTATCTCTCGGTCTCTCTGTATCTCTCGGTCTCTCTGTATCTCTCGGCCTCTCTCTGTATCTCTCGGTCTCTCTGTATCTCTCGGTCTCTCTCGGTCTCTCTCTGTATTTCTCGGTCTCTCTGTATTTCTCGGTCTCTCTGTATCTCTCGGTCTCTCTCTGTATCTCTCGGTCTCTCTGTATCTCGGTCTCTCTGTATCTCTCGGTCTCTCTGTATCTCTCGGTCTCTCTGTATCTCTCGGTCTCTCTGTATCTCTCGGTCTCTCTGTATTTCTCGGTCTCTCTGTATCTCTCGGTCTCTCTCTGTATCTCTCGGTCTCTCTCTGTATCTCTCGGTCTCTCTGTATCTCTCGGTCTCTCTCTGTATCTCTCGGTCTCTCTGTATCTCTCGGTCTCTCTCTGTATTTCTCGGTCTCTCTGTATTTCTCGGTCTCTCTGTATCTCTCGGTCTCTCTCTGTATCTCTCTGTATCTCTCTGTATCTCTCGGTCTCTCTCTGTATCTCTCGGTCTCTCTGTATCTCTCGGTCTCTCTGTATCTCTCGGTCTCTCTCTGTATCTCTCGGTCTCTCTCTGTATCTCTCGGTCTCTCTCTGTATCTCTCGGTCTCTCTGTATCTCTCGGTCTCTCTCTGTATCTCTCAGTCTCTCTGTATCTCTCGGTCTCTCTGTATCTCTCGGTCTCTCTGTATTTCTCGGTCTCTCTATTTCTCGGTCTCTCTGTATCTCTCGGTCTCTCTGTATTTCTCGGTCTCTCTGTATCTCTCGGTCTCTCTCTGTATCTCTCGGTCTCTCTCTGTATCTCTCGGTCTCTCTGTATCTCTCGGTCTCTCTCTGTATCTCTCGGTCTCTCTGTATCTCTCGGTCTCTCTCTGTATTTCTCGGTCTCTCTGTATTTCTCGGTCTCTCTGTATCTCTCGGTCTCTCTCTGTATCTCTCGGTCTCTCTCTGTATCTCTCGGTCTCTCTGTATCTCTCGGTCTCTCTCTGTATCTCTCGGTCTCTCTGTATCTCTCGGTCTCTCTGTATCTCTCGGTCTCTCTCTGTATTTCTCGGTCTCTCTGTATTTCTCGGTCTCTCTGTATCTCTCGGTCTCTCTCTGTATCTCTCGGTCTCTCTGTATCTCTCGGTCTCTCTGTATCTCTCGGTCTCTCTGTATCTCTCGGTCTCTCTGTATCTCTCGGTCTCTCTGTATTTCTCGGTCTCTCTGTATTTCTCGGTCTCTCTGTATTTCTCGGTCTCTCTCTGTATCTCTCGGTCTCTCTGTATGTCTCGGTCTCTCTGTATTTCTCGGTCTCTCTGTATTTCTCGGTCTCTCTGTATTTCTCGGTCTCTCTGTATTTCTCGGTCTCTCTCTGTATCTCTCGGTCTCTCTGTATTTCTCGGTCTCTCTCTGTATCTCTCGGTCTCTCTGTATTTCTCGGTCTCTCTGTATCTCTCGGTCTCTCTATTTCTCGGTCTCTCTATTTCTCGGTCTCTCTGTATCTCTCGGTCTCTCTGTATCTCTCGGTCTCTCTGTATCTCTCGGTCTCTCTGTATCTCTCGGTCTCTCTGTATCTCTCGGTCTCTCTATTTCTCGGTCTCTGTATCTCTCGGTCTCTCTGTATTTCTCGGTCTCTCTGTATTTCTCGGTCTCTCTGTATCTCTCGGTCTCTCTGTATCTCTCGGTCTCTCTGTATTTCTCGGTCTCTCTGTGTCTCTCGGTCTCTCTCTGTATCTCTCGGTCTCTCTCTGTATCTCTCGGTCTCTCTGTATCTCTCGGTCTCTCTCTGTATCTCTCGGTCTCTCTGTATCTCTCGGTCTCTCTGTATCTCTCGGTCTCTCTCTGTATTTCTCGGTCTCTCTCTGTATCTCTCGGTCTCTCTGTATTTCTCGGTCTCTCTGTATCTCTCGGTCTCTCTCTGTATCTCTCGGTCTCTCTGTATCTCGGTCTCTGTATCTCTCGGTCTCTCTGTATTTCTCGGTCTCTCTGTATCTCTCGGTCTCTCTGTATCTCTCGGTCTCTCTGTATCTCTCGGTCTCTCTCGGTCTCTCTCTGTATCTCTCGGTCTCTCTGTATCTCTCGGTCTCTCTGTATCTCTCGGTCTCTCTCTGTATTTCTCGGTCTCTCTGTATTTCTCGGTCTCTCTGTATCTCTCGGTCTCTCTCTGTATCTCTCGGTCTCTCTGTATCTCTGAGTCTCTCTGTATCTCTCGGTCTCTCTGTATCTCTCGGGCTCTCTGTATCTCTCGGTCTCTCTCTGTATCTCTCGGTCTCTCTGTATCTCTCGGTCTCTCTGTATCTCTCGGTCTCTCTCTGTATTTCTCGGTCTCTCTGTATCTCTCGGTCTCTCTGTATCTCTCGTTCTCTCTCTGTATCTCTCGGTCTCTAAGTATTTCTCGGTCTCTCTGTATCTCTCGGTCTCTCTGTATCTCTCGGTCTCTAAGTATTTCTCGGTCTCTCTGTATCTCTCGGTCTCTCTGTATCTCTCGGTCTCTCTGTATTTCTCGGTCTCTCTGTATCTCTCGGTCTCTCTGTATTTCTCGGTCTCTCTCTGTATCTCTCGGTCTCTCTCTGTATCTCTCGGTCTCTCTGTATCTCTCGGTCTCTCTGTATCTCTTGATCTCTCTGTATCTCTCGGTCTCTAAGTATTTCTCGGTCTCTCTGTATCTCTCGGTCTCTCTGTATCTCTCGGTCTCTAAGTATTTCTCGGTCTCTCTGTATCTCTCGGTCTCTCTGTATCTCTCGGTCTCTCTGTATTTCTCGGTCTCTCTGTATCTCTCGGTCTCTCTGTATTTCTCGGTCTCTCTCTATCTCTTGGTCTCTCTCTGTATCTCTCGGTCTCTCTGTATCTCTCGGTCTCTCTGTATTTCTCGGTCTCTCTGTATCTCTCGGTCTCTCTGTATTTCTCAGTCTCTCTCTATTTCTCGGTCTCTCTGTATTTCTCGGTATCTCTGTATCTCTCGGTCTCTCTGTATTTCTCGGTCTCTCTCTATTTCTCGGTCTCTCTGTATCTCTCGGTCTCTCTCTATTTCCCGGTCTCTCTCTATTTCTCGGTCTCTCTCTATTTCTCGGTCTCTCTGTATCTCTCGGTCATCTCTGTATCTCTCGGTCTCTCTGTATCTCTCTCTATTTCTCGGTCTCTCTCTATTTCTCGGTCTCTCTGTATTTCTCGGTCTCTCTCTGTATCTCTCGGTCTCTTTCTATTTCTCGGTCTCTCTCTATTTCTCGGTCTCTCTCTATTTCTCGGTCTCTCTGTATCTCTCGGTCTCTCTGTATCTCTCGGTCTCTCTCTATTTCTCGGTCTCTCTGTATCTCTCGGTCTCTCTCTACTTCTCGGTCTCTCTCTATTTCTCGGTCTCTCTCTATTTCTCGGTCTCTCTCTATTTCTCGGTCTCTCTCTATTTCTCGGTCTCTCTGTATCTCTCGGTCTCTCTGTATCTCTCGGTCTCTCTGTATCTCTCGGTCTCTCTGTATTTCTCGGTCTCTCTGTATCTCTCGGTCTCTCTCTATTTCTCGGTCTCTCTGTATCTCTCGGTCTCTCTGTATCTCTCGGTCTCTCTGTATTTCTCGGTCTCTCTGTATTTCTCGGTCTCTCTGTATCTCTCGGTCTCTCTGTATTTCTCGGTCTCTCTGTATCTCTCGGTCTTTCTCTCGGTCTCTCTGTATCTCTCGGTCTCTCTGTATCTCTTGGTCTCTCTGTATCTCTCGGTCTCTCTGTATCTCTCGGTCTCTCTCTGTATTTCTCGGTCTCTCTGTATCTCTCGGTCTCTCTGTATCTCTCGGTCTTTCTCTCGGTATCTCTGTATCTCTCGGTCTCTCTGTATTTCTCAGTCTCTCTGTATTTCTCGGTCTCTCTGTATCTCTCGGTCTCTCTGTATCTCTTGATCTCTCTGTATCTCTCGGTCTCTAAGTATTTCTCGGTCTCTCTGTATCTCTCGGTCTCTCTGTATCTCTCGGTCTCTAAGTATTTCTCGGTCTCTCTGTATCTCTCGGTCTCTCTGTATCTCTCTGTATCTCTCGGTCTCTCTGTATTTCTCGGTCTCTCTCTATCTCTTGGTCTCTCTCTGTATCTCTCGGTCTCTCTGTATCTCTCGGTCTCTCTGTATCTCTCGGTCTCTCTGTATCTCTCGGTCTCTCTGTATCTCTCGATCTCTCTGTATCTCTCGGTCTCTCTGTATTTCTCAGTCTCTCTCAATTTCTCGGTCTCTCTGTATTTCTCGGTCTCTCTGTATCTCTCGGTCTCTCTGTATTTCTCGGTCTCTCTCTATTTCTCCGTCTCTCTGTATCTCTCGGTCTCTCTCTATTTCCCGGTCTCTCTCTATTTCTCGGTCTCTCTCTACTTCTCGGTCTCTCTGTATCTCTCGGTCTCTCTGTATCTCTCGGTCTCTCTGTATCTCTCGGTCTCTCTCTATTTCTCGGTCTCTCTCTATTTCTCGGTCTCCGTATTTCTCGGTCTCTCTCTGTATCTCTCGGTCTCTTTCTATTTCTCGGTCTCTCTCTATTTCTCGGTCTCTCTCTATTTCTCGGTCTCTCTGTATCTCTCGGTCTCTCTGTATCTCTCGGTCTCTCTCTATTTCTCGGTCTCTCTGTATCTCTCGGTCTCTCTCTACTTCTCGGTCTCTCTCTATTTCTCGGTCTCTCTCTATTTCTCGGTCTCTCTCTATTTCTCGGTCTCTCTCTATTTCTCGGTCTCTCTGTATCTCTCGGTCTCTCTGTATCTCTCGGTCTCTCTGTATTTCTCGGTCTCTCTGTATCTCTCGGTCTCTCTCTATTTCTCGGTCTCTCTGTATCTCTCGGTCTCTCTGTATCTCTCGGTCTCTCTGTATTTCTCAGTCTCTCTGTATCTCTCGGTCTCTCTGTATTTCTCGGTCTCTCTGTATCTCTCGGTCTCTCTGTATCTCTCGGTCTCTCTGTATCTCTCGGTCTCTCTGTATCTCTCGGTCTCTCTCTGTATTTCTCGGTCTCTCTGTATCTCTCGGTCTCTCTCTGTATTTCTCGGTCTCTCTGTATCTCTCGGTCTCTCTGTATCTCTCGGTCTTTCTCTCGGTATCTCTGTATCTCTCGGTCTCTCTGTATTTCTCGGTCTCTGTCACGATATGGTATGAAATATCATAAGTAGGTCTCTAGCCTGAGTGGGCTAAGCCCCCCTTCTTGGAGTAACAGTTGTAGCTGCAAATTCCTGGCTTTCCTTCTCAGAGAGTGTGGGGGTTAGAAGTTTTATGGCCGAACGGAATTTACGACTGGCATTTCCTGTGTAAGCTCTTGTCCAGCTAGAACAGGAAAAATGGCTCCAAAAATCCATGAAAGATTCTTTGTTTAGTTTTTGTTAGATATTAGGCAAACGATTTAAGCTAGAAATACGAAAATATATATTTGTAGTCTCACTCGGTGTAGCTACACATCTCATGATACTCGGGCTTCTAACTCCATCTGGTAAAGAAGTAGGGTTTTCTCTGTAAATATGTATCCCAGATAGGACATATTTGATCTCATTAGAATGCTCACGTTAATCTGAGATGAATGATGAGCTGTTTAGGACTCTGACATGTTTTGTAGTGAAGTTATAGAAATCAGAGAGAATAGTTTAAAGTTTAGGCAGAATGTAGAGAGAGGAGGGTCTGGATAAGCCAGCCTTTCTGTGATGTCACAGCCTTAATGTTTTAAGTGTCTGGCAGGCTCTGAGGAGTCACTTGCTGCTGGATTGCTTGTCCTGTCCTGGAAGAGCCCTGCTCACGTCCCAATGAGCTGGGACGTATGGAAAAAACTCCACTAGCCTGGTTGCTTGTCATGCTTTAAACATGTAAGTGTTGCTTTTCTCATTTATTCCCTTTATGTTATAATTACCCATGTACATATTTGCAATTGTCTCATTTATAACCTCTTTATAAACTATTTTTGATAAAGCATTGCCTAATTATTTTTAATGGGATATACTATTATATATTAGTTCGTTCTCCTGCTCTAAACCGTACCCTAAGTCTCTTGAAGGGAAAATACGCTACTGTTACTGTTGAGTTGGGTTAGCTTCGGACCCGTTTAATCGAAGCTGGTGGCAGCGAAAGTGTGCTGACGGTTGGATTATGCTGAAGCAACTGCGGGTTTGATAATTATTGTTCCTGCCTGTGTGGGAGTAGTTATCGCGTCGCTGCAGCGTGCCCAATAGCCAGTACATAGCAGGCAGCCTTTCTGGCGACTAATTACCCAGGGTGCAGTACCTAATCTGACCTGAGAGTAAGGGGGCGCCAGAGAGCTGCAAGTGTTAAGTGGAACTGTAAGCGGGATATACATAAATCCCTGCAGTTCGTGGTATATAGAAAAGCAGTGGGATACCTAGAATAAGCCCCTGCTGTAAACTAAGAGGTCAATAGCCTTGTGTGTGGTTTTTCATCACATTGTTAGCAGTGGAGGGATAACTAAGATAAGCCCCCCTGCACATGTGATAGCCGTCTGTTGGCCTAAAGTCACCCTGATCCGTGACGTAGGGGTGACGGTCACGGTGTGAATCCTGACCCAGTGGTGACAGCGGTCAGGGGAATCGTGACAATTGGTGGCAAGGCGGTGGGATATCTTAGAGCATTAGTGATTTGGTTTGAGTAATCATTCCTCTCACTAAAAACTTGCAGAAAGTTCTTGCGAGGACTCTGCGCAAATAAGTTTGGAGAACGAACTCAGTGCTTTTTAGTTGTGAGACAATTGTGTACTGGTAATTATCCCCTCCCTTTCTCTTCGTTTTTCTATCCTATCTTTTATTTGGCAACCATGGTTGGGCTGGGAGAAACCTTTTATGAGCAGCAGACCAGAGACACCCTTGTTGCCTTATGCAAGACACAGCACATTGACTTTGCAAGCAAAAACAAAGCCCAACTGGTCGCAGATCTGGTGCAATGGGAAGCCGCTCGAGACCAATCTCAGAGCTCAGAGGCCGCAGAAGCCAGCACCAGCGAACATGGTGCTGCAGCAGAGGTCCAACCACTGAATGCTGGCCCTGTTAGCGATCCGGGCGAATTGGACCCCCACCTGCAGGCGGCCTTGAAAGAATTCCCCATTGACGACCATGAGGGACGTCGGCAGCTGATTCAGCAATACCGGCAGGAGGCCCAGGCAGCCGAGAGAGAGGCCCGAGCTGAGAGAGAGGCCCGAGCTGAGCGAGAGGCACAGGCCCAGCGAGCCGAGCGGCAAGCTGAGCGGGAGTACCAGCTGCAGTTAGCCCGACTGCAAATGCAGGGGTTGTCCCAGACCAACCGTGAGCCTAGCAGCGCTCAGACACCGAAGCCCCGGCCTGATCACTTTCCTGTTATGGAGAAGGACGGAGATTTGGACACTTTTCTGCGGGCCTTTGAGAAAGCCTGCAGACAGTACCGGCTGCCTACAGATGAATGGGCCCGATACCTGACACCAGGGCTGAAAGGTAAAGCTCTGGATGCGTTTGCTGCCCTCCCTCAAGAACAAGATGGAGACTATGAGGCCATCAAGCAGGCTCTGATAGCCAAGTACCAGCTTACACCCGAGGTGTACCGTAGAAAGTTCCGGACCCTCCAACGTGGCCCACACGACAGTTACAGTGATGTGGTGCATGGACTGGGGACCCACTTTGACCAGTGGACCCAAGGACTGTCAGTGACCACCTTTGCACAGCTGCGAGACCTGATGATCAAAGACCAGTTTTTTCATCTTTGCCCAGCTGAGGTGCGACAGTTCGTGATGGACAGAGAACCCAAAGACGTGACGAAAGCAGCGCAGATTGCCGATGCCTATGAGGCCAACCGTAGATCGGAAGCGCGGAAGCCAGTCACCACCAGCTGGAGAGGGGGTAAGCCTGCAACCAACGCCAGTACCCCTGCCAGCCAACACACCAGAGGTCCTGTCCCTGTGGCCAACAGCACCAGACCTACCACCGAACCTCGCGCGTGTTACACCTGCAAGCGGCCTGGGCATATCAGTACCTTCTGTCCAGACAGGCCGAAGAACACCCCAGCCAAGGCCCCAGGGCCTAATGCAGCAGTTCTTTTGGTGGGTGGTGTGGTTGGGAGGGTGTGTGACAACGTGCAGCCCGTCACTGTGGGAGGCCATGTTGCTACAGGCCTCAAGGACACCGGGGCTGAACGAACCCTCATCCGACCCGAACTGGCGGCCCCTGAAGAAATCATTCCGGGGAAAACCCTAACTGTCACTGGGATTGGGGGCATCCGCTGTCCCTTACCAATGGCCCGGGTTTTTATTGATTGGGGTGCTGGGAGCGGGGTGAAGGAAGTGGGGCTGTCGGATAATTTGCCCACTGATGTTTTGTTGGGAACTGATTTGGGGAGGATGTTTGCATACTACGTCCCTGACACCCCTCCCCAATCTACTAATAAGGGTGACGTTAACCCTGATGATGATGATGATGATGGGAAATCGCATGTGTTACCTGACCATGCTTTATCTTGTAATGATGCATCTAATAACCATTTTTTCCCTAGGATTGAGGGTGAAAATGTTGTACCTGTGCCAGCGGAACCTGATAATGATTTTTCTGTGAAGGTTAATGTGTCCATAGGTACAGGCGTGCCCAGCCACGTCGCTCTGCGGAGTGAGACGGCTGAGGAACCCCTAACAAGGGCAAGTGTGGGTGCTACAGGAAATGGGGAGATGCATGGGAACCGTGAGGAAGGTGACGCCATGAAAGTGACCAGTGCCACCGAGGAAGGTAACTGGCCCATAAGTAGCACTGCCCCTGGAGTGTTGGGGGTGGATGGGGAGGTAGAGCCCATAGCAGCGCCGGCTGATGGGCCTGTAGAAACCCCCGGGGAGACAGCCTATGTAGCTGCTGTCACCCGCAGTCAGAGTGCCCGGAACGCAGATAACTGTCTGCCTTCCGGACCCTCCTCAGTCATCACTGTGACTGAACCAGAGGTGGACCCAGAGCAGGTCCAAGAGGGTTCCCGTGGGGAAGGGACCCTGACGTCGCTTCTGGCTTCCCCTAGCCAGGAGTTTCAGGCCGCTCTGCACATAGATGCGAGCCTAGAGAGTTTGAGACAACTCGCCGAGACGCCCACCTCCGTGACTGATAAGGAGAGGGTGTTCTGGGAACAAGGAAGGTTATACCGGGAGACAGTACCCGGAGAATCACAAAAGGAGTGGTTGAGGGAAAGACAGCTGGTCGTCCCGCAGCAATTCCGGGGTGAGTTGTTGCGGATTGCCCATGAGATCCCGCTAGCTGGACACTTGGGGATCAGCAAAACTAAGGCCCGGCTGTCTCAACACTTCTATTGGCCTAAGATGGGGACAGATGTGTCAAACTACTGCCGCTCCTGTGTCACCTGTCAAAGAGTGGGGAAGGCAGGGCCTGCTCTTAAGGCTCCCCTGATCCCTTTGCCAGTGATAGAGGAGCCTTTCCAGAGGATCGCGGTGGACATTGTGGGCCCGCTGGCCGTCCCCAGCAGCTCTGGAAAGCAATACATCCTTACTGTGGTAGACTATGCTACCCGATACCCAGAGGCAGTAGCTCTGTCGTCAACTAGGGCAGATAAGGTGGCGGATGCCCTGTTGGCCATCTTTTCACGTGTAGGATTTCCCAGGGAAATGCTTACTGATCAAGGGACCCAATTTATGTCTCGCCTAATGGAGGCTCTCTGTAAGAAAATGCAGGTGAAGCACCTGGTATCGAGTGCGTACCACCCACAGACCAATGGCTTGTGTGAACGCTTCAATGGTACCCTCAAACAGATGCTACGCATGCTGGTTGAGACTCAAGGGCGCGACTGGGAGCGGTACCTCCCACACCTGCTGTTCGCTTACCGAGAGGTTCCACAGGCCTCGACGGGGTTCTCCCCCTTCGAGCTCCTGTACGGCAGGCGAGTCCGGGGACCCCTTGGGTTGGTAAGAGAATCCTGGGAAGAGGAGCCGAACCCTTCTGAAGTGTCCATAGTGGAGTATGTCATGCGCTTCCGTGACAAGATGCAGACCTTGACGCAGTTGGTGCATGACAACATGACGCAGGCTCAGGCTGATCAGAAGCACTGGTACGACCAGAACGCCCGGGAGCGGACCTACCACGTGGGTCAAAAGGTGTGGGTGCTGGTCCCCGTACCAACGGATAAGCTTCAGGCAGCCTGGGAGGGCCCGTACGTCGTCCACCAACAGCTCAACCCGGTCACGTACGTGGTCACGCTTGACCACGCTCGGGGTAGGCGAAAGGCCTTTCACGTCAACATGATGAAGGCTCATCACGAACGTGAACCTTTCGTCCTACCGGTCTGCAGCTTGCCCGAAGACGGTGAGGAAGACACCCTCCTGGACTTGCTGGCCCAAGCCAAGGCCAATGGGTCCATCGAGGATGTGGAGGTAAGCGCCTCGTTAACTGAACCCCAGCGGGTGCAGTTGCAAACCACCCTGGAACCTTTCCGGGTCGTGTTCTCCAACCGACCTGGGAGGACTGAGTTAGCAGTCCACGAGGTGGACACCGGGAATCACGCCCCACTACGGCGAACACCCTATCGAATCTCTGACCAGGTGCAGCAGACTATGCGCCAAGAGATCGATGAGATGTTACAGCTGGGGGTGATTCGGCGGTCAAAGAGCGCGTGGGCATCACCTGTAGTTCTCGTGCCAAAGAAGGACCGGACCACCCGGTTCTGCGTGGACTACAGGGGGCTCAACGCCATCACAGCCTCGGATGCGCACCCAATGCCGCGCATCGAGGAGCTGCTTGAGAAGTTAGCTGGCGCAGATTACCTAACAATAATGGATCTGAGTCGAGGATACTGGCAGATTCCCCTGAGCCCTGAGGCGCAGGAGAAGTCCGCCTTTATCACACCCTTTGGACTGTACGAGTCCACGGTCATGCCCTTCGGCATGAAGAATGCCCCTGCCACTTTCCAGCGGATGGTCAACCTCCTGCTTCAGGGACTGGAGACGTACGCCGTGGCGTACTTGGATGACATTGCCATCTTCAGTTCCTCCTGGGATGAATACCTGCAGCATCTCGAGGAGGTGCTCAGGCGAATTCACCAAGCAGGACTGGCTATCAAGCCGGGAAAGTGTCAGATGGGCATGAGGGAGGTTCTCTACCTGGGGCACCGGGTAGGCGAAGGCACCATGGAGCCAGAGCATGGCAATGGTGATGGGTCGGCCCACCAGGGTGAACCTGCTGAGGTGCGCATGGAGGAGAACCATCAGGTCCTGCCTCCCTAGCGCACACCAAAAGGGGGAGGTGTCACGATATGGTATGAAATATCATAAGTAGTTCTCTAGCCTGTGTGGGCTAAGCCCCCCTTCTTGGAGTAACAGTTGTAGCTGCAAATTCCTGGCTTTCCTTCTCAGAGAGTGTGGGGGTTAGAAGTTTATGGCCGAACGGAATTTACGACTGGCATTTCCTGTGTAAGCTCTTGTCCAGCTAGAACAGGAAAAATGGCTCCAAAAATCCATGAAAGATTCTTTGTTTAGTTTTTGTTAGATATTAGGCAAACGATTTAAGCTAGAAATACGAAAATATATATTCGTAGTCCCACTCGGTGTAGCTACACATCTCATGACACTCGGGTTTCTAACTCCATCTGGTAAAGAAGTAGGGTTTTCTCTGTAAATATGTATCCCAGATAGGACATATTTGATCTCATTAGAATGCTCACGTTAATCTGAGATGAATGATGAGCTTTTTAGGACGCTGACATGTTTTGTAGTGAAGTTATAGAAATCAGAGAGAATAGTTTAAAGTTTAGGCAGAATGTAGAGAGAGGAGGGTCTGGATAAGCCAGCCTTTCTGTGATGTCACAGCCTTAATGTTTTAAGTGTCTGGCAGGCTCTGAGGAGTCACTTGCTGCTGGATTTCTTGTCCTGTCCTGGAAGAGCCCTGCTCACGTCCCAATGAGCTGGGACGTATGGAAAAACTCCACTAGCCTGGTTGCTTGTCATGCTTTAAACATGTAAGTGTTGCTTTTCTCATTTATTCCCTTTATGTTATAATTACCCATGTACATATTTGCAATTGTCTCATTTATAACCTCTTTATAAACTATTTTTAATAACGCACTGCCTAGTTATTTTGAATGGGATATACTATTATATATTAGTTCGTTCTCCTGCTCTAAACCGTACCCTAAGTCTCTTGAAGGGAAAATACGCTACTGTTACTGTTGAGTTGGGTTAGCTTCGGACCCGTTTAATCGAAGCTGGTGGCAGCGAAAGTGTGCTGACGGTTGGATTATGCTGAAGCAACTGCGGGTTTGATAATTATTGTTCCTGCCTGTGTGGGAGTAGTTATCGCGTCGCTGCAGCGTGCCCAATAGCCAGTACATAGCAGGCAGCCTTTCTGGCGACTAATTACCCAGGGTGCAGTACCTAATCTGACCTGAGAGTAAGGGGGCGCCAGAGAGCTGCAAGTGTTAAGTGGAACTGTAAGCGGGATATACATAAATCCCTGCAGTTCGTGGTATATAGAAAAGCAGTGGGATACCTAGAATAAGCCCCTGCTGTAAACTAAGAGGTCAATAGCCTTGTGTGTGGTTTTTCATCACATTGTTAGCAGTGGAGGGATAACTAAGATAAGCCCCCCTGCACATGTGATAGCCGTCTGTTGGCCTAAAGTCACCCTGATCCGTGACGTAGGGGTGACGGTCACGGTGTGAATCCTGACCCAGTGGTGACAGCGGTCAGGGGAATCGTGACAGTCTCTCTGTATTTCTCGGTCTCTCTCTATTTCTCGGTCTCTCTCTATTTCTCGGTCTCTCTGTATCTCTCGGTCTCTCTGTATCTCTCGGTCTCTCTGTATTTCTCGGTCTCTCTGTATTTCTCGGTCTCTCTGTATCTCTCGGTCTCTCTGTATCTCTCGGTCTCTCTGTATCTCTCGGTCTCTCTGTATTTCTCGGTCTCTCTCTATTTCTCGGTCTCTCTCTATCTCTCGGTCTCTCTGTATCTCTCGGTCTCTCTGTATCTCTCGGTCTCTCTCTGTATCTCTCGGTCTCTCTGTATCTCTCGGTCTCTGTATCTCTCGGTCTCTCTGTATCTCTCGGTCTCTCTGTATCTCTCGGTCTCTCTCTATTTCTCGGTCTCTCTCTGTATCTCTCGGTCTCTCTGTATCTCTCGGTCTCTCTGTATCTCTCGGTCTCTCTGTATCTCTCGGTCTCTCTGTATTTCTCGGTCTCTCTCTATTTCTCGGTCTCTCTCTATTTCTCGGTCTCTCTGTATTTCTCGGTCTCTGTATCTCTCGGTCTCTGTATCTCTCGGTCTCTGTATCTCTCGGTCTCTCTGTATCTCTCGGTCTCTCTGTATCTCTCGGTCTCTCTGTATTTCTCGGTCTCTCTGTATTTCTCGGTCTCTGTATCTCTCGGTCTCTCTGTATCTCTCGGTCTCTCTCTGTATCTCTCGGTCTCTCTGTATTTCTCGGTCTCTGTATTTCTCGGTCTCTCTGTATCTCTCGGTCTCTCTGTATCTCTCGGTCTCTCTCTGTATCTCTCGGTCTCTCTGTATTTCTCGGTCTCTCTCTGTATCTCTCGGTCTCTCTGTATTTCTCGGTCTCTGTATCTCTCGGTCTCTCTGTATCTCTCGGTCTCTCTGTATTTCTCGGTCTCTGTATCTCTCGGTCTCTCTGTATCTCTCGGTCTCTCTGTATCTCTCGGTCTCTCTGTATTTCTCGGTCTCTGTATTTCTCGGTCTCTCTCTATTTCTCGGTCTCTCTGTATCTCTCGGTCTCTCTGTATCTCTCGGTCTCTCTGTATCTCTCGGTCTCTCTGTATCTCTCGGTCTCTCTGTATCTCTCGGTCTCTCTCTGTATCTCTCGGTCTCTCTGTATTTCTCGGTCTCTATTTCTCGGTCTCTCTGTATCTCTCGGTCTCTCTGTATCTCTCGGTCTCTCTCTGTATCTCTCGGTCTCTCTGTATCTCTCGGTCTCTCTGTATCTCTCGGTCTCTCTGTATTTCTCGGTCTCTCTGTATTTCTCGGTCTCTCTGTATTTCTCGGTCTCTCTGTATTTCTCGGTCTCTCTGTATCTCTCGGTCTCTGTATCTCTCGGTCTCTCTGTATCTCTCGGTCTCTCTGTATCTCTCGGTCTCTCTCTGTATCTCTCGGTCTCTCTGTATCTCTCGGTCTCTCTCTGTATCTCTCGGTCTCTCTGTATTTCTCGGTCTCTCTGTATCTCTCGGTCTCTCTGTATCTCTCGGTCTCTCTGTATCTCTCGGTCTCTCTCTGTATTTCTCGGTCTCTCTGTATTTCTCGGTCTCTCTGTATTTCTCGGTCTCTCTGTATCTCTCGGTCTCTCTGTATCTCTCGGTCTCTCTCTGTATCTCTCGGTCTCTCTGTATTTCTCGGTCTCTGTATTTCTCGGTCTCTCTGTATCTCTCGGTCTCTCTGTATCTCTCGGTCTCTCTCTGTATCTCTCGGTCTCTCTGTATTTCTCGGTCTCTCTGTATTTCTCGGTCTCTCTGTATCTCTCGGTCTCTGTATCTCTCGGTCTCTCTGTATCTCTCGGTCTCTCTGTATCTCTCGGTTTCTCTGTATTTCTCGGTCTCTCTGTATTTCTCGGTCTCTCTGTATCTCTCGGTCTCTGTATCTCTCGGTCTCTCTGTATCTCGGTCTCTCTGTATTTCTCGGTCTCTCTGTATTTCTCGGTCTCTCTGTATCTCTCGTTCTCTCTCTGTATCTCTTGGTCTCTCTGTATCTCTCGGTCTCTCTGTATCTCTCGGTCTCTCTGTATCTCTCGGTCTCTGTATCTCTCGGTCTCTGTATCTCTCGGTCTTTCTGTATCTCTCGGTCTTTCTGTATCTCTCGGTCTCTGTATCTCTCGGTCTCTCTGTATTTCTCGGTCTCTCTGTATCTCTCGGTCTCTCTCTGTATCTCTCGGTCTCTCTGTATCTCTCGGTCTCTCTGTATCTCTCGGTCTCTCTGTATCTCTCGGTCTCTGTATCTCTCGGTCTCTGTATCTCTCGGTCTCTCTGTATCTCTCGGTCTCTCTGTATCTCTCGGTCTCTCTGTATTTCTCGGTCTCTCTCTATTTCTCGGTCTCTCTGTATTTCTCGGTCTCTCTGTATCTCTCGGTCTCTCTGTATTTCTCTGTATCTCTGTATTTCTCGGTCTCTCTCTATTTCTCGGTCTCTCTGTATTTCTCGGTCTCTCTGTATCTCTCGGTCTCTCTGTATCTCTCGGTCTCTCTGTATCTCTCGGTCTCTCTGTATTTCTCGGTCTCTCTGTATTTCTCGGTCTCTCTGTATTTCTCGGTCTCTCTCTATTTCTCGGTCTCTCTGTATTTCTCGGTCTCTCTGTATCTCTCGGTCTCTCTGTATTTCTCGGTCTCTCTGTATCTCTCGGTCTCTCTGTATTTCTCGGTCTCTCTCTATTTCTCGGTCTCTCTGTATTTCTCGGTCTCTCTGTATCTCTCGGTCTCTCTGTATTTCTCTGTATCTCTCTGTATTTCTCGGTCTCTCTCTATTTCTCGGTCTCTCTGTATTTCTCGGTCTCTCTGTATCTCTCGGTCTCTCTGTATCTCTCGGTCTCTCTGTATCTCTCGGTCTCTCTGTATCTCTCGGTCTTTCTGTATCTCTCGGTCTCTCTGTATTTCTCGGTCTCTCTCTATTTCTCGGTCTCTCTCTATTTCTCGGTCTCTCTGTATTTCTCGGTCTCTCTGTATCTCTCGGTCTCTCTGTATTTCTCGGTCTCTCTGTATCTCTCGGTCTCTCTGTATTTCTCGGTCTCTCTCTATTTCTCGGTCTCTCTGTATTTCTCGGTCTCTCTGTATCTCTCGGTCTCTCTGTATTTCTCGGTCTCTGTATCTCTCGGTCTCTCTGTATCTCTCGGTCTCTCTGTATTTCTCGGTCTCTCTCTATTTCTCGGTCTCTCTGTATTTCTCGGTCTCTCTGTATTTCTCGGTCTCTGTATCTCTCGGTCTCTGTATCTCTCGGTCTCTCTGTATTTCTCGGTCTCTCTCTATTTCTCGGTCTCTCTCTATTTCTCGGTCTCTCTGTATCTCTCGGTCTCTCTGTATCTCTCGGTCTTTCTGTATCTCTCGGTCTCTCTGTATTTCTCGGTCTCTCTGTATTTCTCGGTCTCTCTGTATTTCTCGGTCTCTCTGTATCTCTCGGTCTCTGTATCTCTCGGTCTCTCTGTATTTCTCGGTCTCTGTATCTCTCGGTCTCTCTGTATCTCTCGGTCTCTCTGTATCTCTCGGTCTCTCTGTATTTCTCGGTCTCTCTCTATTTCTCGGTCTCTCTCTATTTCTCGGTCTCTCTGTATCTCTCGGTCTCTCTGTATCTCTCGGTCTCTCTGTATCTCTCGGTCTCTCTGTATTTCTCGGTCTCTCTGTATTTCTCGGTCTCTCTGTATCTCTCGGTCTCTCTGTATCTCTCGGTCTCTGTATCTCTCGGTCTCTGTATCTCTCGGTCTCTCTGTATCTCTCGGTCTCTCTGTATCTCTCGGTCTCTCTGTATTTCTCGGTCTCTCTCTATTTCTCGGTCTCTCTCTATTTCTCGGTCTCTCTGTATTTCTCGGTCTCTGTATCTCTCGGTCTCTGTATCTCTCGGTCTCTGTATTTCTCGGTCTCTCTCTGTATCTCTCGGTCTCTCTCTGTATTTCTCGGTCTCTCTGTATCTCTCGGTCTCTCTGTATTTCTCGGTCTCTCTCTGTATCTCTCGGTCTCTCTCTGTATCTCTAGGTCTCTCTGTATCTCTCGGTCTCTCTGTATTTCTCGGTCTCTCTGTATCTCTCGGTCTCTCTCTGTATCTCTCGGTCTCTCTGTATCTCGGTCTCTCTGTATCTCTCGGTCTCTCTGTATTTCTCGGTCTCTCTGTATCTCTCGGTCTCTCTGTATCTCTCGGTCTCTCTGTATCTCTCGGTCTCTCTGTATCTCTCGGTCTCTCTCTGTATCTCTCGGTCTCTCTGTATCTCTCGGTCTCTCTCTGTATTTCTCGGTCTCTCTGTATTTCTCGGTCTCTCTGTATCTCTCGGTCTCTCTCTGTATCTCTCGGTCTCTCTGTATCTCGGTCTCTCTGTATCTCTCGGTCTCTCTGTATCTCTCGGTCTCTCTGTATCTCTCGGTCTCTCTGTATCTCTCGGTCTCTCTGTATCTCTCGGTCTCTCTCTGTATCTCTCGGTCTCTCTGTATCTCTCGGTCTCTCTCTGTATTTCTCGGTCTCTCTGTATTTCTCGGTCTCTCTGTATCTCTCGGTCTCTCTCTGTATCTCTCGGTCTCTCTGTATCTCGGTCTCTCTGTATCTCTCGGTCTCTCTGTATCTCTCGGTCTCTCTGTATCTCTCGGTCTCTCTGTATTTCTCGGTCTCTCTGTATCTCTCGGTCTCTCTCTGTATCTCTCGGTCTCTCTGTATCTCGGTCTCTCTGTATCTCTCGGTCTCTCTGTATTTCTCGGTCTCTCTGTATCTCTCGGTCTCTCTGTATCTCTCGGTCTCTCTGTATCTCTCGGTCTCTCTGTATTTCTCGGTCTCTCTGTATCTCTCGGTCTCTCTGTATTTCTCGGTCTCTCTGTATCTCTCGGTCTCTCTGTATCTCTCGGTCTCTCTATTTCTCGGTCTCTCTATTTCTCGGTCTCTCTGTATTTCTCGGTCTCTCTGTATTTCTCGGTCTCTCTGTATCTCTCGGTCTCTCTCTGTATCTCTCGGTCTCTCTGTATCTCTCGGTCTCTCTGTATCTCTCGGTCTCTCTGTATCTCTCGGTCTCTGTATCTCTCGGTCTCTGTATCTCTCGGTCTCTCTGTATCTCTCGGTCTCTGTATCTCTCGGTCTCTCTGTATCTCTCGGTCTCTGTATCTCTCGGTCTCTGTATCTCTCGGTCTCTGTATCTCTCGGTCTCTCTGTATCTCTCGGTCTCTCTGTATCTCTCGGTCTCTCTGTATCTCTCGGTCTCTGTATCTCTCGGTCTCTCTGTATCTCTCGGTCTCTGTATCTCTCGGTCTCTGTATCTCTCGGTCTCTCTGTATTTCTCGGTCTCTCTGTATCTCTCGGTCTCTCTCTGTATCTCTCGGTCTCTCTGTATCTCTCGGTCTCTCTGTATTTCTCGGTCTCTCTGTATCTCTCGGTCTATCTGTATCTCTCGGTCTCTCTGTATTTCTCGGTCTCTCTGTATCTCTCGGTCTCTCTGTATCTCTCGGTCTCTCTGTATCTCTCGGTCTCTCTGTATTTCTCGGTCTCTCTCTATTTCTCGGTCTCTCTGTATTTCTCGGTCTCTCTGTATGTCTCGGTCTCTCTGTATCTCTCGGTCTCTCTGTATTTCTCGGTCTCTCTGTATCTCTCGGTCTCTCTCTGTATCTCTCGGTCTCTGTATCTCTCGGTCTCTCTGTATTTCTCGGTCTCTCTCTGTATCTCTCGGTCTCTGTATCTCTCGGTCTCTCTGTATCTCTCGGTCTCTCTGTATCTCTCGGTCTTTCTCTCGGTCTCTCTGTATCTCTCGGTCTCTCTGTATCTCTCGGTCTCTCTGTATCTCTCGGTCTCTCTGTATCTCTCGGTCTCTCTGTATCTCTCGGTCTCTCTGTATTTCTCGGTCTCTCTGTATCTCTCGGTCTCTCTCTGTATCTCTCGGTCTCTCTGTATCTCTCGGTCTCTGTATTTCTCGGTCTCTCTGTATCTCTCGGTCTCTCTGTATTTCTTGGTCTCTCTGTATTTCTCGGTCTCTCTGTATCTCTCGGTCTCTCTGTATTTCTCGGTCTCTCTCTGTATTTCTCGGTCTCTATCTCTCGGTCTCTCTGTATTTCTCGGTCTCTCTGTATTTCTCGGTCTCTCTCTGTATCTCTCGGTCTCTCTGTATCTCTCGGTCTCTGTATTTCTCGGTCTCTCTCTGTATCTCTCGGTCTCTCTGTATCTCTCGGTCTCTGTATCTCTCGGTCTCTGTATCTCTCGGTCTCTCTGTATTTCTCGGTCTCTCTGTATCTCTCGGTCTCTCTCTGTATCTCTCGGTCTCTCTGTATTTCTCGGTCTCTCTGTATCTCTCGGTCTCTGTATCTCTCGGTCTCTGTATCTCTCGGTCTCTCTCTGTATCTCTCGGTCTCTCTGTATTTCTCGGTCTCTCTGTATCTCTCGGTCTCTCTGTATCTCTCGGTCTCTGTATTTCTCGGTCTCTCTGTATTTCTCGGTCTCTCTGTATCTCTCGGTCTCTCTGTATCTCTCGGTCTCTCTGTATCTCTCGGTCTCTCTGTATTTCTCGGTCTCTCTGTATCTCTCGGTCTCTCTGTATTTCTCGGTCTCTCTGTATCTCTCGGTCTCTGTATTTCTCGGTCTCTCTGTATTTCTCGGTCTCTCTGTATCTCTCGGTCTCTCTGTATTTCTCGGTCTCTCTGTATCTCTCGGTCTCTCTGTATTTCTCGGTCTCTCTGTATTTCTCGGTCTCTCTGTATCTCTCGGTCTCTGTATCTCTCGGTCTCTCTGTATCTCTCGGTCTCTCTGTATCTCTCGGTCTCTGTATCTCTCGGTCTCTCTGTATCTCTCGGTCTCTCTGTATCTCTCGGTCTCTCTCTGTATTTCTCGGTCTCTCTGTATCTCTCGGTCTCTCTGTATCTCTCGGTCTCTCTGTATTTCTCGGTCTCTCTGTATTTCTCGGTCTCTCTGTATCTCTCGGTCTCTCTGTATCTCTCGGTCTCTCTGTATCTCTCGGTCTCTCTCTGTATTTCTCGGTCTCTCTGTATTTCTCGGTCTCTCTCTGTATCTCTCGGTCTCTCTGTATCTCTCGGTCTCTGTATCTCTCGGTCTCTCTGTATCTCTCGGTCTCTCTCTGTATTTCTCGGTCTCTCTCTGTATCTCTCGGTCTCTGTATCTCTCGGTCTCTCTGTATCTCTCGGTCTCTCTGTATCTCTCGGTCTCTCTCTGTATTTCTCGGTCTCTCTCTGTATCTCTCGGTCTCTGTATCTCTCGGTCTCTCTGTATCTCTCGGTCTCTCTGTATTTCTCGGTCTCTCTGTATCTCTCGGTCTCTCTGTATTTCTCGGTCTCTCTCTGTATTTCTCGGTCTCTCTGTATCTCTCGGTCTCTCTGTATTTCTCGGTCTCTCTCTGTATTTCTCGGTCTCTCTGTATCTCTCGGTCTCTCTATTTCTCGGTCTCTCTATCTCTCGGTCTCTCTCTGTATCTCTCGGTCTCTCTGTATTTCTCGGTCTCTCTGTATCTCTCGGTCTCTCTGTATCTCTCGGTCTCTCTGTATCTCTCGGTCTCTCTATTTCTCGGTCTCTCTGTATTTCTCGGTCTCTCTCTGTATCTCGGTCTCTCTGTATCTCTCGGTCTCTCTGTATTTCTCGGTCTCTCTGTATTTCTCGGTCTCTCTGTATCTCTCGGTCTCTCTGTATCTCTCGGTCTCTGTATCTCTCGGTCTCTCTGTATCTCTCGGTCTCTGTATCTCTCGGTCTCTCTCTGTATTTCTCGGTCTCTCTGTATTTCTCGGTCTCTCTGTATCTCTCGGTCTCTCTGTATCTCTCGGTCTCTCTCTGTATCTCTCGGTCTCTCTGTATCTCTCGGTCTCTCTATTTCTCGGTCTCTCTGTATTTCTCGGTCTCTCTCTGTATCTCGGTCTCTCTGTATCTCTCGGTCTCTCTGTATTTCTCGGTCTCTCTGTATTTCTCGGTCTCTCTGTATCTCTCGGTCTCTCTGTATCTCTCGGTCTCTGTATCTCTCGGTCTCTCTGTATCTCTCGGTCTCTGTATCTCTCGGTCTCTCTCTGTATTTCTCGGTCTCTCTGTATCTCTCGGTCTCTCTGTATTTCTCGGTCTCTCTCTGTATTTCTCGGTCTCTCTGTATTTCTCGGTCTCTCTGTATCTCTCGGTCTCTCTGTATTTCTCGGTCTCTCTGTATTTCTCGGTCTCTCTGTATCTCTCGGTCTCTGTATCTCTCGGTCTCTGTATCTCTCGGTCTCTCTGTATTTCTCGGTCTCTCTCTGTATTTCTCGGTCTCTCTGTATCTCTCGGTCTCTCTATTTCTCGGTCTCTCTATCTCTCGGTCTCTCTCTGTATCTCTCGGTCTCTCTGTATTTCTCGGTCTCTCTGTATCTCTCGGTCTCTCTGTATCTCTCGGTCTCTCTGTATCTCTCGGTCTCTCTATTTCTCGGTCTCTCTGTATTTCTCGGTCTCTCTCTGTATCTCGGTCTCTCTGTATCTCTCGGTCTCTCTGTATTTCTCGGTCTCTCTGTATTTCTCGGTCTCTCTGTATCTCTCGGTCTCTCTGTATCTCTCGGTCTCTGTATCTCTCGGTCTCTCTCTGTATTTCTCGGTCTCTCTGTATTTCTCGGTCTCTCTGTATCTCTCGGTCTCTCTGTATCTCTCGGTCTCTGTATCTCTCGGTCTCTCTCTGTATTTCTCGGTCTCTCTGTATTTCTCGGTCTCTCTGTATCTCTCGGTCTCTCTGTATCTCTCGGTCTCTCTCTGTATCTCTCGGTCTCTCTGTATCTCTCGGTCTCTCTATTTCTCGGTCTCTCTGTATTTCTCGGTCTCTCTCTGTATCTCGGTCTCTCTGTATCTCTCGGTCTCTCTGTATTTCTCGGTCTCTCTGTATTTCTCGGTCTCTCTGTATCTCTCGGTCTCTCTGTATCTCTCGGTCTCTGTATCTCTCGGTCTCTCTGTATCTCTCGGTCTCTCTGTATCTCTCGGTCTCTCTGTATCTCTCGGTCTCTCTGTATCTCTCGGTCTCTCTGTATCTCTCGGTCTCTCTGTATTTCTCGGTCTCTCTCTGTATCTCGGTCTCTCTGTATCTCTCGGTCTCTCTGTATTTCTCGGTCTCTCTGTATCTCTCGGTCTCTCTGTATTTCTCGGTCTCTCTGTATTTCTCGGTCTCTCTGTATCTCTCGGTCTCTCTGTATCTCTCGGTCTCTGTATCTCTCGGTCTCTCTGTATCTCTCGGTCTCTGTATCTCTCGGTCTCTCTCTGTATTTCTCGGTCTCTCTGTATCTCTCGGTCTCTCTGTATTTCTCGGTCTCTCTCTGTATTTCTCGGTCTCTCTGTATTTCTCGGTCTCTCTGTATCTCTCGGTCTCTCTGTATTTCTCGGTCTCTCTGTATTTCTCGGTCTCTCTGTATCTCTCGGTCTCTGTATCTCTCGGTCTCTGTATCTCTCGGTCTCTCTGTATTTCTCGGTCTCTCTCTGTATTTCTCGGTCTCTCTGTATCTCTCGGTCTCTCTATTTCTCGGTCTCTCTATCTCTCGGTCTCTCTCTGTATCTCTCGGTCTCTCTGTATTTCTCGGTCTCTCTGTATCTCTCGGTCTCTCTGTATCTCTCGGTCTCTCTGTATCTCTCGGTCTCTCTATTTCTCGGTCTCTCTGTATTTCTCGGTCTCTCTCTGTATCTCGGTCTCTCTGTATCTCTCGGTCTCTCTGTATTTCTCGGTCTCTCTGTATTTCTCGGTCTCTCTGTATCTCTCGGTCTCTCTGTATCTCTCGGTCTCTGTATCTCTCGGTCTCTCTCTGTATTTCTCGGTCTCTCTGTATTTCTCGGTCTCTCTGTATCTCTCGGTCTCTCTGTATCTCTCGGTCTCTGTATCTCTCGGTCTCTCTCTGTATTTCTCGGTCTCTCTGTATTTCTCGGTCTCTCTGTATCTCTCGGTCTCTCTGTATCTCTCGGTCTTTCTCTGTATCTCTCGGTCTCTCTGTATCTCTCGGTCTCTCTATTTCTCGGTCTCTCTGTATTTCTCGGTCTCTCTCTGTATCTCGGTCTCTCTGTATCTCTCGGTCTCTCTGTATTTCTCGGTCTCTCTGTATTTCTCGGTCTCTCTGTATCTCTCGGTCTCTCTGTATCTCTCGGTCTCTGTATCTCTCGGTCTCTCTCTGTATTTCTCGGTCTCTCTGTATCTCTCGGTCTCTCTCTATCTCTCGGTCTCTCTCTGTATCTCTCGGTCTCTCTGTATTTCTCGGTCTCTCTATTTCTCGGTCTCTCTGTATCTCTCGGTCTCTCTGTATCTCTCGATCTCTCTGTATCTCTCGGTCTCTCTGTATCTCTCGGTCTCTCTGTATCTCTCGGTCTCTCTGTATCTCTCGGTCTCTCTGTATCTCTCGGTCTCTCTGTATCTCTCGGTCTCTGTATCTCTCGGTCTCTCTGTATCTCTCGGTCTCTGTATCTCTCGGTCTCTCTCTGTATTTCTCGGTCTCTCTGTATTTCTCGGTCTCTCTGTATTTCTCGGTCTCTGTATCTCTCGGTCTCTGTATCTCTCGGTCTCTCTGTATCTCTCGGTCTCTCTGTATCTCTCGGTCTCTCTGTATCTCTCGGTCTCTCTCTATTTCTCGGTCTCTCTGTATTTCTCGGTCTCTGTATCTCTCGGTCTCTCTGTTTCTCTCGGTCTCTCTCTATTTCTCGGTCTCTCTGTATTTCTCGGTCTCTGTATCTCTCGGTCTCTCTGTATCTCTCGGTCTCTCTCTGTATCTCTCGGTCTCTCTGTATTTCTCGGTCTCTCTGTATCTCTCGGTCTCTCTCTATTTCTCGGTCTCTCTGTATTTCTCGGTCTCTGTATTTCTCGGTCTCTCTGTATCTCTCGGTCTCTCTGTATTTCTCGGTCTCTCTGTATCTCTCGGTCTCTCTGTATTTCTCGGTCTCTGTATCTCTCGGTCTCTCTCTGTATCTCTCGGTCTCTGTATCTCTCGGTCTCTCTGTATTTCTCGGTCTCTGTATCTCTCGGTCTCTCTGTATTTCTCGGTCTCTGTATCTCTCGGTCTCTCTCTGTATCTCTCGGTCTCTGTATCTCTCGGTCTCTCTGTATCTCTCGGTCTCTGTATCTCTCGGTCTCTCTGTATCTCTCGGTCTCTGTATCTCTCGGTCTCTCTGTATCTCTCGGTCTCTGTATTTCTCGGTCTCTCTGTATTTCTCGGTCTCTCTGTATCTCTCGGTCTCTGTATCTCTCGGTCTCTCTGTATCTCTCGGTCTCTCTGTATTTCTCGGTCTCTCTCTGTATCTCTCGGTCTCTCTGTATTTCTCGGTCTCTCTGTTTCTCTCGGTCTCTCTGTATCTCTCGGTCTCTCTGTATTTCTCGGTCTCTCTCTGTATCTCTCGGTCTCTCTGTATTTCTCGGTCTCTCTGTATCTCTCGGTCTCTCTGTATCTCTCGGTCTCTCTGTTTCTCTCGGTCTCTCTGTTTCTCTCGGTCTCTGTATCTCTCGGTCTCTCTGTATCTCTCGGTCTCTGTATCTCTCGGTCTCTGTATCTCTCGGTCTCTCTGTATCTCTCGGTCTCTGTATCTCTCGGTCTCTCTGTATCTCTCGGTCTCTGTATCTCTCGGTCTGTCCGTGCACAGTCTGTGAGGCCCCGGTTCTCCTCCTCCTTTTCCCCGGTCCCTCCTCCTCCTCCTTTTCCCCGGTCCCTCCTCCTCCTCCTCCTCCTCGGCTGCCCCGGTTCTTCCTGTGCTCGCAGCCTCTGCAGTGTCCGGTCATGGAGGAGCCCGCGGCCGCCGAGTGTCGGGTCCTCTCCATTCAGAGTCACGTGGTCCGGGGATATGTGGGCAACAAGGCGGCGTCCTTCCCGCTGCAGGTACCGGAGACCGAAGGGGGCGACTTGTGGGTGTATGTGACGGGGTGAAATGGGGGTGAGTGGAGTTACAAGGGGGTGTATGTTGATAGGATTGACGTGGGGTGTTTGTGACGGGTAACGTGGTTCTGGGGGTGACAAGATTGACATGGAGGTGTGTGTGACCAGAGCGACATGGAGGTGTGTGTGACAGGATTTACGGGGTGGTGTATGTGACAGGAGCGACATGGAGGTGTGTGTGACAGGATTTACGGGGTGGTGTATGTGACAGGAGCGACATGGAGGTGTGTGTGACAGGAGCGACATGGAGGTGTATGTGACAGGATTTACGGGGTGGTGTATGTGACAGGAGCGACATGGAGGTGTGTGTGACAGGAGCGACATGGAGGTGTGTGTGACAGGAGCGACATGGAGGTGTGTGTGACAGGAGCGACATGGAGGTGTGTGTGACAGGAGCGACATGAAGGTGTATGTGACGGGCGATGGGGGGTGTGTGTGACAGGAGCGACATGGAGGTGTATGTGACAGGAGCGACGTGGTTTGTGACAGGAGCGACGTGGTTTGTGACAGGAGCGACGTAGAGGTGTATGTGACAGGAGCGACATGGAGGTGTGTGTGACAGGATTTACGGGGTGGTGTATGTGACAGGAGCGACATGGAGGTGTGTGTGACAGGAGCGACATGGAGGTGTGTGTGACAGGAGCGACATGGAGGTGTGTGTGACAGGAGCGACATGGAGGTGTGTGTGACAGGAGCGACATGGAGGTGTGTGTGACAGGAGCGACATGGAGGTGTGTGTGACAGGAGCGACATGGAGGTGTGTGTGACAGGAGCGACATGGAGGTGTGTGTGACAGGAGCGACATGGAGGTGTGTGTGACAGGATTTACGGGGTGGTGTATGTAACACGAGCGACATGGAGGTGTGTGTGACAGGAGCGACATGGAGGTGTGTGTGACAGGAGCGACATGGAGGTGTGTGTGACAGGAGCGACATGGAGGTGTGTGTGACAGGAGCGACATGGAGGTGTGTGTGACAGGAGCGACATGGAGGTGTGTGTGACAGGAGCGACATGGAGGTGTGTGTGACAGGAGCGACATGGAGGTGTGTGTGACAGGAGCGACATGGAGGTGTGTGTGACAGGAGTGACATGGAGGTGTGTGTGACAGGATTTACGGGGTGGTGTGTGTGACAGGAGTGACATGGTGGTGTGTGTGACAGGAGTGACATGGTGGTGTGTGTGACAGGAGCGACATGGAGGTGTGTGTGACAGGAGCGACATGGAGGTGTGTGTGACAGGAGCGACATGGAGGTGTGTGTGACAGGATTTACGGGGTGGTGTGTGTGACAGGAGCGACATGGTGTGTGTGACAGGAGTGACATGGAGGTGTATGTGACAGGAGTGACATGGAGGTGTATGTGACAGGATTTACGGGGTGGTGTGTGTGACAGGAGCGACATGGTGTGTGTGACAGGAGTGACATGGAGGTGTATGTGACAGGAGTGACATGGAGGTGTGTGTGACAGGATTTACGGGGTGGTGTATGTGACAGGAGCAACATGGGGTGACATGAGTGATGTGAGGCCTGTATGTGACAGGAGCAACAGGTTGGTGACAGGAGCGACATAGAGGTGCATGTGACAGGAACGACGTGGGGATGTATGTGACAGGAGCGATGTGGTGACAGCAGCGATGTTGGGATGACAGGAGCGACGTGGAGGTGTAGGTAACATGAGTGACTGGGGTTGTATGTGACGAGCGACGTGGGGGTGACAGGAGCGACGTGGAGGTGTATGTGACAGGAGTGACGTGGAGGTGTATGTGACAGGAGCGACGTGGAGGTGTATGTGACAGGAGCGACGTGGTTGTGACAAGCAACGTGGAGGTGTATGTGACAGGAGCGACGTGGTGGTGAAAGGAGCGACGTGGAGGTGTATGTGACAGGAGCGACGTGGAGGTGTATGTGACAGGAGCGACGTGGGGGTGACAGGAGCGACGTGGAGGTGTATGTGACAGGAGCGACGTGGGGGTGACAGGAGCGACATGGAGGTGTATGTGACAGGAGCGACGTGGTTTGTGACAGGAGCGACGTGGTTTGTGACAGGAGCGACGTAGAGGTGTATGTGACAGGAGCGACGTGGGGGTGACAGGAGCGACATGGAGGTGTATGTGACAGGAGCGATGTGGTGGTGACAGGAGCGACGTGGAGGTGTATGTGACAGGAGCGATGTGGCGGTGACAGGAGCGACGTAGGGGTGTATGTGACAGGAGCGATGTGGGAGTGTATGTAACTGGAGCTACAGGGGTGGTATATGTGACAGGAGCAACGTGAGGGATGACACGAGCGACATTGGAATGTATGTGACGGGGGTCGTATTGTGTGTGTGACAGGAGCGACATAGGGGTGACAGGAGCGATGTGGAGGTGTGTGACAGGAGTAATGTGGGTTTGACGGGAGAGAGTGTATATAACGAATGACTTGGGAGTGTATGTGACATGAGTAACGTGGGGGTGTATGTGACAGGAGCGACGTAGGGGTGTATGTGACAGGAGCGATGTGGGAGTGTATGTAACTGGAGCTACAGGGGTGGTATATGTGACAGGAGCAACGTGAGGGATGACACGAGCGACATTGGAATGTATGTGACGGGGGTGGTATTGTGTGTGTGACAGGAGCGACATAGGGGTGACAGGAGCGATGTGGAGGTGTGTGACAGGAGTAATGTGGGTTTGACAGGAGAGAGTGTATATAACGAATGACTTGGGGGTGTATGTGACATGAGTAACGTGGGGGTGTATGTGACAGGAGTGACATGGGGTGTATGTGACAGGAGCGATGGGAGATAACAGGAACGACGGGGGTATGACAGGAGTAACGTGGAGGTGTATGTGACAGGAGCGACGTGGGGTGGGGGTGTATGTGATAGGATTGATGTGGAGTAACAGGAGCAACGTGGGGGTGACAGCAGTGACATGGGGGTGTATGTGACAGGAGCGTTAGGAGGATGTATGTGACAGGAGTGACGTGGAGGTGTATGTGACAGATGTGACATAGGGGTGACAGGAGTGAAGTGGGGGTGTATGTGATACACCCCCATGTCGCTGTTATGTGACAGGAGCGACATGGTGGTGACAGGAGTGACGTGGAAGTGTATGTGACAGGAGCGACATGGTGGTGACAGGAGCGACATGGTGGTGACAGGAGTGACGTGGAAGTGTATGTGACAGGAGCAACGTGGTGTTGAGAACAGTGACGTGGGGCGTGACAGGAGCAACGTGGAGGTGTATATGATAGGAGCGATGTGGGGGTGTAAGTGACGAATGACTAGGGAGTGTTTGTGACAGGAGCGACGTGGGGGTGACAGGAATGACGGGAGATAGCAGGAGCGACTGGGGGATAACAGGGGTGATGTGGGGGTGTATGTAATAGGATCAACTTGGTGGTAACAGGAGCGACGGGGGGATGACAGGCGTGACATGGAGGTGTATGTGAAAGGAGTGATGTAGGGGTGAATGTGACGAATGACTCGGGGGTGTATGGGACAGGAGTGACGTGGGAGTGACGAGCGACCGCTAGATGACATGAGCGACGTGGGCGTGACAGGAGTGACGTATAGGTGACTAGATCGAAAGGGGAATGACAGGAGCAATGTGGAGTTGACAGGAGTGACATGGGGGTGTATGTGACAGGAGCAGTGGGGTAGTGACTTGGGGGTGTATGTGACGAATGACATGACAGTGACAGGGGGATGGCAGGAACCGTGTGGGTGTGACATGAGTGGCATGAGGATGTATGTGACTAGCAGCGTGAGGATAACAAGAGTGACGTGGTGACATGAGCGACGTGGGGGTGTATGTAACAGGAGCGACGTGGGGGTGTATGTGACAAATGACATGGAGGTGACAGGAGAGACTTTAAGATGTAAGTGACAGGAGCAACATGGGGGTGTATGTCACGAATGACGGGTTGAAGGGAGGAACGAGGGTATAGCAGAAGTGGTGTGGGTGTGACCGGAGTGGCATGAGGATAATAGGAGTGACATTGTGGTGACAGGAACGACTTGTGAGTGTATGTGACGGGAGCGACAGTGAGATGGCAGGGTCGGTGTGGGTGTGACAGAAGTAGCATGAGGGTGCATGTACTGTAGCAGCGTGAGGGTAACAGGAGCGATGTGATGGTGTATGTGACAGTGACATGGAGGTGTAATTGACAGGAGTGATGTTGGTATGTAAGTGATGGGAATGACATAGGGGTGAATGTGTCAGGGGTGACGTAGGGTGTATGTGTCAGGGGTGACGGAAGTGACATGGGGTGCAGGCGGCTACTATTAGCAGATCATGCGTGTAAGCACTGCAGATGTGAGGAATGTAGGAGGGAGTAATAGTGTGGATAACTGTAGGAATGTAAGGCTGTAAAGGGAGTACGGCTGTACGTGGGCTTCCCCATCTTCCCCCATTTCTGTGATTAGCATCCCCCTTTCCCCTGTATTCTCCTTGCTGTTGTGTGCTTTTTCCTGTAGTTGCTCCCCTCCACTTTTCCCTGGAGTCACCTCCTTCTCTCTGGCTGTGACCAGCTGCCCCCTTCCCTCCGCTTTCCCGATGGCTGTGGTCTGCCGCCTTTTTCTCTGCACTTTCGGAATGGCTGTGGTCAACTGTCCCGTTTTCTTCTCTTTCCTGATGGCTGTGGTTAGCTGCCCTTTTCTCCACTCTTTCCCAATGGCTGTGGTCAGCCGTCCCGTTCTCTCTTCTTTCCCGATGGCTGTAGTCAGCCGTCCCGTTCTCTCCTCTTTCCTGGTGGCTGTAGTCAGCTGTCTCATTCTCTCCTCTTTCCCGATGGCTGTGTTCAGCCGTCCCGACGTTCTCTCGTCTTTCCCTATGGCTGTGGTCGACCGCCCCCTTCCCTCTTCTTTCCCAATGGCTGTGATCAGCCTTCCCATTCTCTTCTTTTCCTGATGGCTGTGGCTGTCCACCCCGTTCTCTCCTTTTTCCTGAAGGCTAAAGCTGGCATCCCATTCTCTGCTTTTTTCTGATGGCTGTGGTCAGCGATCCCATTCTCTCTTTTCTCCAGTCACCTTCCACGACAGCGGTACTGGAGGATGTCTCCCCGCCCTAATGGGGGACAGGAAACACAAAGAGGTTAAATACCCTCCCCTTCCTGCCACCTCCAGTGTTTTTCCTGTCCCCTTTTGGGGCATGAAGAGGTCCTGCGGTAGTGCTGCCGTGGCCGGCGATCGGAGCACTCAGGTCTTACCTAGCCGGGCAGCCTGGGCCGGGATGTGTCTCCTCCCTGCGGCGCTGCTCCCGTCTCCCCACATGGTGCGGACTCGGGACCCTTTCTCCGCTCCTCCCGCGCTCCTTCGGGAGTAAAGCGGAGCGGTGTGGTGCGGCCGGGGTCCCCGCGCGGCTCCCCGGCATTTCCTCCTCTCCTCATGGCCGGAAACAGTGGACGCGCGAACCGGAAGTACCCGAACTTCCGGTTCTCGGCATGTGCGTTCCAGTGGTGGAACGCACGCGCGTCGGACTGCAGTTTCTGTTGGCGGCATAGCGGTCTTTCCCCTACGCCTGGGACCGGGAGGAGGAGCACAACATGGGACGCAACTTCCACGGTATTTAACCCTGGTAGTCACCTCCAGGTAAGGCCCCCTGTCTGACTGACTGGACTACAGTGCTGACTGACCATGGAGGGTGACAGATCTATCTCTGCTTCTGCCGAGCCCTGCGTCCTCCCTCCTACTGTGAGTAGTGGGTTAAGGTCCCTTTATCCCTGTATTCCTTAGGGTGCCATATACTTAGTCCCCTTCTCTCTCTTTTTTAGGGAGACAAGGCCTCTGCCCCTAGGAAGGACAGATCTTCCAAGACAAAATCGGAAGATCGTAAATGTGGTGTTTGTGCATCAAAACTACCTTCTTCTTACAAGAAGAGACTATGCCAGCCCTGCACCGATGAAATAATTCGCTCAGAACAGCCATCCTTGTTTGAGAGCATTAAATCCCTCATTAAACAGGAAGTGCAATCCTCGGTATCGGCCCTTTCCCAGTCTCTGTTACCTCCGCCACCTCCTCCTAAAAAAAAGGAAGACGGCGGCGGTTACTTCTGATTCAGATTCTGGTGAAGTTCATTCCTCCGGCTCGGAGGATTTGTGGGAGAATGAGGGCTCCACTTCCACCCCCAGAGAGGAGAGTAAAAAATATTATTTTTCCTCAGAGGACATACAGGAGTTAATCAGTATGGTCAGGGGGACAATGGGTGTTGAGGAGGAGGAGGAGAAGCCATCGGTGCAGGATGAGATGTTCGGTGGGTTGAAACCTAAAAAATTAAAAGGGTTCCCTATACATGAGAATGTACAGAGTCTCATCCTTCATGAATGGGAATCACCTGAAAAAGGTCTTTCTGTTCCCTCTGAACTTAAAAATCGTTTTTCTCTCGATGGAGATGTCTCTCTGTGGGATACCCCTAAGGTAGACGTGCAGGTCTCTAGAGTGTCAAAAAAGACAACCCTCCCTTTCGAGGATTCTTCCCAACTCAGAGACCCTATGGACCGCAAAATGGAGAGTTTACTAAGAAGATCGTGGGAGACTTCTACCAATCTCCTTAAAACAAACATTGCGTCCACCTGCGTGGCTAGATCCCTATTTCGTTGGCTCCGCACGCTGGAAGACCACCTTACCCAGGGAACATCTAGGGAAATAATCTTTCACAAACAGAGAGTTGGAGGATTGACCAAAATCTCTTCATTCAACTCTCCGGGAAGAACAAAGGCAGAAAGGCTACGAAAAATACTATCGCCAACTGGATTAAACAAGCCATATCTCTGGCATACTCATCCCAGAATCTACCACCTCCTCCATCACTGAAGGCCCATTCTACACGGTCGGTGTCAACATCATGGGCAGAGAGGGGTGACGCTTCTACGGAGCAGATTTGCAGAGCTGCCACCTGGTCATCAGTACATACGTTCACCAGGCACTACAGGCTTGATTTCAACCGGGATTTAACTTTCGGCAGAACAGTTCTGCAGGCGGTTGTCCCCCCCCTAGAAATTATTTGTTGGTACTACTCCAGTACCGCTGTCGTGGAAGGTGACTGGAGAAAATAGAATTATTCTTACCGTTAATTCGGTTTCTAGGAACCTTCCACGACAGCACTAATTTCCCTCCCTATCTGATGATTTTATTGGATGATTCCTGCACTTAAGTGGTAACTATACATACTACTGTGTCCAGAAAAAACACTGGAGGTGGCAGGAAGGGGAGGGTATTTAACCTCTTTGTGTTTCCTGTCCCCCATTAGGGCGGGGAGACATCCTCCAGTACCGCTGTCGTGGAAGGTTCCTAGAAACCGAATTAACGGTAAGAATAATTCTATTTTTTCCCTCGACAGCTGTGGCCAGCCACCCCGTTCTTTCCTTTTTCCCAAAGGTTGTGGCCGGCTGCCCTCTTCTCTTATTTCTTGATGGCTGTGGTCCGCCATCCCATTCTCTCCTCTTTTCTCAATAGCTGTTGCTGGCTGCCCTGTTGTCCCCTATTTCCTGATGGCTGTGGCTGGCCTCCCAATTTTCTCCTTTTTCCCGATGGCTGTGGTCGGCCCTCCCCTTCTCTTTTCTTTTACAATGGCTGTGGTTGGCTGCCCTGTTCTCTGCTTTTTCTCAATGGCTGTGGCCAGTGTCCTTTTTTCTCCTTTTTCCCAATGGCTGTGGTCGGCCCCTTCGTTTTCTCCCTTTTCCCGATGGCTGTGGTCGGCCCCTTCGTTTTCTCCTTTTTCCCAGTGGCTGTGTCTGGCCGCCTCATTCTTTCGCTTTTCCCCATGGCTGTGGTCTGCCGCCCCATTCTTTTTTTTTTTCCCAATGACTGTGGTCAGTTGCTCCATTCTCTCCTTTTTCCCGGTTGCTGTGGCTGGCCACCCCCTTCTCCTTTTTCCCGATGGGTGTGGCCAGCCGCCCCTTCACTCTTTTTTCCCGATGGCTGTGGTCAGCCGTCCCATTCTCTCCTTTTTCCCGATGGCTGTGGCTGTCCGTCTCGTTCACTCCTTTTTTCTGAAGACTGTAGCTGGCATCCTGTTCTCTTCTTTTTCCTGATGGCTCTGGTCAGTTGTCCCATTCTTTATTTTTTTCCTGATGTCTGTGGCCGACCGCCCTGTTCTCTACTTTTTCCCAAATGCTGTGGCCGTCTGCCCTCTTCTTTCTTGATGGCTGTCGTCAGCCATCCTATTCTCTCCTCTTTCCCAATCGCTGTGGGTGGCTACCCCGTTGTCCCTTTTTTCCCGATGGCTGTGGCTGTCCGTCCCATTTTCTCCTTTTTTCCGAAGGCTGTAGCTGGCATCCCGTTCTCTTCTTTTTCCCGATGGCTGTGGTCAGCCATCCCATTCTCTCTTTTTTCCTGATGGCTGTAGTCGGCCGCCCCATTCTCTTTTTTTTCTCGATGGCTGTGGTCAGCTGCTCTGTTCTCTCCTTTTTCCCGATGGCTGTGGCTGGCCGCCCCGTTCTCTCTTTTTTCCCGAAGACTGTAGCTGGCATCTCATTCTCTCTTTTTTCCCAATGGCTGTGGCGGCTGCCCCCTTCCCTCTTCTTGATGGCTGTGGTCCGCCGTCCCATTCTCTCTTTCCCAATGACTGTGGCTTGCTGCCCCATTCTCTCCCTTTTTCCGATGGCTGTGGGTGGCCTCCCCATTCCCTCCTATTTCCCCATGGCTGTGGCTGGCCTCCCCGGTCTCTCCTTTTTCCCTATGTGTTATGAACAGGTAATTCAGAACCACAATGGACCTTGAAGTTCAGAGCACACAAGGTGACCTGACATTTACCAAAAACATAGGACGAGCTCTGAGACGTGGAAACTCTGCTGACCGCAATCCCTAATCCTAACACACCACACTAGAGGTAGCCGTGGATTGCGCTTAACGCTCCCTATGCAACTCGGCACAGCCTGAGAAACTAACTAGCCCTGAAGATAGAAAAATAAGCCTACCTTGCCTCAGAGAAATTCCCCAAAGGAAAAGGCAGCCCCCCACATATAATGACTGTGAGTAAAGATGAAATACAAACACAGAGATGAAATAGATTTAGCAAAGTGAGGCCCGACTTACTGAATAGACCGAGGATAGGAAAGATAGCTTTGCGGTCAACACAAAAACCTACAAACAACCACGCAGAGGGGCAAAAAGACCCTCCGCACCGACTAACGGTACGGAGGTGCTCCCTCTGCGTCTCAGAGCTTCCAGCAAGCAAGAAAAACCAATATAGCAAGCTGGACAGAAAATATAGCAAACAAAAATAACACAAGCAGAACTTAGCTTATGCAGGATAGAGAGGCCACAGGAACGATCCAGGAGGAAGCAAGACCAATACTAGAACATTGACTGGAGGCCAGGATCAAAGCACCAGGTGGAGTTAAATAGAGCAGCACCTAACGACTTAACCTCATCACCTGAGGAAGGAAACTCAGAAGCCGCAGTACCACTCTCATCCACCAAAGGAAGCTTATAGACAGAACCAGCCGCAGTACCACTCACGACCACAGGAGGGAGCTTGGCCACAGAATTCACAACACCTATGGCTGTGTTTGACTGACCCATACCCTGCTTTTTCCCTATGGCTATGTTTGACCGACCCATACCCTTCTTTTTCCTGATGGCTGTGTTCGGCCACCTCGTTCTCTCCCTTTTCCTGAAGGCTGTGTATGGCCGCCTCTTGTTGGAGGTGGCCTAACGCCCCGTTCTTTTCTCCTTCCCGTTGGCTGTGGTCGGCTGCCCCGTTCTCTCTTTTTTCCCGATGACTGTGGCTTGCCGCTCTGTTCTCTCTTTCCCATTGACTGTGGTCAGCTTCCCCGTTCTCTTTCTCGATGGTCGTGGTCGGCCGCCCTGTTTTTCCTCTTTTCCAATGGCTGTCGGCCGTCCTGTTCTCTCCTCTTTCCCGATGGCTCTGGGCGGCCGCTGCGTTCTCTCCTTTCCCGATGGCTGTGGCCTGCCGCACCGTTCTTTTCTCTTTCCCAATAACTGTGGTCGGCCTCCCCATTCTCTCCTCTTTCCTGATGGCTGTGATCGGCTGCCCCGTTCTCTCCTTTTTCCCAATAGCTGTGGCCTGCCGCTCTGTTCTCTCCTCTTTCCCAATGATTTTCGTCCGCCATCACTTTCTCTCCTATTTTCCGATGGCTGTGGTCGGCCATCCCGTTCTTTCCTGTTTTCCGATAGTAGTGGTCAGACGCCCCGTTCTCTCCTGTTTTCCGATGGTAGTGGTCAGACGCCCCATTCTTTCCTGTTTTCTGATGGTTGTGGTCAGTCGCCCCGTTCTCTCCTGTTTACCGATTGTAACCGGGTCTGCCGTGCTGGAGTACCTCTTTCAGTACCACCCCGTGTTTCAGGAGGTCCACTCTGCTTTGGCTGGAGTCGGAATGAAGGACGCTGGCTGGAATTCCTTGATTACATGGGCGCATATAAAAGATCACTGCTTCTCCACGTATTTCCAGTATGACAACACTTTACTCACAGGACATAGAATATATATCACACAGATACAGAGGGCGGGCCAATTGAAAAGCGGCAGGCCAGACATATATTACCATAGCCGCAGGTGGCCGGAGCCTGCCGATATTTACTGTGGGAATTACAAAGGTGGGGAAGGACAAAAGGGGAATATCTTGTCCTCTCTGCCCAGGGGCGCAGCCTGTGGGCTGATGCATTAGGGACATGCATCTCACCTGGAACCTATTATACATACATATAACTGCACAACATATGCTTGGTGCGGTGGGGCTCAGTAACACGGCTCCCCTTTTCAGCGACGTGATCGGCATACACAGTCTGATCCTTAACGGATCGGTTTGGGGATAACCGAAGTTTATGGGGTGGGTACAAGTTCCGTTTGTCGACTTAGTCCATCGGTGTTACCGTTTTGTTTGCCGGGTCTGTAGTGGATGGTGAAGTCCAGAGGTTGTAGGGCTAAACTCCACCGCAGTAATCTGGCGTTGTCTCCGGAGACCCGATTAAGCCTGACTAGGGGATTATGGTCCGATAGGAGGGAAAACTGTCGTCCATACAAATATGGTTGTAACTTTTTGAGTGCCCATACTATTGCCAGGCACTCCTTCTCGATGGCCGCATAGCTCACTTCACGGGGCAGTAGTTCCCGACTCGGGTAAGCTACCGGGTGTTCTTGGCCGTCCGGCCCGACTTGGCTCAGTACTGCCCCCAATCCAAACATAGAAGCGTCTGTGTGAACAAGGAAACGTTTAGTTGGATCGAGTGCGGCCAATACAGGGGTATTGGTGAGGGCGTCCTTTAGCTGGCGGAAGGCTTCCTCACACTCTGGGGTCCAGGTTATCTGGCGGGGTTGGTTCTTACAGGTCAGATCAGTGAGGGGCTTGGCTACGCTGCTGTAATTGGGGACGAATTTCCTGTAATACCCCGCTGTCCCTAGAAACGCCATGACCTGGGTTTTAGTGCGTGGGGTGGGCCATTTGGCTATGGCCTCAATCTTGGCTGGTTCTGGTCTCTGTTTCCCACTTCCCACCCAATGCCCTAAATACTGAACCTCTGCTTTGCCCACGTGACACTTGTTTGGGTTCAGGGTGATTCCGGCCTTGTGGATCCTGTCTAATACTGTCTCTAGGTGATTTAGATGCTCTTCCCATGTCGCGCTGTAGATGGCGATGTCATCCAGGTAGGCACACGCATAGTCCTGGAGACCATCCAGAAGCCGGTCAGCCAACCTCTGGAAGGTCGCCGGGGCAGTCTTCATCCCGAATGGCATAACTCGAAACTGGAATAAGCCAAACGGGGTGACAAATGCCGACTTGGGAATAGCATCAGGACTAAGGGGAATCTGCCAGTAGCCTTTGCATAGATCGATGGTGGTCAAATACTTTGCCCCCGCCAGCCGGTCTAACAAGTCATCCACACGCGGCATGGGATACGCATCCGTCAGTGTTTTCTCATTGAGCTTACGATAGTCTACACAAAACCGTGTAGTCCCATCCTTCTTGGGCACTAACACTACGGGGGATGCCCAGGGACTATCTGACTCTTCAATGACCCCTAAACGCAACATCTCTTGTATCTCTTGTCGCATCCCTTCTCGTACAGACTCAGGGACGCGGAAGGGGGGTTGTCGCAGGGGGATCTGATCCTGGGTCTCAACCTTGTGTTGTGCCAGGTGAGTGTACCCGGGTTTCCCCGAAAACATCCTCTGTCGCTGCCTCAACAACTCCTCCGCCTGCTGTCTCTCCCGGGGACCTAAGTCTTCACCCCAGTGTACCTGGTCCCATGTTTTAGACTGAGTCCTTTCCCCTAAGACATCAGGCAAGGGAAGTCCGGCTAAATCCTCTGCTTCAGGTGCACAGATGGCCACTACCTCTTCAGGGCGCTCCCGATAGGGCTTCAGCATATTCACGTGGAACATGCGGATAACCCTGGGGTCGTCACAATCTGCGACATTATAGGTGGTGTCGGCTATTTTCCCCACTACCTGTTAGTGCCCCTGCCATGCAGCTTGGAACTTGTTCTGCCTAGCGGGCTCTAACACCAGGACCTTCTGCCCTATTTCCAAGGTGCGCTCTCTGGCCCTCCGATCGTACCATACGCGCTGGCGCCGCTGGGCCACCTGCATTTTCCCACGTATAGCTTGGGTCAGCTCCTGTAGGCGGTCCCGGAATTCCAGCACATAGGGTACAATAGGTACCCCTTCTATGATGCCCTCCCCTTCCCAATGTTCTAGCACTAAGTCTAGGAGTCCCCTTACCCGCCTCCCGTATACCAGTTGGAACGGGGAGAACCCCGTGGATTCTTGGGGCACCTCCCCGATAGGCAAACAGGAGGTGTGGCAAGAATTTCTCCCAGTCTCTGTAGGTCCTGGTAAAAGTCCCAATGAGTTGTCTATTACCATAGCCTCAGGTGGCCGGAGCCTGTCGATATTTACTGTGGGAATTACAAAGGTGGGGAAGGACAAAAGGGGAATATCTTGTCCTCTCTGCCCAGGGGCGCAGCCTGTGGGCTGATGCATTAGGGACATGCATCTCACCTGGAACCTATTATACATACATATAACTGCACAACATATTCTTGGTGCGGTGGGGTTCCGTAACACCGATGGTTGTGGTCGCCTGCCCTGTTTTCTCCTGTTCTCCGTGTGCTGTGGTCGGCTGCCCCGTTCTCTCCTGTTTACCGATGGTTGTGGTCGCCTGCCCTGTTTTCTCCTGTTTTCCATGGGCTGTGGTCGCCTGCCCTGTTTTCTCCTGTTTTCCATGGGCTGTGGTCGCCTGCCCTGTTTTCTCCTGTTTTCCGTGGGCTGTGGTCGGCTGCCCCTGTTTAGTCTGCATGTTTCCGACTTTCTCCCTATTTTATCCCTTGGCTATTGCTGGTTCTTCACCTCCTTCCCATCCTTCAGCTTTTCCCTTTTCTCTGATGCCCGTTTGATGGATCCTCTTTTGTTCCTGCAGGTGTTGGGGTTTGAGGTGGACACTATAAATTCTGTGCAGTTCTCCAATCACACGGGTGAGTGCAACGTGATGAGCGGTCTCATTGGGGGTTTGTCCTCTCACTTATGGATGTGTCTGTTCCCCGTTTCAGGATACACACACTGGAAGGGGCAGGTACTAAATGCGGAGGAGCTGCAGGAGGTGTACGAGGGGCTGAGGCTGAATGGGGTCACTCAGTATGACTATGTCCTGACAGGTGACCATGTCATGTGATCTGTGTGTACTCCGCCAGACACATCATGTACCATCATGTGATAAATGTGGGACTATGTCCCCTGTTTGTGTGGTCTGTGCATCCCTGGGTGCGTGCTCGTCTGTCTCTGCGCGTGTCATGTGACAGTCCCGTGTGTGGTCTGTGCGTCTCTATGCGCGTCGTGTGTGTGTGTGTGGTCTGTGCAACCTTATATGCTTGTCCCTGTGTGCCTGCTCGTCTGTCTCTGTGTGTGTGTCTCTGTGTGAGTGCTCGTCTGTCTCTGCGCGTGTCATGTGACAGTCCCGTGTGTGGTCTGTGCGTCTCTATGCGCGTCGTGTGTGTGTGTGGTCTGTGCAACCTTATATGCTTGTCCCTGTGTGCCTGCTCGTCTGTCTCTGTGTGAGTGCTCGTCTGTCTCTGCGTGTGTGCTCGTCTGTCTCTGTGCATGTCCCTGTGTGCATGCTCGTCTGTCTCAGTGTGTGTCCCTGTGTGCGTGCCTGTCTCTCTGTGTGTGTTCATGTGTGCATGCTCGTCTGTCTCTGTGTCTGTCCCTGTGTACCCGTCTCTCTGTGTGCATGCTCGTCTGTCTCTGTGTGTGTCCCTGTGTACCCGTCTCTCTGTGTGCATGCTCGTCTGTCCCTGTCTGTGTCCCTGTGTGCGTGCTCGTCTCTCTGTGTCCCTGTGTGCATGCTCATCTGTCTCGGTGTGTGTCCCTGTGTGCATGCTCGTCTGTCTCTGTGTGTGTCCCTGTGTACCCGTCTGTCTCTGTGTGTGCCTGCTCGTCTCTCCCTGTGTGCCTGCTCGTCTTTCTCTGTGTGCGTGCTCATCTGTCTCTGTGCGTGTCCCTGTGTACGTGCCCGTCTGTCTCTGTGCACATCCCTCTGTACCCGTCTCTCTGTCCCTGTCTGTGTCCCTGTGTGCGTGCTCGTCTTTCTCTGTGTGCGTGCTCATCTGTCTCTGTGTGTGTTCCTGTGTACGTGCTCGTCTGTCTCGGTGTGTGCGTGCTCGTCTATCTCTGTGTACGTGCTCATCTGTCTCGGTGTGTGTCTCTGTGTGCGTGCTCGTCTCTCTGTGTGTGTGTATCTGTGTGCATGCTCGTCTCTCTGTGTGTGTATCTGTGTGCGTGCTCGTTTCTGTGTGCGTGTCCCTGTGTGCGTGCTCGTCTGTCTCTGTGTATGTGCTCATCTGTCTCGGTGTGTGTCTCTGTGTGCGTGCTCGTCTCTCTGTGTGTGTGTATCTGTGTGCATGCTCGTCTCTCTCTGTGTGTGTATCTGTGTGCGTGCTCGTTTCTGTGTGCGTGTCCCTGTGTGCATGCTCGTCTGTCTCGGTGTGCGCGTGCTCGTCTGTCTCGGTGTGTGTCTCTGTGTGTGTATCTGTGTGCGTGTCCCTGTGTGCATGCTTGTCTGTCTCGGTGTGTGCGTGCTTGTCTGTCTCTGTGTGTCTCTGTACGTGCTTGTCTCTCTCTCTGTGTTTCCCTGTGTGCGTGCTCGTCTCTCTCTGTGTGCGTGTCCCTGTGTGCATGCTCGTCTGTCTCGGTGTGTGTCTCTGTGTGCGTGCTCGTCTCTCTCTGTGTGTGTATCTGTGTGCGTGTCCCTGTGTGCATGCTTGTCTGTCTCGGTGTGTCTCTGTACGTGCTTGTCTCTCTGTCTCTCTCTGTGTGTGTCTCTGTGTGCGTGCTCCTCTCTGTGTGTGTCCCTGTGTGCATGCTCCTCTCTCTCTGTGTGTGTCTCTGTGTGTGTCTCCCTGTGTGCATGCTCGTCTGTCTCGGTGTGTGCGTGCTTGTCTGTCTCTGTTTGTCTCTGTACGTGCTTGTCTCTCTCTCTGTGTGTCCCTGTGTGCATGCTCCTCTCTCTCTGTGTGTGTCTCTGTGTGCGTGTCCCTGTGTGCATGCTCGTCTGTCTCGGTGTGCGCGTGCTCGTCTGTCTCTGTGTGTGTCTCTGTGTGCTCGTCTCTCTCTGTGTGTGTCTCTGTGTGCGTGCTCGTCTCTCTCTGTGTGTGTATCTGTGTGCGTGTCCCTGTGTGCAAGCTCGTCTGTCTCGGTGTGTCTCTCTACGTGCTTGTCCCTCTGTGTGTCCCTGTGTGCATGCTCGTCTCTCTCTGTGTGTGTGTCTGTGTGCGTGCTCCTCTCTGTGTGTGTCTCTGTGTGCGTGCTCGTCTCTCTCTGTGTGTGTATCTGTGTGCGTGTCCCTGTGTGCAAGCTCGTCTGTCTCTGTGTGTCTCTGTACGTGCTTGTCTCTCTCTCTGTGTGTCCCTGTGTGCATGCTCCTCTCTCTCTGTGTGTGTCTCTGTGTGCGTGCTCGTCTCTCTCTGTGTGTGTATCTGTGTGCGTGTCCCTGTGTGCAAGCTCGTCTGTCTCTGTGTGTCTCTGTACGTGCTTGTCTCTCTCTCTGCGTGTCCCTGTGTGCATGCTCGTCTGTCTCGGTGTGCGCGTGCTCGTCTGTCTCTGTGTGTGTCTCTGTGTGTGTCTCTGTGTGCTCATCTCTCTCTGTGTGTGTCTCTGTGTGCGTGCTCGTCTCTCTCTGTGTGTGTATCTGTGTGCGTGTCCCTGTGTGCAAGCTCGTCTGTCTCGGTGTGTCTCTGTACGTGCTTGTCTCTCTGTGTGTCCCTGTGTGCATGCTCGTCTCTCTCTGTGTGTGTGTCTGTGTGCGTGCTCCTCTCTGTGTGTGTCTCTGTGTGCGTGCTCGTCTCTCTCTGTGTGTGTATCTGTGTGCGTGTCCCTGTGTGCAAGCTCGTCTGTCTCGGTGTGTCTCTGTATGTGCTTGTCTCTCTGTGTGTCTCTGTGTGCGTGCTCGTCTCTCTCTGTGTGTGTATCTGTGTGTGTGTCTCTGTGTGCATGCTCGTCTGTCTCTGTGTGTCTCTGTGTGCATGCTCGTCTCTCTATGTGTGTGTATCTGTGACCGTGCTCGTCTATCTCTGTGTGTGTCCCTGTGTACCCGTCTCTCTGTGTGCGTTTGTTTGTCTGTGTGCGCGTCCCTGTGTGCAAGCTCGTCTGTCTCTGTGTGTGTCTCTGTGTGCATGCTCGTCTGTCTGTTTGCGTGCTCGTCTGTCTCTGTGTGTCTCTGTGTGCGTGCTTGTCTGTCTCTGTGTATGTCATGTGACCGTCCCCGTGTGTGTGGTCTGTGCACCCCGTGTGCGCGTCCCTGTGTGCCCGTCTGTCTCGGTGCGTGTCATGTGACCGTCCCGCTGTGTGCTCGCTTTTTCCCTCTTGTGTCATGGTGGACACTGACGCGTTTCTCTGTGATGCAGGTTACACTCGTGACTCCTCATTCCTGGCCCGAGTTGTGGACATTGTCCAGGAACTGAAGCGTCAGAATCCACGACTGGTTTATGGTACAATGTTACTATATCAGTGATGTCATCGCCGGGGGCGGGGCTGACAACTGCCCTATATGCAGGCTGGTTGTCAGCAGTAATAGGAGGGGCTGGGATATAAGGTGGGGTCTCAGGTCTGATTACACGTGCCTCTGATGCCCCCATAACAGTGGGCTCCGCTTCACAATCGCTCGTTCACTGACTTATCACAATCCCACAGTGAGCGTAGCACCTCCCACCGTGAGTGTAGCACCCCCCACCGTGAGCGTAGCGCCCCCCACCGTGAGCGTAGCACCCCCCCCCCCACAGTGAGCGTAGCACCCCCCCACAGTGAGCGTAGCACCCCCCCACAGTGAGCGTAGCACCCCCTCACAGTGAGCGTAGCACCCCCTCACAGTGAGCGTAGCACCCCCCACAGTGAGCGTAGCACCCCCCACAGTGAGCGTAGCACCCCCCACAGTGAGCGTAGCACCTCCCACAGTGAGCGTAGCACCTCCCACCGTGAGCGTAGCGCCCCCCACCGTGAGCGTAGCACCCCCCCCACAGTGAGCGTAGCACCCCCCCACAGTGAGCGTAGCACCCCCCCACAGTGAGCGTAGCACACCCCCACCGTGAGCGTAGCACCCCCCACCGTGAGCGTAGCACCCCCCCACCGTGAGCGTAGCACCCCCCCACGGTGAGCGTAGCGCCCCCCACCGTGAGCGTAGCGCCCCCCCACAGTGAGCGTAGCGCCCCCCACAGTGAGCGTAGCACCCCCCACAGCCGGTCCCCACATCCACGCCACACTCTGCGCTGCCGCTGCCACCACTCCAGTTCTACCACTCCAGCGAAACGCCTGTGCATCGGTCGGCACACGACACCCAGCTTTCCCAAGGGTGAGAATGTACAAAACGAATTAGGAAAGAAGGAAGAATGCCAACACGGGAAAAGCAGATACTGCTGGCGGCCCGGACCCCGAGCGCTTCTGGTGGAGCCAATGCTGCGGACATGTGGACAGATCTGCTGCACTCGTAGCTTCTCTGATCCCACTGTGCTGCCACCAATATGTCACGGAACCCACTGGATAAGTCAGGGATCCCATCACTATGTCACGGTTCACGGGGAATATACCTTTATCATCCCCACCACTCACACCAATTTGTCACGAACCAGGGTTGTTTGGTTGCCCCTGGTTCCTTCTGAAGGGGATTTATCTATATTCCACTTCCCAGTTCCGGTTTGGAACTTGCAGCTCTCTGGCGCCACCCTTACCTTCAGGTCAGTCAGGGTGGTTATTAATGGAGCACACTCGGACTGGGTAGCGGTTAGCAGTGGGGTACCACAGGGGTCAGTATTGGGCCCTCTTCTTTTTAACATATTTATTAATGACCTTGTAGGGGGCATTCAGAGTACAATTTCAATATTTGCAGATGACACTAAACTCTGCAGGGTAATCAATACAGAGGAGGACAATTTTATATTACAGGATGATTTATGTAAACTAGAAGCTTGGGCTGATAAATGGCAAATGAGCTTTAATGGGGATAAATGTAAGGTCATGCACTTGGGTAGAAGTAATAAGATGTATAACTATGCGCTTAATTCTAAAACTCTGCGCAAAACCGTCAATGAAAAAACACCTGGGAGTATGGGTGGATGACAAACTCATATTCAGTGGCCAGTGTCAGGCAGCTGCTACAAAGGCAAATAAAATAATGGGATGCAGTAAAAGAGGCATAGATGCTCATGAGGAGAACATAATTTTACCTCTATACAAGTCACTAGTGCGACCACACTTAGAATACTGTGCACAGTTCTGGTCTCCGGTGTATAAGAAAGACATAGCTGAACTAGAGCGGGTGCAGAGAAGAGCGACCAAGGTTATTAGAGGACTGGGGGGTCTGCAATACCAAGATAGGTTATTACACTTGGGGCTATTTAGTTTGGAAAAACGAAGACTAAGGGGTGATCTTATGTTAATGTATATGTCACGGATCCCTTCTCCGTGGTGTCACTAATTCGTCACGTGCCTGCTCTCACACGTGACTTGGGGTTGTGCCTGGAAGGGTTAATCTGTCTCCCCACTCTCAGTCCAGCATTCAACCTCTGTCCTATGCTGTAATGGGAGCATAAATCACACACCGACCCAGGCCACACATCCGCTCATACGCGCTGCCACCACTCACCGAATACTAATAAAAATATGTATCACTCATAAGGCTCACACACCTTTAGGCTATGGATTCTTTTAGAACATTCAGGGTTCAACTTGTTAAAGTTTTATACTTTAATAATATAAGGTTCAATGCTTACAATAAGAAAAAGGTCTAAAAATATGATAATAAAAAGACATACAACTTATGCAAAACAGTGTCAAAATAAACAGGAGAAAACTTACAGAAATTATCTAACTGGTAGTTGCTTTCTGCTCCCTGAGGGAAGGAAGAATGTAGATTGGATCACATCACCTTCTCAGGCTGCCCCCATCATGTGAACACAATTCTCTGTCTGCAGCCTAAATTTATAACTTTGGTCTGAGGTCAGGTTTCTAAACTGGCCTCTATGGTTAATATCATAATTGCGGTCTGTTTGATTGGGCACGGCTGCTCTACTAATGAATATATTATTTTCTCTTGTGAAAAGGTTCTCAGGAATAGATCACCTCAGGCCGTAATTTAGCATCTCCCGTCCAAGACCTCAGAGGTGCCAAATGTTACCTTCTTGGCTTTAGATCAGGGGTGTCAAACTGCATTCCTCGAGGGCTGCAAATAGGTCATGTTTTCAGGATTTCCTTGTACTGCACAGGTGATAATTTAATCACCTACACACATAATGATTGCAGCACCTTGTGCAATGCTAAGGAAATCTTGAAAACACGCATGGTTTGCGGCCCTCGAGGAATGCAGTTTGACACCCCTGCTCTAGCTAGACCTGGTGAGATCTGGAGACAGAATTTCTACTAGTCCCAAGGAAGTACCTATTAACACCTAGGTGCGACTTGCCTTCAGGACAGATGTTACTTTATCATTGGTCACACATATAACCCTAGACATATGTCCCTACACACATATAGATAGCTATGTATATATGTACACATATTTCACCACCGTATAAATATATGAGGGGACAATACAAACACCTTTCTGATGATCTTTTTAATCATAGACCTGAGACAGGGAAAAGGGGGCATCCTCTACGTCTGGAGGAAAGAAGGTTTAAAGGGAAGGTGCCACCAGTTTTCTTGTATTTAGTTTTTTTGTGAAATTAAGCTTAAAATAGTAATTAAAATGTATTAATGCAATGTTTGCACTGTTTGCAAACATTTCTATATGAAAAATATTATATATTTTTCTACAAATATACATATTTACCACTAGGGGGAGCATTTTCCGTTTTAGACCTCAAGCAGCTATAGTGAGATTTAGCAGCTCTGCCCCAGGGATATTAGACCACCCAAAAGGGGAGGGAAATGGTGATGTCAGCAGTTACTGCCCCAACAGTAAGAATGAAGGGCAGCATCACAGGGCAGCGCCATTTTGTGTGTGACTGCCCTGTGACCTGCTATCACCAGCAGTTACTGCATCAGAGGAGCAGAACACAGTGGGCTCAGCAGCATTTTTTGTGAATAACATTCTTGCCATCCCCCACCTTAATCCCTGTCCTGTCAGCTGCCCTGCTCTCTCTCCAGGTGTCACCTCCCTCTCTGCAGGCTGTGAGTGCAGCTTACAGGAGATCACAGGGACTGTGTGTGAGGGGGAGGGGGAGACACAGCAGGAGAAGCACACAGGGCAGCTTGTGGGGAGAAGAGGACTTGCCTGCTTGAAGTACAGAGGAGCAGTGAGGGCTTCTTCTGTCCTAGATAGAGAGCACAGGGCTATAATAAAATGGCAGCTAGTCACACCTACAGCAGTGAGTTGTGCAGCCCACATAGGCGTGCCCAGCTCACTGCTAATGCTGCTGCAATGTTACAGATAGGGTCCGCGCCGGTCTATTATCTCCTATGTCCATGGGGTGCCGTAATCTGACACTGATAGGGCCCTGCTACTGCTGCAAAACCAAGATGTCAGCCCCCAGTGCATTCTTTAAACTCATATAACACATGAAATCTGTTTCACATGAATTTCAAACTTGTTTATAGCAGCATGTTATGCTACATTACAGTGATTTATTAATGACCTACAAACGCGGTACCTTCCCTTTAAGCATAACAACAGACGCGGATTCTTTACTGTAAGAGCAGTGAGACTATGGAACTCTCTGCCGTATGATGTTGTAATGAGTGATTCGTTACTTAAATTTAAGAGGGGATTGGATACCTTTCTTGAAAAGTATAATGTTACAGGTTATATATACTAGATTCCTAGATAGGGCGTTGATCAAGGGAACTAGTCTGATTGCCGTATGTGGAGTCGGGAAGGAATGTTTTTCCCCAATGTGGAGCTTACTCTTTGCCACATGGGGGTTTTTTTTGCCTTCCTCTGGATCAACATGTTAGGGCATGTTAGGTTAGGCTATGGGTTGGACTAGATGGACTTAGTCTTCCTTCAACCTTAATAACTATGTTACTATGTTATGTTACTGCACCTAGGGTAATTAGTCGCCAAAAAGGCTGCCTGCTATGTACTGGCTATTGGGCTCGCTGCAGCGAGGGTGATATAACTACTCCCACTCAGGCGGGAACAATAATTATCAATGCCGCCGTCGCTACAAAGCCTCCCAAACGCACAGAACAAAGTATGCTGTCACCAGCTCCGATTTTCAAAGTATTGACAGGTCCGGAGCCAATCCAATCAGTAGCATAATTCACTTCAGAGGATGTGACAGTTTGTTTAGAGCATGTAGAGACAAGTAATTTTTATATTTTGCTCCAAAAAAAGGTAGGCAGTGTTTACAAGGTATAAAAAAGATATTATAAAGAAGACAAAATCATGCGTACATTACAATTACAAGGATTAAAATTGAAAAAAACATTTACATAGCGTTCAGATCAATTTATCTCCTGTTTGCCTAAGTGCTCAGGAGATACATCAAGATGCATGTCACATCTATAGAGCAGCTAGACCCCAGATAAAAGACGTTGGGGCGATTATTTTAAGTGTAAACATGGAGCAATTACCTGAACCATTTACTGAGAAATCCGCAGTTTGCCCTCGTTGCGTTTAGCTGCCAGCGCTTTCAGTGAGTGATAGAGCTATCAATGGACATCTGGAATATACAATTCCTATATTTCTGGCCCGGATCGGTCCCAGAATATGTCAGTTTAATAGAACAAAGAATCTCATGGTGGCTACACCAGTTTCAACTAGTACCATGTGGGAGGGGGAATGAGTAGTTTTAGGGAGACTGGGCTGCCTGCAGTGTAGAACCATAAAAATTCTTCAGGGAGGGGTTTAGGATTCACACACACACAAGCAGCAGGCAGAGAGAGAAGAGGGGGTCGCAATGGCCCACAGCGTGTCTGGAAAGCCATGTAACCTTCTGAAACTTAAACCCACATGACATTTTTACATTATCGTGACAGTTACCTTTGTGCACCCTCCATGTCTGCTGTCCAACAGATAACTGCTTCATTACCTACTCACAGCCATCCCAGCCTCCGGTCTGTATAACTCACAGCGGGGGGAGCAGGCAGAGAGGATCCTCATAGCCCCATGGGTGGGGCTGACAACTCACACTGGTTGTCAGCACTACATTCTGATGTGATTATTATCTGTTTCCAATCACAAAATTACACAACTGTTTTCTTCTTATTAAATGAGAATGTAATGACGTTTGTAAATGCAGTTACTTGTAAAACTTCAGAGATGTGTACGGCCTCCACTGTTAGGAGGTTCTCGGCCTGCCCGGCGGTGATGTGACCCCTGTCTCCATACAGCGGGGGATGTGTACGGCCTCCACTGTCAGGGTGGGCAGAGCTTCTGCCTGGAGGTTCCCCCCCTGCCCGGCAGTGATGTCACCTCTGTCCCCATACAGCGGGGGATGTGTACGGCCTCTACTGTTAGGAGGTTCCCCCCCTGCCCGGCAGTGATGTGACCTCTGTCCCCATACAGCGGGGGATGTGTACGGCCTCTACTGTTAGGAGGTTCCCCCTCTGCCCGGCAGTGATGTGACCTCTGTCCCCATACAGCGGGGGATGTGTAAGGCCTCCACTGTTAGGAGGTTCCCCCCCTGCCCGGCAGTGATGTCACCTCTGTCCCCATACAGCGGGGGATGTGTACGGCCTCTACTGTTAGGAGGTTCCCCCCCTGCCCGGCAGTGATGTGACCTCTGTCCCCATACAGCGGGGGATGTGTACGGCCTCTACTGTTAGGAGGTTCCCCCTCTGCCCGGCAGTGATGTCACCTCTGTCCCCATACAGCGGGGGATGTGTAAGGCCTCCACTGTTAGGAGGTTCCCCCCCTGCCCGGCAGTGATGTGACCTCTGTCCCCATACAGCGGGGGATGTGTACGGCCTCCACTGTTAGGAGGTTCTCGGCCTGCCCGGCGGTGATGTGACTCCTATCCCCATACAGCGGGGGATGTGTACGGCCTCTACTGTTAGGAGGTTCCCCCCCTGCTCGGCAGTGATGTGACTCCTATCCCCATACAGCGGGGGATGTGTACGGCCTCCACTGTCAGGGTGGGCAGAGCTTCTGCCTGGAGGTTCCCCCCCTGCCCGGCAGTGATGTCACCTCTGTCCCCATACAGCGGGGGATGTGTACGGCCTCTACTGTTAGGAGGTTCCCCCTCTGCCCGGCAGTGATGTGACCTCTGTCCCCATACAGCGGGGGATGTGTAAGGCCTCCACTGTTAGGAGGTTCCCCCTCTGCCCGGCAGTGATGTGACCTCTGTCCCCATACAGCGGGGGATGTGTACGGCTTCTACTGTTAGGAGGTTCCCCCCCCGCCCGGCAGTGATGTGACCTCTGTCCCCATACAGCGGGGGATGTGTACGGCCTCTACTGTTAGGAGGTTCCCCCCCTGCTCGGCAGTGATGTGACCTCTGTCCCCATACAGCGGGGGATGTGTACGGCCTCTACTGTTAGGAGGTTCCCCCCCTGCCCGGCAGTGATGTGACCTCTGTCCCCATACAGCGGGGGATGTGTACGGCCTCTACTGTTAGGAGGTTCCCCCCCCTGCCCGGCAGTGATGTGACCTCTGTCCCCATACAGCGGGGGATGTGTATGGCCTCTACTGTTAGAAGGTTCCCCCCCCTGCCGGCAGTGATGTGACCTCTGTCCCCATACAGCGGGGGATGTGTACGGCCTCTACTGTTAGGAGGTTCCCCCCCTGCCCGGCAGTGATGTGACTCTTGTCCCCATACAGCGGGGGATGTGTAAGGCCTCCACTGTTAGGAGCTTCCCCCCCCTGCCCGGCAGTGATGTGACCTCTGTCCCCATACAGCAGGGGATGTGTACGGCCTCTACTGTTAGGAGGTTCCCCCCCTGCCCGGCAGTGATGTGACTCTTGTCCCCATACAGCGGGGGATGTGTAAGGCCTCCACTGTTAGGAGGTTCCCCCCCTGCCCGGCAGTGATGTGACCTCTGTCCCCATACAGCGGGGGATGTGTACGGCCTCCACTGTCAGGGTGGGCAGAGCTTCTGCCTGGAGGTTCCCCCCCTGCCCGGCAGTGATGTGACTCCTGTCCCCATACAGCCGGACCTGGCAGTTGTCTCAGGCAGATGACGTTCAGTGCGGTAGATGGCGGCTGCACGTCGGGGTAGTGAGAGGACACACTGCTCAGTTATTCCCCGCCTATGCGCAGTTAGTGTAAACTTTCTGTGGATGGCGCTGTCACGATAATGTAAAAATGCCATAATGTGAGTTTAGTTCTAGAAGGTACCATGGCACAGACACCCGCTGCAGATTCAACCCCCCTTCTTTTCTCTGCCTGTTAACAAGGCTGGAATTCTAAGCCACCTCCCCCCCCCCCCCCCCCGGTGCTATATAGTGTAATGTGATTCCAGGGTGCTAGCAACCCTCCCTAGAATCACTGAAGATGTTTATGGCTTTTAGCTGCAGCGGAAAAGTCTTCCTACCCTACTCATTCCCCCTCCCAACTGGTACTGGTTGAAACTGGTATATAGAAACCATGAGCTTCTATTGTTCTATTAAAGTGATATGTAAGGGCACCGATCCGGGCTAGAGACATAAGAATTATATATTCCGGATGTCCTTCGATAGATCCATCACTCACTGAAACCTCTAGCAGCTAAACGCAACGAGTGCAAATAGTGGATTTCTCCTTCTGCGGGTCATGTAATTACTCTGTGTTTACACTTAAAAGAATCCCCGTGATGTGGGGCACATTCTGATCATCGTGTCTTTTGTATATGAGACTCCTACAGCGAGCTAGGCATACAAATAGTTTTCATAATTAAAAGTAAAGGGATTTCAGCCTCTAAGTGAGGTCACTACAGGGGGAGGGCTTTGGTTTTAGGCTAGGAATAACTGTGTGAAGCAGGAGTCTTCAGTGTCTTTTGTCCGGGGTCTAGCTGCTGTACAGATGCCTGCGATGCATCTAGATGTGTGCATCCTCCTCAGCACACGGCCAGCCATGATGATACAATGACATAACGTCATGTAAGTGTTCTTTTCAATTTGAATCCTTCTTTTATTTGTAACTGTATTGTACACATGATTTGTCTTTTTTATAATATCTTTTATACTTTGTAAACACTGCCTACTTTTTTGGAGTAAAATATAAAATTACTAGCTTGTCTCTCTGAGGTGAATTACACTACTATTCTGGGTTGGCTCCGGACCCGTTAAAACTTGGAAAATAGGGGCTGGTGGCAGTGGATATGTCCTATGCAATTGGGAGTCGTTGCAGCGATCGGCGGCGTTGATAATTATTGTTCCCACCTGAGTGGGAGTAGTTATATCTCCCTCGCTGTAGTGTGCCCAATAGCCAGTACAAAGTAAGGCAGCCTTTCTGGCTAAGTTAAAACAATTTAAACAGTGACATTAGGGGTGAGGTCCCTGCTCGCGAGCTTACAATCTACAAGGAAATGTGGGGGACACAATAGGTGAAAAGTGCTGGTTATTTCAGGTCTGGCAATTATAATAAATCGTGATTTTCATATAAAGCTGCATGATCCGGTCATCAGCCCGTGTGTTCAAGTGCAACAGTCAAGTATCAAGTGCAGTTATCGTGTGCATGGAGGGTGTGAAGACAGATGAATAGTAGGGTGCAGATTCAGAATAATATTTGGAAGGAGGGAACAGGACAAAGTTAGTTTACTGAGTAGTTGATGTGGTAGGCTTGTTTGAAGAGATGGGTTTTCAAAGCACGCTTGAATAGGTCGGGCTAGGTATCAGTCTGATCGTCTGGGGAAGTGCATTCCAGAGAGCTGGCGCAGCACGAGAGAAGTCTTGGAGACGGAGTTGCGAGGTTCGGATTACAGGGGATGTTAGTCTTAGGTCATTTGTAGAACGGGGAGCACGTGTAGGGCGATAGACAGAGATGAGAGAGAAGATATAAGGCGGTGCAGTACTGTGGAGAGCTTTGTGGGTGAGAGAGATGAGTTTATACTGGACCCTTTAGCGAATGGGTAACCAGTGTAATGACTGGCACAAGATGGAGGCATCGGTGAAGCGGCTGGACAGAAAAATGACCCTGGCTTCCGCATTCAAGATGAATTGGAGAGGAGAAAGTTTGGTAAGAGGGAAACCGATTAGAAGAGAGTTGCAGTAGTCCAGACGGGAATGAATAAGAGCGACAATAAGAGTCTTAGCTGTTTCAAAGGTGAGAAAGGGTCGGATTCTGGAGATACTTTGTCCTGTTGAGGGCAGAGCACAGTACTGCAGTGCACAGGTGCTGGGCCTCTGACCTTTCCTGTTACCTGCGCACTGCAGTACTTTGCTCTGCCCTCAACAGGACAGACAAAGTACGCCTGTGCCAGAGCCGCAGCGTGAAGACAAGAAGCGGACGTCATCCTATGAAGATTGGAGGGCCCGGACCGGAGACGCCCATCGGACTGGACCGCACCGGGACCGCCCCTGGGTGGGTATAATCTAACCTCTTTTTCTCATCTTTCAGGATACATCGGGGGCTTATCTACAGCATTACAGAATGCATTACTGAATGTTGTAGATAAGCCCCTGATGCCGGTGGGCTTAGCTCAACTTCCATTTTGGGGGTGACAGGTTCCCTTTAAGACAAGAGCGAGTGAGTGATCGGATATATTGAGTAAAGGAAAGTTCGGTGTCGAGTATGACCCCAAGACAGCGGGCATTGTTATGATCAGGTGACCTTGGAGCAGCATGAAAACTTTCACTGGAGTAGGTGGTAACTATACGGACCGCAAACCCTGATCTTATCACCGCAACTAGAAGTAGCCGTGGGGTGTGCCTAACAAAACCTAGACACCTCGACACAGCCGGAGAACTAAATATCCCTAAAGATGGAAATAGGAATACTATCTTGCCTCAGAGCAGAACCCCAAAGGATAGGCAGCCCCCCACAAATAATGACTGTGAGTAGTAGAGGAAAAGACAAACTCAGGCAGAAAACAGGATTTAGCAAAAGAGGCCACTTCTAGCTAAATAGGAAAGGATAGGACAGGACACTAAGCGGTCAGCATTAAAATCCTTCCAAAATATCCACAGCAGAAAATACAAAAATAAACTCCACCACCTAACTAAAGGTGTGGAGCGTATATCTGCAACTCCAGAGAATCCAACCAGACTGAGAAAACACTGACACAGTCTAAGCTGGACAATAGAAAAACAAAGGAACAGCACTGAAAATAAGCACACTGCATGTGTGCCACAGGAAAAGAAACAGACACTTATCTTTGCTGAACTGGCAGCTAGGCAGGAGAGGCCAGGAGAGATCCAACACTTCCAAAGAAACATTGGCAACTGGCCAGGAGTAAGGAGTCCAGCAAACCTAAATACCTCAGTCTGAATTGCAATCAGCAGATACACCTGTGCAAGACTGCAGCCCAGGGACAACTGCATTACCATTTACAACCACCGGAGGGAGCCCAAAAGCAGAATTCACAACAGGGCATGCTGCTTGGAAGTTATGGTTAAACCCTCCAGGGTAATTTCGATGTTGGGTAGAGTGAGGTTAGTAGAAGGGAGGATACCCTTATCTTCCCCGCCACTCTCACCAATTTGTCATGAACCGGGGTTGTTTGGTTGCCCCTGGTTCCTTTCTGAAGGGGATTTATCTTAATCCCACTTCCCAGTTCCAGCGTGGAACTTGCAGCTCTCTGGCGCCCCCTTACCCTCAGGTCAGAACAGGTACTGCACCTAGGATAATTAGTCGCCAGAAATGCTGCCTTACTTTGTACTGGCTAATGGGCACACTGCAGTGAGGGCGATATAACTACTCCCTCTCAGGTGGGAGCAATAATTATCAACGCCGCCGTCGCTACAAAGCCTCCGAAACGCACAGGAAAAATCCGCTGCCACCAGCTCCGATTTCTTAATATCGGGTCCGGAGCCGACCCAGAATAGTAGCGTAATTCACTTCAGAGGACGTGACAGTTCGTTATAGAGCAAGGAGAGACAAAGCTAGTAATTTTATATTTTATTCCAAAAAGGTAGTCAGTGTTTACAGAAGTATAAAAAGGTATTATAAAAGTAGACAAGTATCGTATGTACAGTACAATGGGATTAAAGTTGAAAAAACACTTACATTTCGTTCATATCATTTCATCTCATGGCTGACCGTGTGCTGTGGGGGAAGGGCACACATCTAGATGCATCAGGACAAAGACTAATGAAGACTGATGTCTCACTCACTTATCTCCCTGTGTAATATAAGTTGGTGAAGTGAGAAAAATATGGGCATAAAGTAAAATTATGGGATCAAATAACTAAAAACTAAAAAGTGAATATGTATTCACCCCTTTTGCGATGAAGCCACTATAAATTTCTAGTGCAAGCAGGTTCCCTTCATAAGTCCCATACTTAGTGATGGGACGTCCCCCTGTGTGTAATTTAAGTGTTACATGTCGGTCTGTATATACACTTTACCTTATCTGAAAGGCCACAGAGGCTGCAACACCAGAAGACCAATGAGATCTAACACCATAAAGACCAAGGAGATACCCAAACAACACCACAAAGACCAAGGAGATACCCAAACAACACCACAAAGACCAAGGAGATACCCAAACAACACCACAAAGACCAAGGAGATATCCAAACAACACCACAAAGACCAAGGAGATTTCCAAACAACACCACGAAGACCAAGGAGATCTCCAAACATTCAGGGACAAAGTTTGGTTATGAGCAAAATATCCCAATCTCTGATGATTCCCAGGGCACCATCAAATCCCCGTTATCATCAAATTGGAAGAAAATGGTACCACAACAAACCTGCTAAGAGAGGACGATCCACCAAAACTCTCAGCCCGGGCAAGGAGGGCATTAATCAGAGAGGCAGCACAGAGACCAAAGGTAACCCTGAAACAGCTGCAGAGTTCCCAGCAGAGACTGGAGTATCTGTCAATACAACCATAATAAGCCGTACACTTTGTAGAGGTAGCCTTTATGGAAGAGGGGCAGAAAAAAGCCTTTGCTTACACACAAACTGTATGGCTCGTTTTGAGTTTGCCAAAAGATATGTGGGAGACTCCTCCCACATATGTATGTATGGAGGAAGGTGCTGTGATTAGATTAGACCAATTTTACGGGGTGTGCGACAGAACATGAATAGACACCAGGCTGATGATCAATCCAATGGGACTTATTGACATAGACCATAAAATATCAATAGCATCTCTTAGAGTCCACAGTGAGTCCACCCCAAGAGGGGAACAGTTCCGGGGACGCCACCCGGTAATCTGACGAAAGGGAAAAGACCGATAATCCTGGGATGATTTCAATGGATCCAATAGATGAGGGACATAACACCATTCCACGTGGCAGCTTTTAACCCTCCACACAGGGGCACCAGGATCTCGCCTCAGCATAAGATCCTAGCCCCTGGCCCTTCAACACCCAACTGCTTGGGCCAAACCATGTGTCTATTGTTCTATGTCCTGGGATCCACCCCTCCATGGGGGAGGACTCCCACTTTTTACTATGTGGCTAACTTAAGAAGTTTCCAGAAACTACACACTTGTAATGGATAAGTCCTATGCTGAGGAGAACAAAGACAGGCTACCCCACTGGTTGTTTACTCAGGCCTGTTTACATTGCAGTCCAGGGACACAGGCCGGTTGAGGGACACGCTGTTACAACCAAAAATAACTTCATGGCCATCAAGGAAAAATCCTATGTCTGGCGGCAAACAAACCAACACAGTTCATCTCATGAAGAACACCATCCCCACAGTGAAATGTGGTGGCAGTATCATGCTTTGGGGATGTTTTTCTACAGCGGGGACAAGGAAAATGGTCCGAGTCGAGGGAAAGATGGATGATGCAAAATACAGGGATATTGTTGATTTGAGACTGACAGAGGTTCACCTTCTAACAAGACAATGACCCAAAGCATACTGCTAAAGCAACACTCGAGTGGGGTAAGAGGAAACGTGTAAATGTTCTGGAGCGGCTGAGTCACAGCCCAGAGCTTAATTCATTGGAGAATCTGTGGTCAGACATGAAGAAACATCTAACCTGAAGGCGCTGGAGCAGTTCTGCCTTGAGGAACAGGCAAAAATCCCAGTGGCCAGATGTGGTAATCTCATAGAGACTTATCCAAAGTGCCTTCACCTGTAATTGCTGCAAAATGAGGCTCTACAAAGAACTGACTTTAAGGAGGTTAATAGTTATGCACACTGAAGTTTTCAGTTATTGTGTCCTATTTATCATTGGCTTCACAATAAAAAGAAAAACAAATGTTCACAGTTGTCGGCATGTTCGCTACATGAACTGATGCAAACACTCAATAAAAACCGTGAAATTCCAGGTGGTGAGGGAGCAAAACACGAAAAATGCCAAAGGGGGTGTAGTATTCTGCTGTGTGTATGTATTAGATACATTAGTTAGATACATGGATACATATTTCAGCAGTACATAACAGAATGTATATAAACCTCTGGAGGGGGCGCAATAGAAAAGACCCCTACAAAAAATTAAATCTTCATATAAAATTCATTATATTACAGTTTCACCTGCTGAAAAGTAGAGATGCAAAAATGAAGAAAAAATTGTCTAATTAAGAGGTTAAATAGGTCGTCCGGGCAGATGATGAAAGTAACAAAAAAGCTCACCAATGCTTAACAGTACTGGCTGCAGCAGTGAGGAGGCAGCGCTGGGTCTGGGGGTGGTGGGGGGTTATTGAGGAGACTTTGTTATTCTCATCAGGTGAAGACCTCTGGCTAAAAAAAATATCATTCTTGGACAACCCCTTAAACGAGAATTGTGCAGGCCTGGATTTCTCATGGTTTCCATGTCACAAGCGTTCACTTCTATTATGGTGCCTGTGGAGACACGGGTGGTCGGTGGGCACCCAGATCAGCTAGCTGAAATCGCATGGACCAGGGAACGTCCCACCGAACGCCCACTCTCCTTTTACGTGGGAATAATTCTACTCTGACAACACTGAGTTAGGGTAAAACAGTGTGGCAATGCTTTATTGAACCACAAAGCAGGCAGATAACACGTAGAACAGTCCCAGCAAAATACCCAAGATGGTACAAGTTAGTCTCAATCTTCCGCTGACTTGCCGGGATAATGGCAGCTGTTACTTCACAGCTCCCAGGGTCGGCTACCTCACCTGTGATACACACACAGGGAGGAGGTAACGACAAGCATAGGAAGATGGCAGTCAATTGAGATACAATGCCAGTTGACCCGAGGGTCACAACCTGGCTTCTGGGAACATCTCCATGGAGCCAGGCGACCGGTGGGTCCCAATCCTGGTTTTCTCCAAATATATCCATGGTTCAGCGATGGTCAATGGAGCAAATCTGTATTCTTCCAACCAAGGCCCTGGTCCCCTAGGTTCTTTCCTATAGAATGATGGATCCATGTCCCTTGTGATGGAGCCAAGATGTATTGGCAGCAGTCCTGTTGGGTCCCCTGGATGTTTGGATGTCTTAGCAGAATCTCTGGCTGTCTTTCTCTGTCCCTCTATACAGAGGCATGTACCCTCCTTTTACACTTAACAAGTGTCCTTCTTACAGTATTTACATAAAGGGTAAGAATGGAGATGAGAACAAGTAGCTGTGGAGACATGGGGTCAGTGGATGCTCTCGTCTGCTGGCCCTGCTGATTTTAGAAAGACTGCATGGACCAGGGCTCATACCACTGAACGCCCTCACTCTCTCCCTGTGGGCAGAACACTACTCAAGACAACACAGGGTGAGGGTAAAACAGTGTGGCAATAATTTATTGAACCACAACTATTATTATTTTATTATTATTATACATTTTTATAGCGCCATTTATTCCATGGCGCTTTACATGTGAATACGGGGCAAATATAGACAATTACATTAAACATGAGCAGATAACAAGGCACACGAGTACATAAGGAGGGAGGACCCTGCCCGCGAGGGCTCACAGTCTGCAGGGGGTAGGTGAGGATACACTAGGAGAGGGAAGAGCTGGCTGTGCGGCTGTTCAGTAGGTTGAGGATCACTGCAGGCTGTAGGCTTGTCGGAAGAGATGAGTCTTCAGGTTATTTTTGAAGGTTTCTATGGTAGGCGCGAGTCTGATGTGTTGGGGTAGAGAGTTCCAGAGTATGGGGGAAGCACGGGAGAAGTCTTGGATGCGGTTATGGGAAGAAGAGATGAGAGGGGAGTAGAGAAGGAGGTCTTGGGAGGATCGGAGGTTGCGTGTAGGTAGGTACCGGGAGACCATGTCACAGATGTATGGAGGAGACAGGTTGTGGATGGCTTGGTATGTCAGTGTGAGGGTTTTGAACTGGAGTCTCTGGGCGATAGGAAGCCAGTGAAGGGCTTGACACAGGGGAGAGGCTGGGGAATAGCGGGGGGACAGGTGGATTAGTCGGGCAGCAGAGTGTAGGATGGATTGGAGTGGTGCCAGAGTGCTAGAGGGGAGTCCAGAGAGTAGGAGGTTGCAGTAGTCGAGGCGGGAGATGATAAGGGCATGCACTAGCGTTTTTGCAGTGTTGCGGTCAAGGAAAGCACGGATCCGGGAAATATTTTTGAGTTTGAGACGACAGGAGGAGGCAAGGGCTTGGATATGTGGCTTGAAAGAGAGGGCAGAGTCGAGGATCACCCCGAGGCACCGGGCGTGTGGGACTGGGGATAGTGAGCAGCCATTGACATTGATGGATAGATGTGGTGGAGGGGTAGAGTGAGATGGGGGAAAGATGATGAATTCTGTTTTGTCCATGTTCAGTTGTAGAAAGCGAGCAGAAAAGAAGGCTGAAATGGAAGACAGACAGTGCGGGATTTTGGTAAGCAAGGAGGAGAGGTCAGGTCCGGAGAGGTAGATCTGCGTGTCGTCGGCGTAGAGATGGTACTGCATACCGTGGGATTCTATGAGCTGTCCCAGGCCGAAAGTGTAGATGGAGAAGAGTAGGGGTCCTAGAACAGAGCCTTGAGGAACACCGACTGACAAGGGGCGAAGTGAGGAGGTGGTGTGGGGGAGGGAGACACTGAATGTTCGGTCTGTCAGATATGACGAGATCCAGGAAAGGGCCAAGTCTGTGATGCCAAGGGATGAGAGGATTTGTAGCAAAAGGGAGTGGTCAACAGTGTCAAAGGCAGAAGACAAGTCCAGGAGAAGGAGGACAGAGTAGTGTTGCTTGCTCCTGGCAGTTAGTAGGTCATTGGTGACTTTAGTTAGGGCAGTTTCAGTTGAGTGATGGGAACGGAAGCCTGATTGTAACCGATCAAAGAGGGAGCAGGAGGACAAGTGGGAGGACAGTTCAAGATGGACGTGTTGCTCCAGCAATTTGGGGGCATAAGGGAGAAGAGATATTGGGCGATAGCTAGACACAGAGGATGGGTCGAGGGAGGGCTTTTTGAGGATGGGTGTGATCTTGGCATGCTTGAAGGATGAGGGAAAGACACCTGTTGTGAGTGAGAGGTTGAAGAGGTGCGTTAGGGTTGGGATGAAGACCGCGGAAAGGATAGGGATGAGGTGGGATGGGAGCGGGTCAAGCGTGCAGGTGGTGAGGTGTGATCTTGACAGGAGGGTGGAGAGCTGATCTTCTGTCATGGTGGAGAAGCTGGGTTTTGGAGGAGCAGGGTTGAGCAGCTAAGAGGGGCAGTGGGCGCTGTGGGCCAAAGCTTTCTTTGATCGTATTGATCTTCTGTTTAAAGAAAGAGGCGAAACCACAACACACAATAGCAAACAGAACAGCCCCGGCAAATACCCAAGATGGTTCAAATTACAGAGTCTTAGTCGTCCGCTGACTCACCGTATTAGAGCTGCTTCCAGGGCCAAATACCCCCACCAGTGGCTCCCCACTTTTGGCAGGCCCCCACAGCGAGGAGGTAATGACAAGCTTAAGATGCTAACCAAGATTAGTGAGGTATGTGGCCAAGTGACCCAATTGTCCCAACCTGGATTCTTTAAAGGTACCTTCACACGTAACGATATCGTTGCTTTTTGTGACGTAGCAACGATATCGTTAAGGAAATCGTTCTGTGTGACAGCGACCAACGATCAGGCCCCTGCTGGGAGATCGTTGGTCGCTGAACAAAGTCCAGAACTTTATTTCGTCGCTGGATCTCCCGCGGACATCGCTGGATCGGCGTGTGTGACGCCGATTCAGCGATGTCTTCACTGGTAACCAGGGTAAATATCGGGTAACTAAGCGCAGGGCCGCGCTTAGTAACCCGATGTTTACCCTGGTTACCAGCGTAAAAGTAAAAAAAAAACAAACACTACATACTGGTACATACCGCTGTCTGTCCCCGGCGCTCAGCTTCTCTGCACTCCTCTGCACTGGCTGTGAGCGTCGGTCAGCCGGAAAGCAGAGCGGTGACGTCACCGCTCTGCTTTCCGGCCGCTGTGCTCACAGCCAGTACAGGAGGAGTGCAGAGAAGCAGAGCGCCGGGGACAGACAGCGGTAGGTAAGTATGTAGTGTTTGTTTTTTTTTACTTTTAGGATGGTAACCAGGGTAAACATCGGGTTACTAAGCGCGGCCCTGCGCTTAGTTACCCGATGTTTACCCTGGTTACCCGGGGACTTCGGGATCGTTGGTCGCTGGAGAGCGGTCTGTGTGACAGCTCTCCAGTGACCAAACAGTGACGCTGCAGCGATCCGGATCGTTGTCGGTATCGCTGCAGCGTCGCTTAATGTGAAGGGGCCTTAAGACATCTCTGGGGTTTCTGTGATGGTTAATGAAGCAATCCTGTGTTCTTCCAGCTTGGCCATAGTCTCCTAAGCTCATCTCCTGTAGAGTCACACGGACCAGAAGAAAAAGTCTCTTTATATAGTTCAGAACTGGCCTACAACCAGCATCCAGAGGTCAGAGAGAGAAATGAATGAGGCCAACCTGCACTGTTTGATTATGTTATCTAGTTGCATAGTTTTTCTTAAGGTACCTTCACACTCAGCGACGCTGCAGCGATCTAGACAATGATGCCGATCGCTGCAGCGTCGCTGTTTGGTCGCTGGAGAGCTGTCACACAGACAGCTCTCCAGCGACCAACGATCCCGAGGTCCCCGGGTAACCAGGGTAAACATCGGGTTACTAAGCACAGGGCCGCGCTTAGTAACCCGATGTTTACCCTGGTTACCAGCGTAAAAGTAAAAAAAACAAACACTACATACTTACCTACCGCTGTCTGTCCCCGGCGCTCAGCTTCTCTGCACTCCTCTGTATTGACTGTGAGCACAGCGGCCGGAAAGCAGAGCGGTGACGTCACTGCTCTGCTTTCCGGCTGACCGACGCTCACAGCCAGTGCAGAGGAGTGCAGAGAAGCTGAGCGCCGGGGACAGACAGCGGTAGGTAAGTTTGTTTTTTTTACTTGGCCCTGCGCTTAGTAACCCGATATTTACCCTGGTTACCAGTGAAGACATCGCTGGATCGGTGTCACACACGCCGATCCAGCGATGTCTGCAGGGAGTCCAGCGACGAAATAAAGTTCTGGACTTTCCTCAGCGACCAACGATCTCCCAGCAGGGGCCTGATCGTTGGTCGCTGTCACACAGAACGATTTCCTTAACGATATCGTTGCTACGTCACAAAAAGCAACGATATCGTTATGTGTGAAGGTACCTTTACTCTGGGAATGACCACAAACTGTCTAGCATGGACATTGTATGTAATCAACATATCAGCAAACATAATTGTTCAGTGGCCAGGCATTACTGATTTGCAAAGATGACAGAATATAAACTGTAGAAGATAATATTAGAGATAAATACCCTACAAGAAGAGTCAATACTTCAGACAACAGGTTATGATTCTGGACCTACACAATTTATGTCTAGTGTAATTAAGAACTGCTGTGTCCTCACAGTAGCATTACTTAATTATTTGATCTATTTGCATAGTGTTTCCTCCTCTGTTTTCGAAGTCACCAAACTCTGGCCCACACAATGCATAATTAACATATCAGTAAACCTCACTAGTCATCAAGGATAAGAGCACAATATGTTATATGAAATGGCAATATTACACGTTTACACAAACAAAAGTCTGTTTTCTTGACCAACACATAAATTCAAAAGTCAGCATACAGATAAGTCTATTTGTCTTGGTTTGCTAAAGATAGTCATCAGGCTAATTAAGATGCAATGCTGTGTCTCCACAACGCCTTCAAACCGTGACGTGAGATCAATAACTTAAGTATAGTGACATTCACAGGTTAATCTCTCTCTGTTTCCCGCAGTCTGTGATCCTGTGCTGGGAGATAAGTGGAACGGGGAAGGTTCAATGGTGCGTCCCCCATCACTGGTGATAAGTTCTGTGAACACAATGCCTGTCCCCTCACTCTGACCCCTCTCCCTGTACTGCCTATCCCCTCACTCTGGCCCCTCCCCCTGTACTGCCTATCCCCTCACACTGACCCTTCTCCTGTACCGCCTGTCCCCTACCTCTGACCCCTCCCCCTGTACCACATGTCCCCTCACACTGACCCCTCCCCCTGTACCGCCTGTCCCCTCACACTGACCCTTCCCCTGTACTGCCTGTCCCCTCACACTGACCCTTCCCCTGTACTGCCTGTCCCCTCACACTGACCCTTCCCCTATACCGCCTGTCCCCTCACTGACCCCTCCCCCTGTACTGCCTATCCCCTCACACTGACCCTTCTCCTGTACCGCCTGTCCCCTACCTCTGACCCCTCCCCCTGTACCACATGTCCCCTCACACTGACCCCTCCCCCTGTACCGCCTGTCCCCTCACACTGACCCTTCCCCTGTACTGCCTGTCCCCTCACACTGACCCTTCCCCTGTACTGCCTGTCCCCTCACACTGACCCTTCCCCTGTACCGCCTGTCCCCTCACTGACCCCTCCCCCTGTACTGCCTATTCCCTCACACTGACCCTTTACCACCTGTCCCCTCACACTGACCCCTTCGCCTGTACCTTCACTCCCCACCCCAGTCCTCAGCCTGTACAGCCCGTCTGTCCCCTCATTGATTTCTCCACCTGTACCGCTCGCAACTATCCTTTGACAGACTACTAACACTCAATTGAAGACACCAAAGAGCACAGTGAGGGTAAAAATACTCTGTTGTAAAAAAAAAAAATCATAGTAATAAGCAAGTGCTAGTCAGAAGATGAAAAAAAACAGGGTATTTAGTTGATACTTTTTTTGCAAAAAAATGTATACTAAGCTGCTCCACCAATCGTCAAGGTATACCCTTATAGAGCAGTCCTATCTAATGTATATAATCCCTATCTGATGTATTTAAAACCTGATCATCTGTATAGTACCTATATAAGCAGGGTTCAGAGAAGGAATATCTATGTGGACATGCTGGATGGAACAGCTTTAATGCAAATGACCCACAGAGGAGTGATGGACTCCCCAGTCCAAGAGAACAATTATAGAACCAGAAACACTTGGGCTACTTGCACATTCAACAAGTCTGTAGGAACCTGTTCATGCCATCTGACCCCCTCTGAGCCCCTTTTCTCACGCTCTGACCCCCTCTTCTCATGCTCTGACCCCCTCTCCTCACGCTCTGACCCCCTCTTCTCACGCTCTGACCCCCTCTTCTCACGCTCTGAAACTCCCTTCTCACGCTCTGACCCCCTCTTCTCACTCTGACCCCCTCTTCTCACACTCTGACCCCCTATTCTAATGATCTGATCCTGTGGCCTCACGCTCTGACCCCCTCTTCTCACGCTCTGACCCCCTCTCCTCACGCTCTGACCCCCTCTCCTCACGCTCTGATCCCCTCTTCTCACGATCTGATCCTGTGCCCTTACGCTCTGACTCCCTCTCCTCATGCTCTGACCCCCTCTTCTCACTCTGACCCCCTCTTCTCACGCTCTGACCCCCTATTCTAACGATCTGATCCTGTGCCCTCACGCTCTGACCCCCTCTCCTCATGCTCTGACCCCCTCTTCTCACGCTCTGACCCCCTCTTCTCACGCTCTGACCCCCTCTTCTCACGCTCTGACCCCCTCTCCTCACGCTCTGACCCCCTCTCCTCACGCTCTGATCCCCTCTTCTCACGATCTGATCCTGTGCCCTCACGCTCTGACTCCCTCTCATGCTCTGACTCCCTCTCATGCTCTGACTCCCTCTCATGCTCTGACCCCCTCTTCTCATGCTCTGACCCCCTCTTCTCACGCTCTGACCCACTCTCCTCACACTGACCCCCTCTCCTCACGCTCTGACCCCCTCTCCACACGCTCTGACCCCCTCTTCTCACGCTCTGACCCCCTCTCCTCACGCTCTGACCCCCTCTTCTCACACTCTGACCCCCTCTTAGTGCTCTGACCCTCTCTTCTCACGCTCTGACCCCCTCTTCTCACTCTGACCCCCTCTTCTCACGCTCTGACCCCCTATTCTAACTATCTGATCCTGTGCCCTCACGCTCTGACTCCCTCTCCTCATGCTCTGACCCCCTCTTCTCACGCTCTGACCCCCTCTTCTCACGCTCTGACCCACTCTCCTCACACTGACCCACTCTCCTCACGCTCTGACCCCCTCTTCTCACGCTCTGACCCCCTCTCCTCACGCTGACCCCCTCTTCTCACGCTCTGACCCCCTCTTCTCATGCTCTGACCCCCTTTTCTCACGCTCTGACCCACTCTCCTCACGCTCTGACCCCCTCTCCTAACGCTCTGACCCTCTCTTCTCATGATCTGATCCTTTGCCCTCACGCTCTGACTCCCTCTCCTCACGCTCTGACCCACTCTCCTCACACTGACCCCCTCTTCTCACGCTCTGACCCCCTCTTCTCACGCTGTGACCCCCTCTCCTCACACTGACCCCCTCTCCTCACGCTCTGACCCCCTCTTACGCTCTGACCCCCTCTTCTCACGATCTGATCCTGTGCCCTCACGCTCTGACTCCCTCTCCTCACGCTCTGACCCACTCTCCTCACACTGACCCCCTCTTCTCACGCTCTGACCCCCTCTTCTCACGCTCTGACCCCCTCTCCTCACACTGACCCCCTCTCCTCACGCTCTGACCCCCTCTCCTCAAGCTCTGACCCCCTCTTCTCACGATCTGATCCTGTGCCCTCACGCTCTGACTCCCTCACCTCATGCTCTGACCCCCTTCCCTCTTGCTGTGACTCCTCTTGCTGGTACATTTCTCTGTCTTTCGTCAGTATGTCCCGGAGGAGCTTCTCCCAGTCTATAAAGATCTGGTTGTCCCGGTCGCTGATATCATCACTCCAAACCAATTTGAAGCAGAGTAAGTGGACTTACATCCTGCATGGAGGAGCTGTATATTTGCTCCCTGGTCAGTTGTATCACCATGTTAGTGTCCACCTGGGGTCTCCAGCTGATCTCCACGCCAGTCCACCTCTCAAGGAAACTGCTGTCCAGCCGCAAATAGTGCTCCAAAGCAGCGCCTCCTGTAATTGGTGACATGGAATTACCACCGTGCAGATGCCTTTTGGAGGTTATGGGGTCTTTGGTGCTGTGCCCTTGGGGGTTGGTTCCTTAATGGAGGGAGCTGATACATAAGGCACAGGGGAATGTGAGAAGGGCTTTAGCTTTTTTGTGTAGTGTGGTTGCAATATTTGCCCCAATATTTGCAATATTTTCTGTTTTGAGCTTCCGGTGTCTGCCCGACTGTAAAGTAAATCCTTGTACCTCGACGTATGGTAACGGCTGCCCCGCAAGTGACATTTACTGTTAGGTTTTTGCTCCAGTCCCTTCATAAAGTGATATCTGGTAATGAATGTAATCAGGAATGGAGGTGATGGGCCCAGGTGTAGGGCGTCTCGTGTGTGTCTGATCCTGTAAGCTGAGGATGGTGATGTCTATGGCAGGCAGCTGTATGTAGAGGAATGGTGGTCGTCTGTCCTCTAACACTGTCCTCCTTCTCAGGTTGTTGACTGGACGTAAGATCCGCACTCAGCAGGAGGCCGTGCAGGTGAGCAGATCCCCACTGTGTCTTCACTGTTGTCCTGCACTGTGATTTACGCCGCTTACGTCTCCCAGGTCATGGACATGTTACATTCTCTGGGACCGAGCACCGTGGTCATCACCAGCTCAGATCTCCCTGCATCACGAGGTTCTGATTATCTCATTACACTGGGGAGCCAGAGACGAGGTGAGGACTCGGTGACGCTTATGACCACTAACTTTCTGTTCATCGGCCACTGACTGCTGTTCTGCTTTTGGTCAAAACAACTTGAACATTGATTTTCACGCTGAGTTACATGTAAATCTTTCCTCCATCCTTCTGTTACCTGAATGGGGTCAGATGGCCGGTAACTCCTTGTTTAGGTCTCTCCCCCCTAGGTCTCCAATAATAACACCAAGGCTCGAGCGTTTCACGACCAACCAGTCTGTTCCCACAGACTTCCAAACTATCTATCGTTTCTAGTACACAACACCCAATGATGTCCACAGTCTCTCACTCCAGCTCCATCTGGTGTACCCACCCTCCAAACGCCGCTCCAGAACACAACCATGCATTAATATCATTTGCTAATTCACTTTGGATGTCCATCCTAAGAGCTTGCCACGCGCTGGCCATTTGCCGGGGGCGTTCATCACTCTCTGACCGGGGGGGGGGGGAGGCTTAACACATTCTATGGCCACTCGCCGGGGGAGGGCTGATCACTCTCTGGCCACAGTCCCTAAAACCAGACTTGTGCTGGTGCTAGACTCGGCGGCTCGACAGACGTTGGGAGGAGTCTCGTCACTCTCTGGCCACTGCCCCTGAGGCTAGACTCGTGCTGGCCCCGGAGGCACACGCTGGCTGATTGCTGTGGGGGCCTCATCACTCTCTGGCTGCTGTCCCTGAGGCTAGTCATTCTCTGACTGCTACCGAGGGGGTTCATCACTCTCTGGCCGCTGTCCCTGAGGCCATACTCGTGCTGGCCCCGAGGGCACTACACGCTGGCTGCTCGTTGGGGGTGGGCCTCGTCACTCTCTGGCCGCTGTCCCTGAGGCTCGTCACTCTCTGGCCGCTGTCCCTGAGGCTATACTCGTGCTGGCTCCAAGGACCTTACTCGCTGGCTGCTCTCTGGCCAATGTGCCTGAGGCTCATCACTCTCTAGCTGCTGTCTATGAGGCTAGATCGGGGGCTCAACACACACTGGCCGCTTGCTGTGGGGGTTCATCACTCTCTGGCCGCTGTCCCTGAGGCTCGTCATCATACTCTGGCTGCTCATTGGGTGGGTCATCATTCTCTGGCCGCTGTCCCTGAGGCTAAACTCGTGCTGTCCCAGGGGGTTCAACACACGATGACTGCTCGCTGGAGGGTGGGTCTCGTCACTCTCTGGCCGCTCAGCGAGGGGGTTCATCACTCTCTGACCGCTGTGCCTGAGGCCAGACTCGTGCTGGCCTCAAGGGCTCGACATTTGCTGGGGGGGGCTAGTCACTCTGGCCGCTGTCTCTGAGTCTTGTCACTTTCTGCCGCTCAATGAGGGGGAATCATCACTCTCTGGTTGCTGTCCCTGAGGCTCAACACGCTCTGGGCTTTTGCTTGGGAACTCGTCATTCTCTGACCACTCACCAAGGAGGTTCATCACTCCCTGGCCGCTGTCCCTGAGGCTCATCACGCTCTGGCCTTACGTTTGGGGGCTCGTCATTCTCTGACCATTCACCAAGGAGGTTCATCACTCCCTGGCCGCTGTCCCTGAGGCTCATCACGCTCTGGCCTTACGTTTGGGGGCTCGTCATTCTCTGACCATTCACCAAGGAGGTTCATCACTCCCTGGCCGCTGGCCCTGAGGCTCATCACGCTCTGGCCTTACGTTTGGGGGCTCGTCATTCTCTGACCATTCACCAAGGAGGTTCATCACTCCCTGGCCGCTGTCCCTGAGGCTCATCACGCTCTGGCCTTACGTTTGGGGGCTCGTCATTCTCTGACCATTCACCAAGGAGGTTCATCACTCCCTGGCCGCTGTCCCTGAGGCTCAACACGCTCTGGGCTTTTGCTTGGGAACTCGTCATTCTCTGACCACTCACCAAGGAGGTTCATCACTCCCTGGCCGCTGTCCCTGAGGCTCATCACGCTCTGGCCTTACGTTTGGGGGCTCGTCATTCTCTGACCATTCACCAAGGAGGTTCATCACTCCCTGGCCGCTGTCCCTGAGGCTCATCACGCTCTGGCCTTACGTTTGGGGGCTCGTCATTCTCTGACCATTCACCAAGGAGGTTCATCACTCCCTGGCTGCTGTCCCTGAGGCTCATCACGCTCTGGCCTTACGTTTGGGGGCTCGTCATTCTCTGACCATTCACCAAGGAGGTTCATCACTCCCTGGCCGCTGTCCCTGAGGCTCATCACGCTCTGGCCTTACGTTTGGGGGCTCGTCATTCTCTGACCACTCACCAAGGAGGTTCATCACTCCCTGGCCGCTGTCCCTGAGGCTCATCACGCTCTGGCCTTACGTTTGGGGGCTCGTCATTCTCTGACCATTCACCAAGGAGGTTCATCACTCCCTGGCCGCTGTGTTTGAGGCTCGTCACTCTCTGGCTGCTGTCTCTGAGTCCTGTCACGCGCCGGCCCCGGGGACTTGACGCACTGGCCAAACCTACATTCTAATAAAATGGGGGACACTTTAATTTGAAACATAATGACAGGGCATAAAAATCCTGAAACTGTGTTGCATCTCATGAACATCCCCTGCTTATTCTGCCTTTTTTGAAGTGCGGGAGGACGGACAGATCCAGACATTGAGGATTAGCTTTGAACTACCCCGCGTTGACGCAGTGTTTGTGGGCACTGGAGATCTCTTTGCAGCTATGCTGTTGGCTTGGACGCACCTTCACCCCAACAACTTTAAGGTAATCTCTGCAATGGTGGTGTCGGTGACTGGTGACCGCATTGTACATTATTATTCATTTATATAGCACCATTAATTCCATGGTGCTGTACATGAGAATGGGTTATAGATATCGTTTACAGTAAAGAAATGTACATATGTCAAGGAGAACAGGGAGCAGCACTCCGCTGCCTCCAATCATCAGGAGATCAATGGCCTGACGTGTGATGGACGAGGCCGCCGCGGTTTTCACTACACTGTTTTTACATAGTTTGAAAAAAGACTTAGGTCCATCAAGTACAAACTTTCTCCACAAATTGTACATTTTGTCACTAATTTGACTATAACTACAATGTGAGCTCATAATATATACACATCCAATGCCAACACATGGAATATGTGTATATATAATCAGTTGTGCTCAGTGTTTACAATATTGGATGTTTTGGGTTGTCGTTATGATATGAAAAGAGAAAGTACAGTAGTTTGACAATAAATGGCTTCACCCAACCACTGACCATGAGTGAAGGAAGAGTTTTGGTGTTATCATTCATATTCTCTGAAAAAAGGCCAAGAAAGCAAAAATTCTGATGAGGTACATGAACTTTTGAGCCAAACTGTGTGTATTTATGTGTATGTATATATATATATATATATATATATATATATATATATATATATATATACAGTATATATACAGTATATATACACACACACACACACACACACACACACACACGTAACAGGTAGCATATGGCTACAGACGTGCGATTTATACAGCAAGAGGAACTATTACATTTTATATAGTTAATCCAAAACGTTGGCAGTGTTTATAAAAGTATATAAAAGATTATACAAAATTGTAACAATATATATATATTGTATAACGATATATACAATTACAAACATCTTCTGGAGCTCTTGGTGACATAGGCAGAGGAGGAGATGTTGGGAATCTTCCCATGTTTCCAGGATGGAGCCTCCATATAGCGTTTGCTTTTTGCAGATACATTGCCGCTGTGCAACAGGAACTGAAAGTGCTCGTGTAAATTATTAATAACTGCTGCTGTAAAAAAAGCAGATGACAAATAAGAAAACTATCCTCCCAATTTTCTGAATGAAGCTGCTGATATTTTCCTGTGCCTGAGCCTTACTGTGAGACGCTGAATCCTGACTTGTTGCTGTCATTTGCAGCTGGCGTGTGAGAAGACTGTGTCCGCGATGCAGCTTGTACTGCAGAGAACCATCACCAGTGCACACAGTGAGTCCCGGGGAAGGGTTGAGACGTGCAGTATATGGACCCTCGGCTAGAAATATGGGGAAGGGGCCACCACATCGCGTTAATGTGAGGTGTGCATGGAACAATTCTGATTGTTGTCTCGTTGCAGCTCTGGCTGGACCTGGGGTGAAGCCGTCATATCCTCAGCTGGAACTCAGGATGGTGCAGAGCAGGAAGGACATTGAGAACCCTGAGTTGATCATTCGGGGCACTGTGTTATAAAGCATGGTTACTAAGAAACCTCGGGACCAATGTAGAGACTCCAGTCCTACCCCACATAGAGACCCTGGGCCCCAGCACAGAGAGAGCAGTCCCTGGAACCAGAGGAGCTCTGCCTACAGGAAGTGGTGACCTCCAGGCTCTCCGTGGTCTTCTCTAGCTTTATGGGGCCATCTTTTATGTGTGCCAAACACTCACCAGCAACAAGCCAGAGTCCACTCTGCCAATCCTGTCCCTCCATTACCTGCTCTCGTGATTTTCTTTCCTCCCCTTGCACCGCTGTGTTGGGGGGGACTGGTTCATGGATGATCAGGGTCTTATTTGTGCGTTTTCATCTGTTAGACCATGTTAATTTGTGGTTTTAACTGCACATAGGTAATAAAATAATTGTCTAGATGATGATTACTGACCGTAGACTTCCCTATTGCTGAACCCCTATAGATGAGGCCGCACAGATACTGGTGACCTCAACGCTTCATCTGTACGAGGCTCCATGTTGGTTTGTATCTGTCGTGTAGCAGATGGTGGAGCCGCTCCCTGCCGGGTCTAACTCTACAGCTGCCATGTTTGCTTCCATCATGTCCAGTTCTTGTCTTCCTCACACTGCACAACGCCACACATGGGACTCTGTAAGTCTTCTCCAGCACTCCATCAAAGTTCCAGGGGCACCTTACACTGTAACCCCCTTAGGTCACATCTGTCTTGTGGTGCCTCATCGGGGCGTCCCATGTGGACAATCTCTCCATGTTTGCTCCCTCCCCATCTGTAGAACAACCGTCTTCAGTACCTGCAGTCTCGCAGCCTCCGCGCTAACTCCTGCCATAAGATGCTCTTCCATGCCGCTGCCTGTATATTACCCCCTGATTCTTGGAAAAATGTGACATTCTTTTTCACTGTCTGGTTTGATTATAATGTGCCTTTAAATTAACCCCTACAACTGCCCCAGCCCTTCTGTTTTTGCCCTGACCTATCAGAACTAAGTCTGGAAACAAAATGTCTGTATCTTGTATGTAATCTGTGACCTTCAGAGAATTGTCTGTAGATATCCAATATGGCCAGCGTGGTCCAATAAACTGCCGCACACTTAGCATTGGCTGATCTCCGTACATTGACCCCGTCTTCTCCCCTCCCCCCACAATGCCCCTGGGAATAGTGTGGTCAGACACTATGGTTGTGGTGGTAAATTTGTACTGATTTTTTGCTTTAGTTTCAATCTTGATGGTTCTTTTGTAGATTTTCAACACTTTTCCCCAGTAATTCACAACATTTGGTAGTCGTCCACCTATCAGATCCTGGAATAAAACGTTGTGTATCAATATTATAAAACCGTGTTCCATAATAGATCATTTACTAATGGCCGGAAAATGTCCTGGAGTCTAGAAATGTTTAACCAAGCTTGGGCTTGTGACCGTCAGAGGCGAAGTGTTGGAGGGAGCTAGGCTTCACGAAGCGTCAATGATGGCGACCTGGCAAATGCTCCAGCAAGTCCTGACAGTGGTTAATCAGCCATGTTTATGTAGAATGGGGGGGTACGGAGGAGAAATCCCAGCATGCAGTGTGGGGTGGGCCTGGAGGGGCGGCTCTGGACCTGGGGAAGACGGATGCCCGTACAAAGTGTTTCTGTTTACCTCTTAGGCCAGCTTTGTTTTGCTAGCATTGCACTGGTTTATGCAGTAATAATAATTTTATTTCTATAGCGCCAACATATTCCGCACCGCTTTACAAATTATAGAGGGGACAATAGACATTACAGCATAACAGTCATAACCGGAAAGGAAAACTGGAGAACAAGTCCAAGATGTGTTTTAAATAGTATTAGAAGAAAAAATGGTCCATGTTCAGCAAGGATTGCAGGGCGGAACCAGAGAGCGGTGTACCCTCCTAACACTACCGCACGTACAGTACAGACCAAAAGTTTGGACACACCTTCTCATTTAAAGATTTTTCTGTATTTTTATGACTATGAAAATTGTACATTCACACTGAAGACATCAAAACTATGAATTAACACATGTGGAATTATAAACTTAACAAAAAAGTGTGAAACAACTGAAATTATGTCTTATATTCTCGGTTCTTCAAAGTGACCACCTTTTGCTTTGATGACTGCTTTGCACACTCTTGGCATTCTCTTGATGAGCTTCAAGAGGTAGTCACTGGGAATGGTTTTCACTTCACAGGTGTGCCCTGTCAGGTTTAATAAGTGGGATTTCTTTCCTTATAAATAGGGTTGGGACCATCAGTTGTGTTGAGCAGAAGTCTGGTGGATACACAGCTGATAGTCCTACTGAATAGACTCTTAGAATTTGTTTTATGGCAAGAAAAAAGCAGCAAAGTAAAGAAAAACGAGTGGCCATCATTACTTTAAGAAATGAAGGTCAATCAGTCCGAAAAATTGAGAAAACTTTGAAAGTGTCACCAAGTGCAGTGGCAAAAACCATCAAGCGCTACAAAGAAACTGGCTCACATGAGGACCGACGCAGGAAAGGAAGACCAAGAGTCACCTCTACTTCTGAGGATAAGTTTATCCGAGTCACCAGCCTCAGAAATCGCAGATTAACAGCAGCTCAGATTAGAGACCAGGTCAATGCCACACAGAGTTCTAGCAGCAGACACATCTCTACAACAACTGTTAAGAGGAGACTTTGTGCAGCAGCCTTCATGGTAAAATAGCTGCTAGGAAACCACTGCTAAGGACAGGCAACAAGCAGAAGAGACTTGTTTGGGCTAAAGAACACAAGGAATGGACATTAGACCAGTGGAAATCTGTGCTTTGGTCTGATGAGTCCAATTTTGAGATCTTTGGTTCCAACCACCGTGTCTTTGTGCGACGCAGAAGGGGTGAACGGATGGACTCTACATGCCTGGTTCCCACCGTGAAGCATGGAGGAGGAGGTGTGATGGTGTGGGGGGGCTTTGCTGGTGACACTGTTTGGGATTTATTCAAAATTGAAGGCATACTGAACCAGCATGGCTACCACAGCATCTTGCAGCGGCATGCTATTCCATCCGGTTTGTGTTTAGTTGGACCATCATTTATTTTTCAACAGGACCATGACCCCAAACACACCACCAGGCTGTGTAAGGGCTATTTGACCAAGAAGGAGAGTGATGGGGGGCTACGCCAGATGACCTGCCCTCCACAGTCACCAGACCTGAACCCAATCGAGATGGTTTGGGGGTGAGCTGGACCCCAGAGTGAAGGCAAAAGGGCGAACAAGTGGTAAGCATCTCTGGGAACTCCTTCAGGATTGTTGGAAGAACATTCCCGGTGACTACCTCTTGAAGCTCATCAAGAGAATGCCAAGAGTGTGCAAAGCAGTCATCAAAGCAAAGGTGGCTACTTTGAAGAACCTACAATATAAGACATATTTTCAGTTGTTTCACACTTTTTTGTTAAGTATATAATTCCACATTTGTTAATTCATAGTTTTGATGCCTTCAGTGTGAATGTACAATTTTCATAGTCATGAAAATACAGAAAAATCTTTCAATGAGAAGGTGTGTCCAAACTTTTGGTCTGTACTGTATATTCCATAATAAAGTGCTAATAGGGAAAATAAAGCGGCCAGGTGATAATATCAGTATGTAAGGAGCCCCCAGTCACAGAGCACCCATTATTATCAATGTCTCCCTGATTCCTCAGGGTGCACTGTGCTCTGGGACTGCGGACTCTTAGATACTCCAGTTTTCCTTTCCGGTTATGATGATTTGTTAATAGGAGAGTCCTAATGTTTTTCTGATGTGATCCCTCCCTCTCATTAGTTTCCCCACAAGGTGTTGAGCATGTGTGGGACGGTCACTGTGATGCTTTCCATTTTGGGCTGTACTTATTACAGCATAACAATAACCACAAATCAGAACAGATACAAGAGGAGTGAGGACCCCGACCACCAGATACAGGAGGAGTGAGGGCCCCGATCACCAGATAGAGGAGTGAAGGCCCCGATCACCAGATACAGGAGGAGTGAGGGCCCCGATCACCAGATAGAGGAGTGAAGGCCCCGATCACCAGATACCAAGAGGAGTGAGGGCCCCGACCACCAGATACCAAGAGGAGTGAGGGCCCCGATCACCAGATACCAAGAGGCGTGAGGGCCCCGATCACCAGATACAGGAGGAGTGAGGGCCCCGATCACCAGATACCAAGAGGAGTGAGGGCCCCGATCACCAAATACCAAGAGGAGTGAAGGCCCCGACCACCAGATACCAAGAGGAGTGAGGGCCCCGATCACCAGATAGAGGAGTGAGGGCCCCGATCACCAGATACAGGAGGAGTGAGGATCCCGATCACCAGATACAAGAGGAGTGAGGGCCCCGATCACCAGATACAGGAGGAGTGAGGACCCCGATCACCAGATACCAAGAGGAGTGAGGGCCCCGATCACCAGATACCAAGAGGAGTGAGGGCCCCGACCACCAGATACCAAGAGGAGTGAGGGCCCCGACCACCAGATACCAAGAGGAGTGAGGGCCCCGATCACCAAATACCAAGAGGAGTGAAGGCCCCGACCACCAGATACCAAGAGGAGTGAGGGCCCCGACCACCAGATACCAAGAGGAGTGAGGGCCCCGACCACCAGATACCAAGAGGAGTGAGGGCCCCGATCACCAGATACCAAGAGGAGTGAGGGCCCCGATCACCAAATACCAAGAGGAGTGAAGGCCCCGACCACCAGATACCAAGAGGAGTGAGGGCCCCGATCACCAGATACCAAGAGGAGTGAGGGCCCCGACCACCAGATACCAAGAGGAGTGAGGGCCCCGACCACCAGATACCAAGAGGAGTGAGAGCCCCGATCACCAGATACCAAGAGGAGTGAGGGTCCCGATCGCCAGATACCAAGAGGAATGAGGGCCCCGACCACCAGATACCAAGAGGAATGAGGGCCCCGACCACCAGATACCCAGAGGAATGAGGGCCCCGATCACCAGATACAGGAGGAGTGAGGGCCCTGCTGCTCGCAAGCTACAATCTATAGGAAAAAGGGTGATACGAGAGGTGGATGGTAACAATTGCTTTCGTTGTCCGGACCAGCCATAGTGTAAGGCTCGGGTGTTCATGTAAAGCTGCATGAACCAGTTAACTGCCTAAGTATATAGCAGTACAGACACAGAGGGCTATTAACTGCATAAAGTGTATGAGAACATGATGCAAGGAACCTGATTATTATTATTTTTTTTTTAATGGGCCACACAGGGATCGTTAGGTTAATGCATTGAGGCGGTAGGCCAGTCTGAACAAATGAGTTTTTAGGGCGTGCTTAAAACTGTGGGGATTGGGGATTAATCGTATTAACCTGGGTAGTGCGTTCCAAAGAATCGGCGCAGCACGTGTAAAGTCTTGGAGACGGGAGTGGGAGGTTCTGATTATTGACGATGCTAACCTGAGGTCATTAGTGGAGCGGAGGGCACGGGTAGGGTGGTAGGCTGAGACCAGAGAGGAGATGTAGGGTGGTGCTGAGCCATGGAGTGCTTTGTGGATGAGGGTAGTAGTTTTGTACTGGATTCTGGAGTGGATGGGTAGCCAGTGTAATGACTGGCACAAGGTAGAGGCATCGGTGTAACGGTTGGTGAGGAGTATGATCCTGGCAGCAGCATTCAGGACAGATTGGAGCGGGGAAAGTTTGGTAAGAGGGAGGCCGATTAGTAGAGAGTTACAATAGTCCAGACGAGAATGAATAAGTGAAACAGTCAGAGGTTTTGCAGAGTTGAAAGTAAGAAAAGGGCGAATTCTAGAAATGTTTTTGAGGTGCAGATAAGAAGAGCGAGCCAATGATCGGATGTAGGGGGTGAATGAAAGGTCAGAATCAAGGATGACCCCAAGGCAGCGGGCATGTTGCTGGGGAGTAATGGTGGAACTGCACATGGAGATGGCAATGTCAGGCAAAGATAGGTTAGTAGAGGGAGAGAACACGAGGAGTTCAGTTTTTGACAGGATCAGTTTCAGATAGAGGGAGGACATGATGTTAGAGACAGCGGTAAGACAATCACTGGTGTTTTCTAAAAAGGTCGGCGTGATAACAGGAGAAGAGGTGTATAATTGGGTGTCGTCAGCATAGAGATGGTACTGGAAACCAAATCTACTGATTGTTTGTCCACTAGGGGCAGTATACAACGAGAAGAGGAGGGGGCCTAGGACTGATCCTTGAGGAACCCCAACAGTAAGGGGTACTTTTTAATAAACCAGTGGAAGATTTAAAGAGACAGTGTTCCTGTGTCTACCTCTGTGTGCAGCCAAGTGAGTCCATCTACCACAGGTTATACACATTGGATAACTTACCACAAAGACGGTTATGTTTACTTTTGGTACTTGGAAAGCCTACAAAACAAGTTAATTCATCCATAGGGTCCCCGCTTCACCCTTCAGGAAGAACGTGTGAGTCACAAGCTTGCAGCTACTCCTGCTTTCATAGAATCATAGCATGGTAGAGTTGGAAGGGACCTCCTGGGTCATCTGATCCAACCCCCGGCTCAAAGCAGGAGTCACTAAATCATCCCAGACAGATGTCTGTCCAGCCTCTGTGGCCAGTAATACCACCAAAGGCAGACCATTAGTGTTGTATTATTGAGGTGGAAACCTATGATGATATGGCACATCCTTTATTAACAGCAGGGTATGTCGCCTCTGAAAGTGACATCATCAGTTTGAGTCAGTGTTCTGCACTTGCCGCCTTTGGCTAGTTAATATTTTTGATTGTCGACTTTCAATTCGGTCACTGACAACTTTGCTTTCCTTGATCCCTAGTAACTGCCAGGTGCCTTGTTTCCTAAGAGACTACTCTGAGAGCCGAAGGAGATATTTCACAAGAGATTCTTCCAAATGATGCTTTGGATGAGAACAGGCAGTATTTCGACTGAAATAATGAGGAGGCCAACATATCAAAGCTGGTGGCAACAGGCTAGTTCTCCGAAAATGTAGAAAACAATTCCCATCCCTGAAATGCCAATGTATTGCAGTGTCCTGGAGCTGCAAACAGGAAATAAACTCCCGATCTGCTGGTACAAACTACAGCTGTATAGCAGCACATTACAACAGCTTGCATTAGGAAAGGAAGCCATAGTAATGTGATCAAGACCAGGGCCGGCGTCAGCACCCGGCACAGCGGGCAAATGCCGGGGCCCTGGGGAGAGAGGGGGGCCCACTCATGCTGTCATAGATACAGCTGGGAGAGCAGAGCAGGAGATAACATGCTCTCTCCGCCTACAAAGTCACTGCTGGCTGCGTTCTCTTAACCCCTATGTGCCAGCTCTGACACAAGCATCTTATCACTCAGTGAGTGCAGCCAGGCAGGCACACATAGGGGTTAAGAGAAGGCAGCCAGCGTGACATTGTTTGTGGGGGGAGAGAGCACATTCTCTGCTCTGCTCTCCGCCCCTGGCTGGCTGCCGTGCTGCTGAAGTTATGAGGCAGATTCAGGAGGAGCTCCTAGTCCTACCAGTGCATGAGTGAGTGGCGCTGCTATATACTATGTGGGCTGCGCTGCTATATACTACGTGGGCTGCTATATGCTACGTGGGCTGCTATATACTACATGGGCTGCTATATACTACGTGGGCAGTGTTATATACTACATGGCTGTGTTTATATGCGATCATGAATCGGGGTATGTGTTAAAGGGGGGGCCCACTGAGACTCTTTCGCCCGGGGCCCTCAAAAACCTGGAGCCGGCCCTGATCAAGACACTCGCCCTTTTCATCATGGTCTTCCTAATAACCAAACTACACGCACAAGTAGTTCCTGGTCATTGTTGTCGTCATCATCATCTGCTTGGCGTCCTCCACGGCCTCCATTACATCAGCAATTATCCGATATACCCGACTGTGTGGTTTGTAAACCACAACATACGTCAATTTATCAGCCAAGTCCCTGCCATGCTAGTGGTGCATTCTACTGTCTTCTGGGGGCCGATGGCTTGAACTCGCATCATATCTTCTGGAATGCTGTGCTTTGTACTCGTGTCGGAGACTGTGGGCCTCTACTTGCAGTTGTGTATGCTGAAGCACCGCCATGCTGTCTTACACCTGAAGAACGTGGTCAAGAGGAGCCACGCCGAGGAGGAGGAGATGGAGCAAATTCCCTGCTCGTGTGCTCTGCAGCCTCTGTAGGCAATGTAGTGGGCAATACTGGCTGACGTCTGGGCAATACATTATACGAGTCCTAAATGTGGTGCTGTAACGTCTTCTCAACACACTGTGGTTTGATTATGGCATCGGCAAAGGCCATTGTTTGGCCAACAATAATTATAATTTTATTTCTATAGCGCCAACATAGTCCGCAGCACTTTATATTTTAGAGGGAACGTGTACTGATAATAAAGACATTACAGAATAAACATAAGTCAGATATCAGGAATGAGGGTCCAGCTGTTCCTAGCTGCAATCTGAGGAAATTGGGGGACACTAAAGGAAAATGGTAAAATGTGCTCATATTGTGCAATAAAACCATAACATTGTAACTAGGGAGTGCACATAAGGCTGCAAGGACCGGTGACCACCCAGCGTGTACAGTAGAGACACCGAGGGCTAACAAGTGCATGGATGGTGTCAACAGATGATACGAGGGTCCTGGTTTGGGGCAAAACGGGGATAGTTAGATAAGTGAGGTTAGGCAATAGGCCAGTCTGAATAAATGCTATTTAGGCCACACTTAAAACTGTGGGTATTGAGAATTAATCGAATTGTCCTGGGTAATGCATTCTAAAGAACTGGTGCAGCATGCAAGAAGTATTGGACACGGGAGTGGTAGGTTTGGATTATTGGCTATTTCAGCCATTCATACAGTACAGACCAAAAGTTTGGACACACCTCATTTAAAGATTTGTCTGTATTTTCATGACTATGAAAATTGTACATTCACACTGAAGGCATCAAAACTATGAATTAACACATGTGGAATTATATACTTAACAAAAAAGTGTGAAACAACTGAAATTGTCTTATATTCTAGGTTCTTCAAAGTAGCCACCTTTTGCTTTGATGACTGCTTTGCACACTGCTTCTGATCAGCGGTGGAATCATCCCTGCCAAAAGACAGCGTGAGCGCTCAGCTGTGATTGATGGTATACAGTTTACTTCCAATCACTGGTGTCAGAAGATGGCACTACAACTCCCATCATCCGACACCTGCTGCAGCGAACAGCAAGAGCAGGAGCGGCTGATGGGAGTATTCATTAGCTGGCTCCTGCACTGTAAAGAAATCATTTAAAACAAAACGGCGTGGGTTCCCCTGTATTTTTGATAACCAGCCAGGCAAAACTCACAGCTGGGGGCTGCAACCCTCAGCTGTCAGCTTCAACAAGGCTGGTTATCAAGAATAGAGGAGTCCCCACGCCGTATTTGTTTTATTATTTAAATAATTTTAAAAAAATGGCATAGGGTCCCCCCCATTTTTGACAATCAGCCTCGCTAAAGCAGACAGCTGGGGGCTGGTATTCTTAGGTTCGCAAGGGGCCATTGATATTGACCCCGAACCTAAAAATAGCAGCCTGTAGCTGCCCAGAAAAGGCACATTATTAGATGCCCCAATTCTGGCGCTATGCCCGGCTCTTCCCACTTGCCCTGTAGCGGTGGCAAGTGGCGTTCATATTTGTGGGGTTGATGTCACCTTTGTATTGTCAAGTGACATCAAGCCCACGGATTAGTAATGCAGAAGCGTCTATAAGAACCTCTCCGTTACTAGTCCTATAGTTACATGGTAAATAAAGACACAGCAAGAATAAAGTCCTTTATTAGAAATAAAAGAAAATACCCTTTTCCATTTTTATTTAAAATTAATAAACACAGTTACACTCACCTAACACCTATTCCATCGAAGCCCTCGTTCTCCTGTAATAAACCAAAAATAAAAAAACAATATCCCTCACCTGTCCGTCGTTCTGTCCTACTCCGTAATCCATGTCTGGGGATTAATAGTTTTCAACATGGACGGTGCCAAGATGTGACCGTCCAGGCTGAGAACCACTGGTGACTGAACTGTGAACGCAGCCTCAGTAACCGGCGGTGATGTCACTGAGGCTGCGTTCCTAGCTGGGCTGAACTGCCGTGACCTCAATAAGATCCTCGCTAGCACCATGAGTGTTTTTCATGGTCCACTGGTCAGTGTTTTGCAAGACGATACACCTCTTCAACCAGAATGTGTAGCAGATAAGGTGAAAATGTAACTATTGAGTTGGTGAACGGCATGTTGCCTGCCTGCAGTGGATACAGATACCTTCGTGTACCTTATATATGTGGATCTGCACTGGGATCCCCTGATGTAAATCGTGTGCACCGAACTATAGCTACTACAGTTTCTTATCCCTAATGAATCCACACAGTAAGAAATAAGTGGAATCCCATTGATTTGGTGGCACCGCACACCGTTCTGGTGGTCTTATGCCCGTTTCGGCACATTGCACTTGAAATATTGTGTTCACTATTTGGGTTATTTTAGTTTTTATTAGTATCCACACCATATAGCTCCATTGACCCCAGACCTGGTGCTATTGATAACACATCCACTATCTTTGTCCTGTGGGCAAGAAATTTAGTTATTTTCCAACCAAAACTTCAGATACTCATGGTCCTTTTGAAATAAGTCATTTCTTCACCATTTTTGGCGAAAATGAGGATGGCCGTATTGTTGGGAAGCTGTGGGCAATAAATTGTACTCCACACAGTGAAAAACCTTTTAAAACATCTTCACTGCTGCCAACAAAAAGTAAGTTAAAATGTTGAAAATTGTCAATGACTAGCTAAAGTAAGATATTGCATCTTCATGGTCCTGACTGCGCAGTGAAACCAGAAAGGTTACATTTTCTTCCAATCCTAAATTTACTCACCCAGTGCCAAAAGCCATTGCTGCTTCATGATTATTGGCAACAATGAGTTCCCGCTACTGCTGACATGAAATTGCACCCTATCCAGGGAAAAAACTTTTTTTTTATTGCTGGTGTAAAAAAAAAAAAAAAATGTTCATAAATAAGCAATTGCTTCTTTGTGGTCCACAGCACCCCAGAGAAATGTAATATGGTGTCCAGCCAAAAGTTTCCTGCTACACAAATATTTGTCAGTGTTGTCACCACCACTGAAATATTCCATTGTTTCTTTCTAATTTTTGGTGAGGTGCCATTGCTTCTTTACTAGTGATGAGCGAATATACTCGTTACTCGAGATTTCTCGAGCATGCTCGGGGGTCCTCCAAGTATTTTTTAGTGCTCGAGAGTTTCAGATTTAAGTGCCGCAGCTGAATGATTTACAGCTATTAGCCAGCATAAGTACATGTGGGGATTCCCCAGCAACCAGGCAACCCCCACATGTACTTATGCTGGCTAACAGCTGTAAATCATTCAGCTGCGGCAAAGAAAACTAAATCTCCAAGCACTATAAAATACTCGGAGGACCCCCGAGCGTGCTCAAGAAATCTCGAGTAACGAGTATATTCGCTCATCACTATTCTTAACCAGTTTTGGTGAAGTGCCATTGCTTCTTTAGAAGTTTTGTTGAGGTGCCATTGCTTCTTTATAAGTTTTGGCGAGGTGCCATTGCTTCTTTACCAGTTTTGGTTAGATGCCTTTGCTTCGTTACCATTTTTGGTGAGATGCCATTGCTTCATTACCAGTTTTGGTGAGGTGCCATTGCTTTGTTACCATTTTTGGTTAGATGCCATTGCTTCTTTACCAGTTTTGCTGAGGTGCCATTGCTTCTTTAACAGTTTTGGGGTGGTGCCATTGCTTCTTTATCAGTTTTGGTGTGGTGCCATTGCTTTTTTATCAGTTTTGGTGTGGTTCCATTGCTTCTTTATCAGTTTTGGTGAAGTGCCATTGCTTCTTTATCAGTTTTGGTGAGATGCCATTGCTTCGTTACCATTTTTGGTTAGATGCCATTGCTTCTTTACCAGTTTTGGTTAGATGCCATTGCTTCTTTACCAGTTTTGGTGTGGTGCCATTGCTTCTTTATCAGTTTTGGTGTGGTGCCATTGCTTCTTTATCAGTTTTGTTGAGGTGCCATTGCTTCTTTACCGTTTTTGGTGAGATGCTATTGCTTCTTTCCCATTTTTGGTGAGATGCCATTGCTTCGTTACCAGTTTTGGTGAGGTGCCTTTGCTTCGTTACCATTTTTGGTTAGATGCCATTGCTTCTTTACCAGTTTTGGTGTGGTGCCATTGCTTCTTTATCAGTTTTGTTGAGGTGCCATTGCTTCTTAACCAGATTTGGTGAGGTGTCATTGCTTCTTTACCAATTTTGGTAAGATGCCATTGCTTCATTACAATTTTTGGTGAGATGTCATTGCTTCTTTACCAGTTTTCTTGAGATGCCATTGCTTCGTTACCAGTTTTGGTGAGGTGCCATTGCTTTTTCATGTGACGTGCTGTCTGCATCTGGTGGTAATCCATAGTTTATTCACTTTGCAAAGAATAAAGAAATCTATAGCCACTCAACAGAGAAGAGATAATTTTTGGATGGCTTAAGGAATCCAAGCCATTTCTTCAGCTTCTGGACCCCAACTTGTTGCTACTCCCCAAGAAAGAATGTTTTGGACCACCACTAGTTGAGAAATCAGGACTTTTTCCAAATGCATATCATGCTATTACCAGCAATTTCCATCCCCTTAACCATATTCATATTTCATGAGATGTTTGCCCCATGACTTATACTTTTTCAGGGCAATTGGAGGCTTTGAAGTATTTTCTGATCTCCGCAACCAAATTGTAGCAAATCTGTTAAAGTTGAGTTTTGTAAGTTCTGCTTATCCTTAAGTTCACTATAAAGCAGGGGTGGACATACCGCATGTGCAGCCGGTGCAGCCGCACTGGGGCCCGGAGGTGGAGGGGGGCCCTGGCCAGATTGCCCTAATGTACGGCAGGCAGGGAGTGATCCCTGCAGCTCCGCTGCCTACAGGACAGTATGGCAGCGAAGCGGAGCTGCAGGGATTCATCCTCCACTTCCTGCCCGCCGCTTCCTGTCTTAAAATAGCCATGCGGCTGGATGGATCAGCATGCGTCTGTGTCAGATAGAAAGCTGCAGATGACGAAGATGCTGCGGAGAAGTGAGCGGTTATGTATAGCGCTCTCTTTAGTTACATAGTTTCCTCTTTTGCTATGTATAACATCGTGCCTTATTACGTACCATCCTCTCTAGTTATATATGGTGCTGTCCCTTATTATATAGCTTCCTCTGCTGTTATGTACAGTACTGTCTCTTACATTGTGTTACTTTTGTTATTCACAGCACCTTCTTTTATTACATAGTCTCCTCTCTCGTTAGATATAAAATGACTTCTGATGATGGAGCAGTCAGTGACCAGATGACCAGTCCAGCAGCTCCTCCATTATAAAAGAAGCTGTCCCATGCTCCATGAGCCGTCATTGCATTATACATCCACCAAGACAGGAATGTATGTCATCTGACATGTAAGGGACGGTGCTGTACGTAACAAGAGGGGTCAACGTGTAAGGCCGGGGTTACACTGAGAGCAATGCGAGAAACTTGCGCATCAATACCCGGCACTGCCGCCGGCACTCGGGACTGGAGGGAGCGGCTGCATGTATTTCTGTGTAGCTGAACGCTCCGGCCACAAGTGCCGGCGGCAGTGCCGGGTATTGATGCGCGAGTTTCTCACATTACACACGCAGGTGTGACCCCAGCCTAATATGGATAAAAATAATAAAGGAGACTATGTAATATATGTACATGTATGTGTATATATTATGGTAGGTCGGCTGCACATGGAGGTAGACACGGATACACTGCGGCTCTAAGAACTTCCTTGGGTTTATTGCAGGCAGCATAAAGCCAGGTGGTAAAGGAAATACAGCCCTACAGGCAAAATAGGGAGACAAAGCAAAATGGTGGCAGAACAAAGTCCTTCTGTGAGTGGGGTTCCTCCTGCTCGCGGTTGACAGAACACACGGCTCAGGTTCACATGTCCATGCAGCACTCTCCTGCAGTGCTCCTTCTCCAGCCGGACACACAGAGGTTTGTCCTTCAGCCATTTAAGCCCAGACCATGTGCCTCTTCCATTATGAGACTGATCACATGACTGTGACCTCACACAGGTCCTGTCAGCACACAGTGGTGCTAGCTTTGTAGGTGGAGATATGGGGGACACTCTCCCACCCGCTCTATGAATGTCCCCCTAAAAACCAGCCCATAAAATAACTTATTCCTCGCAACACTTACTGTGCTGGAGGAAATACAACTCTGGAATTTATATCACTGACGCCATTAGGAGTAGTGAAACATATCTTCCCTCTATTACATTACCAGTGATTCTGTCACATATCCCCCTCCTGCCCAAAGCCGGGCGTTTTGGCTAAGCAGGGGAGTCTGGACATGGCAACTGCATTGCCATGCAGCTTCTCTGGCCTGTGCTCAACATGCAAATTAAAGTCCTGCAATGCTAAAAACCATCTAAGCCAGAGATGGTATGTCACTCTCCATAAGGAGAAACGTTGCCCCTTAGACCCCAGTCCAGAGCCTCTCACCTAGCCAAATCAGTTCTCATGCTTCGCACTGACGAGGGCCAACAGCCCGAAACACCGTGTCTGCGAATTGAGATATTGATTTGGCTTTTATCCTAAGTCATATTGCAAGACTCGTTAAAGGGCTGATTGTGACTTGTAGGATCGCTACTTTCAACAGGTGGCGCTATAGAGTTTAAGTCCTCTTTTTCTCAGAAGAGGCAATTTGCATAAAAACCATCTAGTCTCCCAGGCATTCTTCCCCTTCCTTTCCTTCATCCATCTCAGGAGCGCATGATCTGATACTAGCCTGAACTTCCAGCCTAGCAGGTAGTAACTCAGGCTGTCAATCGCCCACTTGATGGCCAAACACTCTTTCTCCACGATGGCATAGTTCTTCTCACAAGAGAAGAGTTTCCTACTCAGGTATAGGACCGGGTGTTCACCGCCATCTATTACCTGGGACATCACAGCTCCTAACCCGCCTTCTGAAGCGTCCATTTGGAGCACAAACTCCTTAGTGAAATCTGGTGCGACCAAGACTGGCTGTCGGCACAGGACGAGCTTCAACTCCTGGAGCACCATCCCAGCTTCAGAGGACCATTTGACCATTGTCGATAGGAGGTCCGTCAGGCAGCTACCATGGCGAAGTTTGGGATAAACCGGCAGTAATATCCCACAATGTCCAGGAATGCTCTGACCTGCTTTTGGAGACCGGCTGTGGCCACTTTTGGATTGCCTCCACTTTGTCTATTTGTGGCTTTATTTTGCCCCTTTTGACAATGTAGGCCAAGTATTTTGCCTCTTCTTTCTCGAGCGCGCACTTCTTTGGGTTTATGGTAAACCTTGCCTTCCTCAGTGCATCCAGTACCACCAGGGCGTTCTGCAGGTGACTTCCACACTCTGGGCTGAAAATCACAATGTCGTCCAAATAAGCGGCAGCGTACTTCTTGTGAGGGGCTAGAATCCGGTCAATAGCCCTCTGGAAGGTAGCAGGGGCTCCTTGTCAACCGAACGGCATTCTGGTATAATGGAAGCATCCATCAGGTGTAGAGAAAGCCATCTTCTCCTTGGCACTTGGGGACAGGAGAATGTGCCAGTACCCCTTTGTTGGGTCCAGGGTGGTGATGTGTCCATAACCTCTCAATGAGCTCATCCACCCAGGGCAATGGATATGTGTCAAATTTAGACACCTCCTTCAGCTTCCTGTAATCGTTACAGAAGCGCCACTCTCCATTGGGCTTCAGCACAAGGACAATAGGGCTGGACCAACCACTCTTTAACTCCTCGATAACACCCAGTGTGTTATGACCTGGTGGTCAGGACAATAATGGACCTGGTGGTTAAGAGCACATGGAACGACCTGATAGTTACTGATAATAAGGACGAGCTCTGGGACGTGGGAACTCTGCTGACCGCAATCCCTAAACCTATCAAACACACTAGAAATAGCCGTGGATTGCGCCTAACGCTCCCTATGCAACTCGGCACAGCCTAAGAAACTAGCTAGCCCTGAAGATAGAAAAATTAAGCCTACCTTGCCTCAGAGAAATTCCCCAAAGGAAAAGGCAGCCCCCCACATATAATGACTGTGAGTAAAGATGAAAATACAAACACAGAGATGAAATAGATTTAGCAAAGTGAGGCCCGACTTACTGAACAGACCGAGGATAGGAAAGGTTACTTTGCAATCAGCACAAAAACCTACAAAAAGACCACGCAGAGGGCGCAAAAAGACCCTCCGCACCGACCGCTGGTGCGGAGGCGCTCCCGCTGCGTCCCAGAGCTTCCAGCAAGCAAGACAACAAATTAAATAGCAAGCTGGACAGAAAAATAGCAAACCAAAGAAATACAAGCTGGAACTTAGCTTCTGATGGGAAGACAGGTCACAAGAACGATCCAGGAGTGAACAGACCAATACTGGAACATTGACAGGTGGCATGGAGCAAAGATCTAAGTGGAGTTAAATAGAGCAGCAGCTAACGAATTAACCTCGTCACCTGTGAAACTCAGAAACACCCACTAGAGGAAGTCCATGGACAGAACCAGCCGAAGTACCATTCATGACCACAGGAGGGAGCCCGACAACAGAATTCACAACAGTGTCACGATAATGTAAAAATGCTATAATGTGAGTTTAGTTCTAGAAGGTACCATGGCACAGACACCCGCTGCAGATTCAACCTCCCAACCCCCCCTTCTTTTCTCTGCCTGTTAAGGCTGGAATTCTGAACCACCCCTTCCTCCCCCGATTCTATAGTGTAATGTGATTCCAGGGTGCTAGCAACCCTCACTAGAATCACTGAAGATGTTTATGGCTTTAAGCTGCAGAAGACAAGTCTTCCTACCCTACTCATTCCCCCTCCCAACTATTACTGGTTGAAACTGGTATATAGAAACCATGAACTTCTATTGTTCTATTAAAGTGATATATAGGGGCACCTATCTGGGCTAGAGATATAAGAATTATATATTCCGGATGTCCCTTGATTGATCTACCACTCATTGAAACTGCTAGCAGCTAAACGCAACAAGTACAAAGAGTGGATTTCTCCTTCTGTGGGTCATGTAATTACTCTGTGTTTATACTTAAAAGAATCCCCGTGATGTGGGGCACATTCTGATCAACGTGTCTTTTGTATACAAGACTCATACAGAGAGATTGGCATAAAAATAGTTTTCATAATTCTAAGTAAAGGGGGTTTCAGCCTCTAAGTGAGGTCACTGCAGGGGGAGGGCTTTGGTTTTAGGCTAGGAATAACTGTGTGAAGTAGGAAGTCTTCAGTGTCTTTTGTCCTGGGTCTAGCTGCTATACAGAGGGGTGCTATACATCTGGATATATGCTTGCCCTTCCCCCCAGCACACGGCCAGCCATGATGATGCAATGATATAACGACCTGTAAGTGTTCTTTTCAATTTTAATCCCATTTTATTTGTAATTGTATAGTACATACGATTTGTCTTCTTTATAATATCTTTTATACTTTGTAAACACTGCCTACTTTTTTTGGAGTAAAATATAAAATTACTAGCTTATCTCTCCATGCTCTATAACGAACTGTCGCGTCCTCTGAGGTGAATTATGCTACTAATTTCGGTTGGCTCCGGACCAGCTAACAATTAAGAGAAGTGGTGCTGGTGGCAGCATACTTTGTCCTGTGCAATTGGGCGTCTTTGCAGCGACCGGCAGCATTGATAATTATTGTTCCCACCTGTGTGGGAATAGTTATATCGCCCTCGCTGCAGTGTGCCCAATACATAGCAGGCAGCCTTTCTGACAATTACCCTAGGTGCAGAACCCTGACTGACCAGAGGGTAAGAGGGGCACCAGAGAGCTTCAAGTTCCAAACCGGAACTGGGAAGTGGGATATAGATAAATCCCCTGCAGAAGGAACCAGGGGCAACCAAACAACCCCAGTTCGTGACAAATTGATGTGATTGGTGGGGATGATAAAGGTATCGTTCCCATGAACCGTGACATATTGGTGGGATTCGTGACACTCAGGTTCAACATTCTCTTCAGCTTCTGGGGGATGACCTCGCGGCTGGCTTCGGGAATCCGATATGGCTTCTGGTTCACCTTCACATGTGGTTCAGTCAGGATTTCGTGTTCTACAACCTTCGTACAACCTGGTAGCTCCGTAAACAGGTCCCGGATCTGCTGAAGCATCTCATGGCATTGTTGTTTCTGGGCCGGTGACAGTGTCTCTGCCACTGTGACATCCTCAACCCTGGCTTCAGGACTGGCCCCTAGGCATGGTGCTTCTACCGGATCCCTGTCTCGTCATTGTTTCAGCAGGTTAACGTGGTACACTTGGTACGACTTCCTTCTCCCTGCTTGGTGGACCTTGTAGTTGATGTCACCCATCTTCTCGACCACCTTGTATGGCCCTTGCCACTTGGCCAGGAATTTGCTTTCCATGGTGGGAATCAGCACTAACACCCTTTCTCCAGGGCTAAACTGTCTCAGCCTCACAGCTCGATTGTAGACCCTCGCCCTGGCTTCTTATGTTTGAAGGAGGCTATCCTTCACAATCGGCATCACCCTTGCGATCCGGTCCTGCATTTGGGCCACATGTTCAATAATGCTCCGGTGGGGTGTAACTTCTGCCTCCCAGGTCTCCTTTGCAACATCTTGAAGTCCACAGGGGTGTTGTCCATACAACAGCTCGAATAGTGAGAGTCCCGTAGAGGACTGAGGAACTTCCCTGATAGAGAACAACAGGTACAGCTGTAGGCAATCCCAGTCTCAGCCATCCCTCCCAACGACCTTCTTAAGCATGGATTTCAACGTCTTGTTCAATCTCTCCACCAGGCTGTATGTCTGCGGATAGTACACAGACGTGCAGAGTTGTGTAACCCGAAGAGCCTTACACAACTCCCTCATCACTTTGGACATAAGCAATGTGCTTTGCTCTATCAGGATCTCTTTCGGCAGGCCCATCCGAGAAAAAATATGGACTAACTCTTGGGCTATGCTCCTGGCAGAGGAATTCCTAAGGGGTACTGCCTCTGGGTACCGTGTTGCATAGTCCATCACCACGAGAATGTATTGGTGCCCTGTGGTGGACTTAACCAGGGTCCCCACAAGGTACATGGCAATTCTGTTTAATGGAACCTCTATAATGGGCAATGGCACTAGAGGACTTCGGAAATGGGACACGAGGGCTGTAAGCTGACAAGTAGGGCAGGACCAGCAATAGTTAACAATCTCCCCGTGACACCCAGGCCAATAGAACCTCCTAAGGATGCACTCTTGGGTTTTGTCAACTCCCAGATGTCCACCCAAGATATGGGAATGGGCCAGGTCTAAGACCCTATGCCTATAGGGAGCCTCTGGCTCTTGGGCAACCCCATTTATCACGGTCACATTTTCCAATGCCCATTTTAGGCTAAGTTCCTGCATTTGAGCAGTCTCAAATTTTCCTCCAGAAACCCTGAGTTCCAGAATCTCGGCCACACTGGTCACCGTCTCCTCCTCGTCACCAACCAGGACATACAAGGGGAATTCATCCACTTCCAACTGCGATGGAGTTCCCTCAGGGTTGGACAGGCTGTCTGTCTGGAACATTTGGTATCTCCGACTTCCCCCACAAGTCCCAGAATAAGCTAAAGTCCCGCGTTATTATCACCGGGTATAACAAGTCCTTAACCACCCGCACCTCATGCGACTCATGCGACTGGATTTAGATCACTGATACCATTAGGAGAAGTGAAACATATCTCCCCTTTATTAAATTACCACTGACTGTGTCACAATATATAGCACGGTGACTCAGTGGTCAGCACTGTAGCCTTGCAGCGCTCCAGCCCTGGGTTCAAATCCCACCAAGGACAACATCTGCAAGGAGTTTATATATTCTCCCCGTGTTTGCGTGGGTTTCCTTCGGGTTCTCCAGTTTCCTCCCACATTTCAAAGACATAATGATAAGCCCCATCGGGGACAGCGATGATAATGTGTGCAAACTGTAAAGCGCTGCGGAATATATTAGTGCTATATAAATATAGATTTTTATTATTAATTTACATATCTTTGTCGCCATAAAAGGAGGGGGATAAATGGGGCCCAAGCTGACAGTGTCCCCTACTGCTATAAGGTAAAGAGACTGCACTTTTCTGCTCCTGTCAGCTCGGGCTATAGACACCTGTGGTACATGCCGCTCGTGTACTTGGAGCTGGGGCTACAGGTTTCGGACTAAGGCTATGTGCACCTGCCGGCTTTGTCAGAAAACGCTCAGAAGGTTACAAATATGCGTTATGATGTAAATGTGAGTCGCTGTTCACATGTTCAGGTATTTAAACTTTTTTTAACTGCTTCCCGTTTCTAAAAATACCAAGCAGTTAAAAGAGGTGACCGGCCCATTCTTCTGGCGTTTCCCCTTAGAAAACCCTCTGTGCTTTACAGTACAAATCAATGAGAACTCAGACATCGTTTTTGGTGTCTTCCCACAGTTTTCCCTATAACAATGCTAGCTGTTTGCTCATAATTCAATAGATTGAAAATGACAGTAAAGAGGACATCACAAAATCCATGGGAAAATGCTACATAAGTCTGTCAGTGGAAAAGGCATCAGGAAAACACTCAAGAAACCTCCAAAGAACAAAACAAAAGATGCTTCAGGAGCAAAAACACCAGAGTTTCCTAAAATGTCTTCTGCTTGAAAATTTAGGCCGATTTCTGAGACTAAAATACGTTGAGTGCTCGTTGCATAAACTTTACTGACAGTGTTACATCTGTCCGAGGCCCAAAAAGTCTACTACAGACAGACTTTGCACAATCAACTCCATCTGGTAGATACCAGAAGAACCCCAGCCTTCACTCTTTAAGCCTTGTACGGGGATCTGGTAAAACCCCTTTACCCCCAAGGGTGGTTTGCACGTTAATGTTGGGGCCAATTTTTACAATTCTGACCACTGTCCCTTTATGAGGTTATAACTCTGGAACGCTTCAACGGATCCCAGTGATTCTGACATTGTTTTCTCGTGACATATTGTACTTCATGATAGTGGTAAAATTTCTTTGATATTACCTGTGTTTATTTGTGAAAAAAACGGAAATTTGGCGAAAATTTTGAAAATTTCGCAATTTTCCAACTTTGAATTTTTATGCAATTAAATCACAGAGATATGTCACACAATATACTTAATAAGTAACATTTCCCACATGTCTACTTTACATCAGCACAATTTTGGAACCAAAATTTCTTTTTGTTAGGGAGTTATAAGGGTTAAAAGTTGACCAGCAATTTCTCGTTTTTACAACACCATTTTTTTTCAGGGACCACATCTCATTTGAAGTCATTTTGAGGGGTCTATATGATAGAAAATACCCAAGTGTGACACCATTCTAAAAACTGGACATATCAAGGTGCTCAAAACCACATTTAAGAAATTTATTAACCCTTCAGGTGGTTCACAGGAATTTTTGGAATGTTTAAATAAAAATGAACATTTAACTTTTTTTCACAAAAAATTTACTTCAGCTCCAATTTGTTTTATTTTACCAAGGGTAACAGGAGAAAATGGACCCCAAAAGTTGTTGTACAATTTGTCCTGAGTACGCTGATACCCCACATGTGGGGGTAAACCACTGTTTGGGCGCATGACAGAGCTTGGAAGGGAAGGAGCGCCATTTGACTTTTAATGCAAAATTGACTGGAATTGAGATGGGGACACCATGTTGCGTTTGGAGAGCCCCTGATGTGCCTAAATATTGAAACCCCCCACAAGTGACACCATTTTGGAAAGTAGACCCCCTAAGGAACTTATCTAGATGTGTGGTGAGCACTTTGACCCACCAAGTGCTTTACAGAAGTTTATAATGCAGAACCGTAAAAATAAAAAATCATATTTTTTCACAAAAATTATCTTTTTGCCCCCAATTTTTTTATTTTCACAAGAGTAAGAGAAGAAATTGGACCCCAAAAGTTGTTGTACAATTTGTCCTGAGTACGCTGATACCCCATATGTGGGGGTAAACCAGTTTGGGCACATGGGAGAGCTTGGAAGGGAAGGAGCTCCGTTTGACTTTTCAATGCAAAATTGACAGGAATTGAGAAGGGACGCCATGTTGCGTTTGGAGAGCCACTGATGTGCCTAAACAGTAGAAACCCCCCACAAGTGACACCATTTTGGAAAGTAGACCCCCTAAGGAACTTATCTAGATGTGTGGTGAGTGCTTTGACCCACTAAGGGCTTCACAGAAGTTTATAATGCAGAGCCGTAAAAATGAAACAAAAATTTTTTCCCACAAAAATTATTTTTTAGCCCCCAGTTTTGTATTTTCCCGAGGGTAATAGGAGAAATTGGACCCCAAAATTTGTTGTCCAATTTGTCCTGAGTGCGCTGATACCCCATATGTGGGGGGGAACCACTGTTTGGGTGCATGGGAGGGCTCGGAAGGGAAGGAGCGCCATTTGGAATGCAGACTTAGATGGAATGGTCTGCAGGCATCACATTGCGTTTGCAGAGCCCCTAATATACCTAAACAATAGAAACCCCCCACAAGTGACCCCATATTGGAAACTAGACCCCCAAGGAACTTATCTAGATCTGTTGTGAGAACTTTGAGCCCCCAAGTGTTTCACTACAGTTTATAACGCAGAGCCGTGAAAATAAAAAATCTTTTTTTTTCCCCACAAAAATTATTTTTTAGTCCCCAGTTTTGCATTTTCCCAAGGGTAACAGGAGAAATTGGACCCTAAAAGTTGTTGTCCAATTTTTCCTGAGTACGCACACGGGAGAGCTCGGAAGGGAAGGAGCACTGTTTTACTTTTTCAATGCAGAATTGGCTAGAATTGAGATTGGACGCCATGTCGCGTTTGGAGAGCCCCTGATGTGCCTAAACAGTGGAAACCCCCCAATTGTAACTGAAATCCTAATCCAAACACACCCCTAACCCTAATCCCAACAGTAACCCTAACCACACCTCTAACCCTGACACACCCCTAATCCTAATCCCAACCCTATTCCCAACCGTAAATGTAATCTAAACCCTAACCGTAACTTTAGCCCCAACCCTAATTGTAGCCTTAACCCTAACCCTAGCCCTATCCCTAACCCTAGCCCTAACCCTAACCCTAACCCTAGCCCTAACCCTAGCCCTAACCCTAGCCCTAACCCTAACCCTAGCCCTAACCCTAGCCCCAACCCTAACCCTAGCCCCAACCCTAACCCTAGCCCTAACCCTAGCCCTAACCCTAACCCTAGCTCTAGCCCCAACGCTAGCCCTAGCCCTAACCCTAACCCTAATGGAAAAATGGGAATAAATACATTTTTTTAATTTTTCCCTAACTAAGGGGGTGATGAAGGGGGGTTTGATTTACTTTTATAGTGGGTTTTTAGCGGATTTTTATGATTGGCAGCCGTCACACACTGAAAGACGCTTTTTATTGCAAAAAATTTTTTTTGCGTTACCACATTTTGAGCTATAATTTTTCCATATTTTGGTCCACAGAGTCATATGAGGTCTTGTTTTTTGCGGGACGAGTTGACGTTTTTATTGGTAACATTTTCGGGCACGTGACATTTTTTGATCGCTTTTTATTCCGATTTTTGTGAGGCAGAATGACCAAAAACTAGCTATTCATGAATTTCTTTTGGGGGAGGCGTTTATACCGTTCCGCGTTTGGTAAAATTGATAAAGCAGTTTTATTCTTCGGGTCAGTACGATTACAGCAACACCTCATTTATATCATTTTTTTATGTTTTGGCGCTTTTATACGATAAAAACTATTTTATAGAAAAAATAATAATTTTTGCATCGCTTTATTCTCAGGACTATAACATTTTTATTTTTTTGCTGATAATGCTGTATGGCGGCTTGTTTTTTGCGGGACAAGATGACATTTTCAGCGGTACCATGGTTATTTATATCCGTCTTTTTGATCGCGTGTTATTCCACTTTTTGTTCGGTGGTATGATAATAAAGCATTGCTTTTTGCCTCGTTTTTTTTTTTTTCCTTACGGTGTTTACTGAAGGGGTTAACTAGTGGGACAGTTTTATAGGTCGGGTCGTTACAGACACGGCGATACTAAATATGTGTACTTTTATTGTTGTTTTTTTTTTATTTAGATAAAGAAATGTATTTATGGGAATAATTTTTTTTTTTTTTCATTATTTAGGATTTTTTTTTTTATACATTTGGAAATTTTTTTTTTTACTTTTTTACTTTGTCCCAGGGGGGACATCACAGATCGCTGATCTGGCAGTTTGCACAGCACTCTGTCAGATCACTGATCTGACATGCAGCGCTGCAGCCTTCACAGTGCCTGCTCTGAGCAGGCTCTGTGAAGCCACCTCCCTCCCTGCAGGACCCGGATCCGCGGCCATCTTGGATCCGGGCCTGGAGCAGGCAGGGAGGTGAGGAGACCCTCGCAGCAACGCGATCACATCGCGTTGCTGCGGGGGGCTCAGAGAAGCCCGCGGTGAGCCCCCTCCCTGCGCGATGCTTCCCTGCACCGCCGGCACATCGCGATCATCTTTGATCACGGTGTGCCGGGGGTTAATGTGCCGGGAGCAGTCCGTGACCGCTCCTGGCACATAGTGCCGGATGTCAGCTGCGATAGGCAGCTGACACCCGGCCGTAATCGGCCGCGCTCCCCCCGTGAGCGCGGCCGATCGCGTATGACGTACTATCCCGTCGGTGGTCATAGGGGCCCACCTCGACGGGATAGTACGTCAGATGTCAGGAAGGGGTTAATGGGGTCTACTGGATTGCTTCCATGGAAGCACTGCTCGACGGAGGAGTGAACCAGGCAAAGAAAATGGTCTGGTAGCTGAGTGAAAACCAAGAAGGCAGCAAAGGTACAAAATTGTCAGGCCAGAAAAATGATAATAAACAAGCAGAGGTCAAAACAAGAACACATACACTAAACTGGAGCAGAGACACAGAGGAGGACAAGGCAACGTCGGGCAGCCTCCAGCAGTAAGCTGGGACTTCAGTAGGGGGCGGTGCTCTTTAATTGGCTGGACACAGATCCATACTACCAGACTGGATGGCGCCACAGGCCAAAGCCACCCAAATCTAAGTGGCTGGACAGAGCCAGTGCCGTCCATAGCTTCTGGGTCCAACGTCTCCTCTATCAAAAGCGCTGCACGCAAAATGAATACAGAAGCTTCTGGCAAGAGAAGAAGACAGTGTAGGAGCGGGTCCTGGTGGAGATGTGACACGGAGATCAGATTGTCATACTTTTAACTGCAGCTAGAAGCAGTTTCATTGTTAATAGCCGTGTGGTTCTCCAGCCAAGTAGCAGTTTATTGCACTGACATTAAAGCAAACCTATCACTCCATTCAAACCATGGGCAGCATCAATCAAGTGCTCCCTCACTTCAGAGAAAATGTAGTTTGAAAAGCCATCCAGAAATGAGACTAGACCAGCTCCGCCTCGGCAGTCCAGAGATGAGACTAGGCAAGCTCTGCCTCGGCCGTCAAAAGATGAGACTAGACTAGCTCCACCTCGGCCGTCCAGAGATGACACTAGACAAGCTCCACCTCGGCCGTCCAGAGATGAGACTAGACCAGCTCCGCCTTGGCTGTCCAGAGATGAGACTAGACCTACTCCACCTCGGCCATCCAGAGATGACACTAGACAAGCTCCACCTCGGCCGTCCAGAGATGAGACTAGACCAGCTCCGCCTCGGCCGTCCAGAGATGAGACTAGACCAGCTCCGCCTCGGCTATCCAGAGATGAGACTAGACCAGCTCCACCTCGGTTGTCCAGAGATGAGACTAGACCAGCTCCGCCTCGGCCGTCCAAAGATGAGACTAGACTAGCTCCACCTCGGCCGTCCAGAGATGACACTAGACAAGCTCCACCTCGGCCATCCAGAGATGAGACTAGACCAGCTCCGCCTTGGCTATCCAGAGATGAGACTAGACCAGCTCCGCCTCGGTTGTCCAGAGATGACACTAGACCAGCTCCATCTCGGCCATCCAGAGATGAGATTAGACCAGCTCCACCTTGGCCGTCCAAAGATGAGCCTAGACTAGATCCACCTCGGCCGTCCAGAGATGACACTAGACAAGCTCCACCTCGGCCATCCAGAGATGAGACTAGACCAGCTCCGCCTTGGCCATCCAGAGATGAGACTAGACCTGCTCCGCCTCGGCCGTCCAGAGATGAGACTAGACCAGCTCCGCCTCGGCCATCCAGAGATGAGGCTACACCAGCTCCGCCTCGGCCGTCCAGAGATGAGACTAGACCAGATGCCTCGGCCGTCCAGAGATGAGACTAGACCAGCTCCGCCTTGGCTGTCCAGAGATGAGACTAGACCAGCTTCCCCTCGGCCGTCCAGAGATGAGACTAGACCAGCTCCGCCTCGGCCGTCCAGAGATGAGACTAGACCAGCTCCGCCTTGGCCGTCTAAAGATGAGACTAGACTAGCTCCACCTCGGCCATCCAGAGATGACACTAGACCAGCTCCGCCTTGGCCGTCCAAAGATGAGACTAGACCAGCTCCGCCTCGGCCGTCCAGAGATGAGACTAGACCAGCTCCACTTCGGTTGTCCAGAGATGAGACTAGACCAGCTCCGCCTCGGCCATCCAGAGATGAGACTAGACCAGCTCTGGCTTGGCCGTCCAGAGATGAGACTAGACCAGCTCCGCCTCGGCCATCCAGAGATGAGACTAGACCAGCTCCGCCTCGGCCGTCCAGAGATGAGACTAGACCAGCTCCGCCTTGGCTGTCCAGAGATGAGACTAGACAAGCTCCACCTTGGCCGTCCAGAGATGAGACTAGACAAGCTCCACCTCGGCCGTCCAGAGATGAGACTAGACCAGCTCCGCCTCGGCCGTCCAGAGATGAGACTAGACCAGCTCCGCCTCGGCTATCCAGAGATGAGACTAGACCAGCTCCACCTCGGTTGTCCAGAGATGAGACTAGACCAGCTCCGCCTCGGCCGTCCAAAGATGAGACTAGACTAGCTCCACCTCGGCCGTCCAGAGATGACACTAGACAAGCTCCGCCTCGGCCATCCAGAGATGAGACTAGACCAGCTCCGCCTTGGCTATCCAGAGATGACACTAGACCAGCTCCGCCTCGGTTGTCCAGAGATGAGACTAGACCAGCTCCATCTCGGCCATCCAGAGATGAGATTAGACCAGCTCCGCCTTGGCCGTCCAAAGATGAGCCTAGACTAGATCCACCTCGGCCGTCCAGAGATGACACTAGACAAGCTCCACCTCGGCCATCCAGAGATGAGACTAGACCAGCTCCGCCTTGGCCATCCAGAGATGAGACTAGACCTGCTCCGCCTCGGCCGTCCAGAGATGAGACTAGACCAGCTCCGCCTCGGCCATCCAGAGATGAGGCTACACCAGCTCCGCCTTGGCCGTCCAAAGATGAGACTAGACCAGCTGCGCCTCGGCCGTCCAGAGATGAGACTAGACCAGCTCCGCCTCGGCTGTCCAGAGATGAGACTAGACCAGCTTCGCCTCGGCCGTCCAGAGATGAGACTAGACAAGCTCCACCTCGGCCGTCCAGAGATGAGACTAGACCAGCTCCGCCTCGGCCGTCCAGAGATGAGACTAGACCAGCTCCGCCTCGGCTATCCAGAGATGAGACTAGACCAGCTCCACCTCGGTTGTCCAGAGATGAGACTAGACCACCTCCGCCTCGGCCGTCCAAAGATGAGACTAGACTAGCTCCACCTCGGCCGTCCAGCGATGACACTAGACAAGCTCCACCTCGGCCATCCAGAGATGAGACTAGACCAGCTCCGCCTTGGCTATCCAGAGATGAGACTAGACCAGCTCCGCCTTGGTTGTCCAGAGATGACACTAGACCAGCTCCGCCTCGGTTGTCCAGAGATGAGACTAGACCAGCTCCATCTCGGCCATCCAGAGATGAGATTAGACCAGCTCCGCCTTGGCCGTCCAAAGATGAGCCTAGACTAGATCCACCTCGGCCATCCAGAGATGACACTAGACAACCTCCACCTCGGCCATCCAGAGATGAGACTAGACCAGCTCCGCCTTGGCCATCCAGAGATGAGACTAAACCTGCTCCGCCTCGGCCGTCCAGAGATTAGACTAGACCAGCTCCGCCTCGGCCATCCAGAGATGAGGCTACACCAGCTCCGCCTTGGCCGTCCAAAGATGAGACTAGACCAGCTGCGCCTCGGCCGTCCAGAGATGAGACTAGACCAGCTCCGCCTCGGCTGTCCAGAGATGAGACTAGACCAGCTTCGCCTCGGCCGTCCAGAGATGAGACTAGACCAGCTCCGCCTCGGCCGTCCAGAGATGAGACTAGACAAGCTCCACCTCGGCCGTCCAGAGATGAGACTAGACCAGCTCCGCCTCGGCCGTCCAGAGATGAGACTAGACCAGCTCCGCCTCGGCTATCCAGAGATGAGACTAGACCAGCTCCACCTCGGTTGTCCAGAGATGAGACTAGACCACCTCCGCCTCGGCCGTCCAAAGATGAGACTAGACTAGCTCCACCTCGGCCGTCCAGCGATGACACTAGACAAGCTCCACCTCGGCCATCCAGAGATGAGACTAGACCAGCTCCGCCTTGGCTATCCAGAGATGAGACTAGACCAGCTCCGCCTTGGTTGTCCAGAGATGACACTAGACCAGCTCCGCCTCGGTTGTCCAGAGATGAGACTAGACCAGCTCCATCTCGGCCATCCAGAGATGAGATTAGACCAGCTCCGCCTTGGCCGTCCAAAGATGAGCCTAGACTAGATCCACCTCGGCCATCCAGAGATGACACTAGACAACCTCCACCTCGGCCATCCAGAGATGAGACTAGACCAGCTCCGCCTTGGCCATCCAGAGATGAGACTAAACCTGCTCCGCCTCGGCCGTCCAGAGATTAGACTAGACCAGCTCCGCCTCGGCCATCCAGAGATGAGGCTACACCAGCTCCGCCTTGGCCGTCCAAAGATGAGACTAGACCAGCTGCGCCTCGGCCGTCCAGAGATGAGACTAGACCAGCTCCGCCTCGGCTGTCCAGAGATGAGACTAGACCAGCTTCGCCTCGGCCGTCCAGAGATGAGACTAGACCAGCTCCGCCTCGGCCGTCCAGAGATGAGACTAGACCAGCTCCGCCTTGGCCGTCCAAAGATGAGACTAGACTAGCTCCACCTCGGCCATCCAGAGATGACACTAGACCAGCTCCGCCTTGGCCGTCCAAAGATGATACTAGACCAGCTCCGCCTCGGCCGTCCAGAGATGAGACTAGACCAGCTCCACTTCGGTTGTCCAGAGATGAGACTAGACCAGCTCCGCCTCGGCCATCCAGAGATGAGACTAGACCAGCTCCGCCTCGGCCGTCCAGAGATGAGACTAGACCAGCTCCGCCTCGGCCATCCAGAGATGAGACTAGACCAGCTCCGCCTTGGCCGTCCAAAGATGAGACTAGACTAGCTCCACCTCGGCCATCCAGAGATGACACTAGACCAGCTCCGCCTTGGCCGTCCAAAGATGATACTAGACCAGCTCCGCCTCGGCCGTCCAGAGATGAGACTAGACCAGCTCCACTTCGGTTGTCCAGAGATGAGACTAGACCAGCTCCGCCTCGGCCATCCAGAGATGAGACTAGACCAGCTCCGCCTCGGCCATCCAGAGATGAGACTAGACCTGCTCCGCCTCGGCCGTCCAGAGATGACACTAGACCAGCTCCGCCTTGGCCGTCCAAAGATGAGACTAGACCAGCTCCGCCTCGGCCGTCCAGAGATGAGACTAGACCAGCTCCACTTCGGTTGTCCAGAGATGAGACTAGACCAGCTCCGCCTCGGCCATCCAGAGATGAGACTAGACCAGCTCCGCCTCGGCCGTCCAGAGATGAGACTAGACCAGCTCCGCCTCGGCCATCCAGAGATGAGACTAGACCAGCTCCGCCTCGGCCATCTTCTCCCCGTATCGCTCCAAGTGATTGACAGGTCTCTCCTTACATACACACATGGACCAAACCTGTCAATCAACTAGAGCGATGTTGGGAGAAGGCGGCTGGGGAATCGCCACTCCAGTTTTGTCTCCAGCAATGGTCCGCGGGCAGATTTGTAAACTATGTTTTCTCTGAAGCATCGGAGCATTTCAGAGAAAACCAATGATGCAGTCGGTTCCGGATCCTGCTTCCCATGGTTTGGAATCAATAGACAGATTTGCTCTAAAAGTAATCCGGCTTTTAGCTGCAGATCATTGGACGTCTCCATGGTGGCAGTGTCAGCCATATTGTGAATCTGATCTCACATAAAATTATAATAAATTGCTACAAAACATCTCTGCGTGACACAGGCCTCAGTCCAACGGCAGCACGGCCTGAGGTTGTATTCTGCTGTCAGATGCATACTTCCACTTCTTTACAGCCCATCAGGACCACCCTGAGCCATGCAAAGCTTTGGTTGTGATGAGATCTTCATGGACAGGAAATGCTTAAAGAAAAAGCGAGGGCCCAAAGATTACTGGTAAGGGAGAGTCCACACCACGACCTGTTCTCTATTGGGCATGCCCGTGGAGGTTCTACCTGAACAGCCATAGAAACAGGAAAGAAATATATCTTGGTACCGTGTTAGCCAGTGGATAGAAAAATATTTAGAATTGAGAGTCCTCAGTGGTTGATACCTTTTAATGGCTATCTTTTCAGTTAGCCATTAAAAGGTATCAACCACTGAGGACTCTCAATTCTAAATATTTTTCCAGCCATAGAAAGGCATTCCTGTGTAGTCACCTGAACAAAGCAAAGTCTAAAACCTGAACCTTTAGCCTCCGTTTCCCCCCCTAGATTGGTTTCAGGTTTGCAGACACAGCTGGAAAGGAGGAAAACTCAGTCCAAAGTTTCTGGAGTTAGACTTTGCTTCATGTAAATGAGTGTTTGTCAGAGTCGTGTCCGACCACAGGGGATTCTCAGTGGAGAGCACCATGTAGTGAGAACACTTTCCTTCTCTGTAGAACACGTATTGTCTGGCAGTGTAACCAGGCCGCCGATCACCCGGTAAATCCGCAGAACTCTCCTTCATTCAGTGCAATGATCTCATGTGCATCGTTCTCAGCGGTGCATTGTGTGATCAAGACTCGAGCTGCACTGAGACATATGTTACAGATAAATAAGTGTTATTTCTATAGCGCCAACATGTACAGACAATAAAAACTCAACAAAGTAACATATAGATCACCAGTGACCGGCGGAGTGAGGGTCCAGATCACAGGCTACAATCTAGAAGGAGATGGGGGCACAATAGGTAGAACGTGTCATGCACGCCCCGGCCATCAGTGTAATAAATAGAGGTTATAGTATAATGCTGCATGATCTGGTCACCGGCCAGTGTCTGTATATCTACATGTATGATCCGGACACCGGCCAATATATGTACATGTATGACCCGGTCCCCGGCCAGTATATGTACATGTATGACCCGGTCCCCGGCCAGTATGTGTATATCTACATGTATGATCCGGTCACCGGCCAGTATCTGTATATGTACATGTATGATCCGGTCACCGGCCAGTATATCTACATGTATGATCCGGTCACCGGCCAATATATCTACATGTATGATCCGGTCACCGGCCAATATATCTACATGTATGACCTGGTCACCGGCCAGTATCTGTATATCTACATGTATGATCCGGTCACCGGCCAATATATCTACATGTATGACCCGGTCACCGGCCAGTATCTGTATATCTACATGTATGATCCGGTCACTGGCCAATATATCTACATGTATGACCCGCTCCCCGGCCAGTATATCGACATGTATGACCCGGTCACCGGCCAATATATCTACATGTATGACCCACTCCCCGGCCAGTATATGGACATGTATGACCCGGTCACCGGCCAATATATCTACATGTATGACCCGGTCACCGGCCAGTATCTGTATATCTACATGTATGACCTGGTCACCGGTGTTGTGAATTCTGTGGCAGAGCTCCCTCCTGTGGTCACAAGTGGTACTTCGGCTGATTCTCTCTGTGAGCTTCCGTTGGTGGAGGAAAGTGGTGCTGCGGCTTCTGAGTTTCCTTCCTCAGGTGATGTGGTGAAGTCGTTAGGTGCTGCTCTATTTAACTCCACCTAGTGCTTTGATCTTGGCCTCCAGTCAATGTTCTAGTATTGGACCTGTTTCCTCCTGGATCGTTCCTGTGGCCTGCTGCTCTGCATACCTAAGTTCCGCTTTGCTATTTTGTTTGCTGTTTTTTTCTGTCCAGCTCGTCTATTTGTTTTTTCCTGCTTGCTGGAAGCTCTGGGACGCAGAGGGTGTACCTCCGTGCCGTTAGTTCGGTACGGAGGGTCTTTTTGCCCCCTTTGCGTGGTTTTTGTAGGGTTTTGTGTTGACCGCAAAGTTACCTTTCCTATCCTCGCTCTGTTCAGAAAGTTGGGCCTCACTTTGCTAAATCTATTTCATCTCTACGTTTGTCTTTTCATCTTAACTCACAGTCATTATATGTGGGGGCTGCCTTTTCCTTTGGGGTATTTCTCTGAGGCAAGGTAGGCTTATTTTCTATCTTCAGGCTAGCTAGTTTCTCAGGCCGTGCCGAGTTGCATAGGGAGCGTTAGGCGCAATCCACGGCTGCCTCTAGTGTGGTTGGAGAGGATTAGGGATTGCGGTCAGCAGAGTTCCCACGTCTCAGAGCTCGTTCTATGTTTTTGGGTTATTGTCAGATCACTGTATGTGCTCTGACCTCTATGTCCATTGTGGTACTGAATTACCTTATCATAACAGTACTGGAGGCCCAAAGTACTAATGATTCTCAATAGAGGGAAAAAAGAAGTTCTGAGACCATTTTTTTTTTCTCTGCACTGTGTTTTGCCTTTTTTTTCCCCTAGACATTTGGGTGGTTCAGGACACAGGTGTAGCGATGGACATTAAAGGTCTGTCTTCATGTGTGGATCAGCTCACGGCAAGAGTACAAAATATTCAAGACTTTGTGGTTCAGAATTCTATGTTAGAACCGAGAATTCCTATTCCTGATTTGTTTTTTGGAGATAGAACTAAATTTCTGAGTTTCAAAAATAATTGTAAACTATTTCTGGCTTTGAAACCTCGCTCCTCTGGTGACCCAGTTCAACAAGTTAGGATCATTATTTCTTTTTTACGTGGCGACCCTCAGGACTGGGCATTTTCTCTTGCGTCAGGAGATCCTGCATTAAGTAATATCGATGCGTTTTTCCTGGCGCTCGGATTGCTGAACGATGAACCTAATTCAGTGGATCAGGCAGAGAAAAATTTGCTGGCTCTGTGTCAGGGTCAGGATGAGATAGAAGTATATTGTCAGAAATTTAGAAAGTGGTCCGTACTCACTCAATGGAATGAAGGTGCGCTCGCAGCTATTTTCAGAAAAGGTCTCTCTGAAGCCCTTAAGGATGTCATGGTGGGATTTCCTATGCCTGCTGGTCTGAATGAGTCTATGTCTTTGGCCATTCAGATCGGTCGACGCTTGCATGAGCGTAAATCTGTGCACCATTTGGCGGTATTACCTGAGCTTAAATCTGAGCCTATGCAGTGCGATAGGACTTTGACCAGAGTTGAACGGCAAGAACACAGACGTCTGAATGGGCTGTGTTTCTACTGTGGGGATTCCACTCATGCTATCTCTGATTGTCCTAAGCGCACTAAGCGGTTCGCTAGGTCTGCCACCATTGGTACAGTCAAAATTTCTTCTGTCCGTTACCTTGATCTGCTCTTTGTCATGGTATTCTGTCATGGCATTTGTGGATTCAGGCGCTGCCCTGAATTTGATGGACTTGGAATATGCTAAGCGTTGTGGGTTTTTATTGGAGCCCTTGCAGTGTCCTATTCCATTGAGAGGAATTGATGCCACGCCTTTGGCCAAGAATAAACCTCAGTACTGGACCCAGCTGACCATGTGCATGGCTCCTGCACATCAGGAGGTTATTCGCTTTCTGGTGTTGCATAATCTGCATGATGTGGTCGTGTTGGGGTTGCCATGGCTACAAGTCCATAATCCAGTATTAGATTGGAAATCCATGTCTGTGTCCAGCTGGGGTTGTCAGGGGGTACATGGTGATGTCCCATTTCTGACTATTTCGTCATCCACCCCTTCTGAGGTTCCAGAGTTCTTGTCTGATTACCGGGATTTATTTGATGAGCCCAAGTCTGATGCCCTACCTCCGCATAGGGATTGTGATTGTGCTATCGATTTGATTCCTGGTAGTAAATTCCCAAAAGGTCGATTATTTAATTTATCTGTGCCTGAGCACGCCGCTATGCGGAGTTATGTGAAGGAGTCCTTGGAGAAGGGGCATATTCGCCCGTCATCGTCGCCATTAGGAGCAGGGTTCTTTTTTGTGGCCAAGAAGGATGGTTCGCTGAGACCTTGTATAGATTACCGCCTTCTAAATAAGATCACGGTTAAATTTCAGTACCCCTTGCCGCTGTTATCTGATTTGTTTGCTCGGATTAAGGGGGCTAGTTGGTTCACAAAGATAGATCTTCGTGGTGCATATAATCTTGTGCGTATTAAGCGAGGCGATGAATGGAAAACTGCATTTAATACGCCCGAGGGCCATTTTGAGTATCTAGTAATGCCATTCTGACTTGCCAATGCTCCATCAGTGTTTCAGTCCTTTATGCATGACATCTTCCGAGAGTACCTGGATAGATTCCTGATTGTGTACTTGGATGATATTTTGATCTTCTCGGATGATTGGGAGTCTCATGTGAAGCAGGTCAGAATGGTGTTTCAGGTCCTGCGTGCTAATTCTTTGTTTGTGAAGGGATCAAAGTGTCTCTTTGGTGTTCAGAAGGTTTCATTTTTAGGGTTCATCTTTTCCCCTTCTACTATCGAGATGGACCCTGTTAAGGTCCAAGCCATCCATGATTGGACTCAGCCGACATCTCTGAAAAGTCTGCAAAAGTTCCTGGGCTTTGCTAATTTTTATCGTCGCTTCATCTGCAATTTTTCTAGTATTGCTAAACCATTGACCGATTTGACCAAGAAAGGTGCTGATGTGGTCAATTGGTCTTCTGCTGCTGTGGAAGCCTTTCAAGAGTTGAAGCGTCGTTTTTCTTCTGCCCCTGTGTTGTGTCAACCAGATGTTTCGCTTCCGTTCCAGGTCGAGGTTGATGCTTCTGAGATTGGAGCAGGGGCTGTTTTGTCGCAGAGAAGTTCTGATTGCTCGGTGATGAAACCATGCGCCTTCTTTTCCAGGAAGTTTTCGCCTGCTGAGCGAAATTATGATGTGGGCAATCGAGAGTTGCTGGCCATGAAGTGGGCATTCGAGGAGTGGCGTCATTGGCTTGAAGGAGCTAAGCATCGCGTGGTGGTCTTGACTGATCATAAGAACTTGACTTATCTCGAGTCTGCCAAGCGGTTGAATCCTAGACAGGCTCGTTGGTCGCTGTTTTTTGCCCGTTTTGACTTTGTGATTTCGTACCTTCCGGGCTCTAAGAATGTGAAGGCGGATGCTCTGTCTAGGAGTTTTGTGCCCGACTCTCCGGGTTTATCTGAGCCGGCGGGTATCCTCAAAGAGGGAGTAATTGTGTCTGCCATCTCCCCTGATTTGCGGCGGGTGCTGCAAAAATTTCAGGCTAATAAACCTGATCGTTGCCCAGCGGAGAAACTGTTTGTCCCTGATAGGTGGACGAATAAAGTTATCTCTGAGGTTCATTGTTCGGTGTTGGCTGGTCATCCTGGAATCTTTGGTACCAGAGAGTTAGTGGCTAGATCCTTTTGGTGGCCATCTCTGTCGCGGGATGTGCGTGCTTTTGTGCAGTCCTGTGGGATTTGTGCTTGGGCTAAGCCCTGCTGTTCTCGTGCCAGTGGGTTGCTTTTGCCCTTGCCGGTCCCGAAGAGGCCTTGGACACATATCTCTATGGATTTTATTTCAGATCTTCCCGTCTCTCAAAAGATGTCAGTCATTTGGGTGGTATGTGATCGCTTCTCTAAGATGGTCCATTTGGTACCCTTGTCTAAATTACCTTCCTCCTCTGATTTGGTGCCATTGTTCTTCCAGCATGTGGTTCGTTTACATGGCATTCCAGAGAATATCGTTTCTGACAGAGGTTCCCAGTTTGTTTCGAGGTTTTGGCGAGCCTTTTGTGGTAGGATGGGCATTGACTTGTCTTTTTCCTCGGCTTTCCATCCTCAGACTAATGGCCAGACCAAATGAACCAATCAGACCTTGGAAAGATATCTGAGATGCTTTGTTTCTGCTGATCAGGATGACTGGGTGTCCTTTTTGCCTTTGGCTGAGTTCGCCCTTAATAATCGGGCCAGCTCGGCTACCTTGGTTTCGCTGTTTTTCTGCAATTCTGGGTTCCATCCTCGTTTCTCTTCAGGGCAGGTTGAGTCTTCGGACTGTCCTGGTGTGGATACTGTGGTGGACAGGTTGCAGCAGATTTGGACTCATGTAGTGGACAATTTGACCTTGTCCCAGGAGAAGGCTCAACGTTTCGCTAATCGCAGACGCTGTGTGGGTCCCCGACTTCGTGTTGGGGATTTGGTTTGGTTATCTTCTCGTCATATTCCTATGAAGGTTTCCTCTCCTAAGTTTAAACCTCGTTTCATTGGTCCGTATAGGATTTCTGAGGTTCTTAATCCTGTGTCTTTTCGTCTGACCCTTCCAGATTCTTTTTCCATACATAACGTATTCCATAGGTCATTGTTGCGGAGATACGTGGCACCTATGGTTCCATCTGTTGATCCTCCTGCCCCGGTTTTGGTGGAGGGGGAGTTGGAGTATATTGTGGAGAAGATTTTGGATTCTCGTGTTTCAAGACGGAAACTCCAGTATCTGGTTAAGTGGAAGGGTTATGCTCAGGAAGATAATTCCTGGGTCTTTGCCTCTGATGTCCATGCTCCCGATCTTGTTCGTGCCTTTCATATGGCTCATCCTGGTCGTCCTGGGGGCTCTGGTGAGGGTTCGGTGACCCCTCCTCAAGGGGGGGGTACTGTTGTGAATTCTGTGGCAGAGCTCCCTCCTGTGGTCACAAGTGGTACTTCGGCTGATTCTCTCTGTGAGCTTCCGTTGGTGGAGGAAAGTGGTACTGCGGCTTCTGAGTTTCCTTCCTCAGGTGATGTGGTGAAGTCGTTAGGTGCTGCTCTATTTAACTCCACCTTGTGCTTTGATCCTGGCCTCCAGTCAATGTTCTAGTATTGGACCTGTTTCCTCCTGGATCGTTCCTGTGGCCTGCTGCTCTGCATAGCTAAGTTCCGCTTTGCTATTTTGTTTGCTGTTTTTTTTCTGTCCAGCTTGTCTATTTGTTTTTTCCTGCTTGCTGGAAGCTCTGGGACGCAGAGGGTGTACCTCCGTGCCGTTAGTTCGGTACGGAGGGTCTTTTTGCCCCCTTTGCGTGGTTTTTGTAGGGTTTTGTGTTGACCGCAAAGTTACCTTTCCTATCCTCGCTCTGTTCAGAAAGTCGGGCCTCACTTTGCTAAATCTATTTCATCTCTACGTTTGTCTTTTCATCTTAACTCACAGTCATTATATGTGGGGGCTGCCTTTTCCTTTGGGGTATTTCTCTGAGGCAAGGTAGGCTTATTTTCTATCTTCAGGCTAGCTAGTTTCTCAGGCTGTGCCGAGTTGCATAGGGAGCGTTAGGCGCAATCCACGGCTGCCTCTAGTGTGGTTGGAGAGGATTAGGGATTGCGGTCAGCAGAGTTTCCACGTCTCAGAGCTCGTTCTATGTTTTTGGGTTATTGTCAGGTCACTGTATGTGCTCTGATCTCTATGTCCATTGTGGTACTGAATTACCTTATCATAACACACCGGCCAGTATATCTACATGTATGATCCGGTCACCGGCCAATTTATCTACATGTATGACCCGCTCCTCGGCCAGTATATGGACATGTATGACCCGGTCACCGGCCAATATATCTACATGTATGACCCGCTCCCCGGCCAGTATATGGACATGTATGACCCGGTCACCGGCCAATATATCTACATGTATGACCTGGTCACCGGCCAGTATCTGTATATCTACATGTATGATCCGGTCACCGGCCAATATATCTACATGTATAATCCGGTCACCGGCCAGTATCTGTATATCTACATGTATAATCCGGTCACCGGCCAGTATATCTACATGTATGACCCGGTCCCCGGCCAGTATCTGTATATCTACATGTATAATCCGGTTACCGGCCAGTATATCTACATGTATGACCCGGTCCCCGGCCAGTATCTGTACATGTATGACCCGGTTCCCGGCCAGTATCTGTACATGTATGATCTGGTCCCCGGCCAGTATATGTACATGTATGATCTGGTCACCAGTCAGTATATGTACATGTATGACCCGGTCCCCGGCCAGTATCTGTACATGTATGACCCGGTCCCCGGCCAGTATATGTACATGTATGACCCGGCCACTGGCCAATATATCTACATGTATGACCTGGTCACCGGCCAGTATATGTACATGTATGACCCGGTCACCGGCCAGTATATGTACATATATGACCCGGTCACCGGCCAGTATATGTACATGTATGACCCGGTCACCGGCCAGTATATGTACATGTATGACCCGGTCACCGGCCAGTATATGTACATGTATGACCTGGTCACCAGTCAGTATATGTACATGTATGATCTGGTCACCGGCCAGTATATGTACATGTATGATCTGGTCACCGGCCAGTATATGTGCATGTATGATCTGGTCACCAGTCAGTATATGTACATGTATGATCTGGTCACCAGTCAGTATATGTACATGTATGACCCGGTCCCCCGCCAGTATCTGTACATGTATGATCTGGTCACCGGCCAGTATATGTACATGTATGATCTGGTCACAAGTCAGTATATGTACATGTATGATCTGGTCACCGGCCAGTATATGTACATGTATGATCTGGTCACCGGCCAGTATATGTACATGTATGATCTGGTCACCAGTCAGTATATGTACATGTATGACCCGGTCCCCGGCCAGTATCTGTACATGTATGATCTGGTCACCGGCCAGTATATGTACATGTATGATCTGGTCACAAGTCAGTATATCTACATGTATAACCCGGTCACCGGCCAGTATATGTACATGTATGACCTGGTCACCGGCCAGTATATGTACATGTATGATCTGGTCACCGGCCAGTATATGTACATGTATGATCTGGTCACCGGCCAGTATATGTACATGTATGATCTGGTCACCAGTCAGTATATGTACATGTATGATCTGGTCACCAGTCAGTATATGTTCATGTATGACCCGGTCCCCGGCCAGTATCTGTACATGTATGATCTGGTCACTGGCCAGTATATGTACATGTATGATCTGATCACAAGTCAGTATATCTACATGTATGACCTGGTCACCGGCCAGTATATGTACATGTATGACCTGGTCACCGGCCAGTATATGTACATGTATGATCTGGTCACCGGCCAGTATATGTACATGTATGATCTGGTCACCGGCCAGTATATGTACATGTATGATCTGGTCACCAGTCAGTATAGGTACATGTATGACCTGGTCACAAGTCAGTATATGTACATGTATGATCTGGTCACAAGTCAGTATATGTACATGTATGATCTGGTCACCAGTCAGTATATGTACATGTATGACCTGGTCACCGGCCAGTATATGTACATGTATGATCTGGTCACCAGTCAGTATATGTACATGTATGACCTGGTCACCGGCCAGTATATGTACATGTATGATCTGGTCACCGGCCAGTATATGTACATGTATGATCTGGTCACCAGTCAGTATATGTACATGTATGACCTGGTCACCGGCCAGTATATGTACATGTATGATCTGGTCACCAGTCAGTATATGTACATGTATGATCTGGTCACCGGCCAGTATATGTACATGTATGATCTGGTTACCAGTCAGTATATGTACATGTATGACCTGGTCACAAGTCAGTATATGTACATGTATGATCTGGTCACCAGTCAGTATATGTACATGTATGATCTGGTCACCAGTCAGTATATGTACATGTATGACCTGGTCACCGGCCAGTATATGTACATGTATGACCTGGTCACCAGTCAGTATATGTACATGTATGACCCGGTCACCGGCCAATATATCTACATTTATGACCCGGTCCCGAGTTTAGACTCATTAGAAAGCTAATTTCAATATAAGATGAGTGATGGGTGTGCCGTTATTCTGCTAAGTTCTCAAACACATTTATGAGTATTATAATTATTCGTACCAATATGTGCACCCTGGCACTAGGGGAGAGTGCAGGTAAACCAGCCCCTTTAGTGATGTCACAAGCCTACAAGTATAAGTTACTGCCGGTCAGCCCAGCCTTCAGTCTTTAAACAAAAAAAATAGGAGTAAATTAAACCTACCAATAAGACAATGAAGTCTGGTTCAAGTAGACAGCAAAATCTTAAACCAAAAAAACCACTTGAACCTCTAAATCCATAATAATCACATAATACACACCATTGCATTTTTAATATACATAATTTTTATTAAAGACACCAATCTAAATTTACACAAAACATGATAAAAAACATATAACAAATCTAAAACAAGGAGAGCAGGGCACCATATATAGTCAAATGTGATTTATGATGGAAAGTTATACAATTTGATTTATAATCTGTCTAGTAACAATATAAGATGCTATATATATTTTAAATCCCAGTAGTCTAATAAAAATCCGTTAAGTCCATCTAGTAACAATCAATAAAGTACTCCATACTTCATATATCCAGATAGTGCTAAGCAAAGTATAATACCCAATGTTCAATATTTCATAGCCAATAAGGTGCTGTATATATTTCAAATCCCGGTAGTACAAACAAGTAAAAATCAATGCTTAATGCAAATATAACAATACATACTTAAACCCAAGAAGCATCAAAAAGTGCAAACAGTGTTCAGTAACTTTTCCATAAAGGCTACAAATGAGCTAAGTATGCACAAATACTAACCAGGATTCATTTCACAACGTGGTGCCACTGCTGCCCCTCACTCCAACGCGCGTTTCACACGTTGCTTTGTCAGGGAGTGATAAAGAATGAGAGCTACAGATGGGCTGATATAGGTCCAATAATCAAATGCAGCCAATCGCTACCATCTTACCCATGTGTATGTTATTCGGCGCTTGATTCACCGCCGCAGCAGATGCATCCAAGTCACCGGCCTCGCGGCAACGTCACTAGAGGGTGCGGTCGCGCCATCTGTGATATCACAAGCGAAGCACGTGACCAGGCATGCGCGCAGGGAAGGCAGACCAACTGCACAGTACACGGGCTGCCATTGAAGATCATGGCAATGAAGAGGGCAAGAGTGGTAACAAATAGTTACAAAAGCCGGAAGGTAGATATAATAAGTCAATAAATAACACCGCATTAAAGAATTAATATACAAATTAATAACAAAAACTAATCATATCACGAAACATAATAAGTTATAATACAAAAAAGCTCAACCATCCCAATATATCACAAAATATATATATATAAAAATATATATATATATACATATATATATATATATATATATATATATATATTTCTGGCACGGGTACCTCCTGCTTAGTAACTGGGTTCCAGTACCATCAGCTGATCCTCGGTAGTTCCATTGGCTCTTGTACCTTCTGCTACCTATCCGGGTTCCAGTACCATCAGCTGGTTCTCGGCAGTTCCTCAGCCTTCTTGTACATTCTGCTACATTTCCAAGTTCAAGCTTTTTGAAATGGTTTTTGGTAATCACTCTGCCATAATTAGCATCACCATCCCACTTCCCGTGGATTGGTATACAATGAGGAGGAGGAGGAACAGGAGCCACTTTCATGTAGTATAGACGGTACTACAAACACATCTGTATTAGCTTCTGTTCAGTGGGGATGGCCTGAGGACAGGGAGGAGGAGGACGAGGAGGACAGTATGGTCAGTCGTCCTGTTGGAGAGGACACGGAAGTCTTGCCTGTTAGCAGTCTGGCGCGCATGGCTGTCTTTATGTTGCGCTGCATTTCACGTGACCCTCGGATTATCAAAATTTTTGGGTGACAACCATTACTGGTTGGTGACACTTCTGGACCCAAGCTACAAGGATAACTTTCAATCTCTTCTGCCTGAGGCAGAGAGGTGTGCTAAAATGTTGCAGTACCAGAGGGCCCTTGTAGCGGAATTACTTAGAAAATTCCCATGTGAGAACGCTGGCAGCAGACGTCAGAGTTTGTTGTACAACCAAGGACTCCAAGCGAGACAGACAGAAGTACAATACAGTTCAGGCAGGGGAACAATGGCCAAGTTCTGGGATGGTTTTCTCAGACCCTCCCATCGTGGCGGCACAGAGGCAAGGGGTGCTGTCACAAGAAGTGCAATATTTGGGAAGATGGTGAGGGAGTACCTTGCAGATCGTACAAACGTCCTCCGTGATTCCTCTGTGCCTTCTAATTATTGGATATCCAAGCTGGACGCGTGGCATGAACTGGCTCTCTACGCCTTGGAGGTCCTGGCCTGCCCTGCTGCTAACATTCTATCACAGCGGGTTTTTAGTGCCGCTGGTGGAATTATCACAGATAAGTGCATCCGCCTGTCAACTGAAAATGCTGACAGGCTGACTCTTATCAAAATGAACAAGGCCTGGATTGGGAAAGACTTCTATACACCACCAAGTGAAAACAGCGAAATATAACCTCAAATACAGTACATTCTCTTTTTTTGCGGAGGTGTATTCTCATGCACCTCTTCACAACCACACATGGGTATACGCTTCCACATTTGGTCTGTTTGTTGTTCTCCTCCTTATCCTCATCCTCCAGAACCACTAGATGACCAGGGTGAACGTGCTCTGTACTGTTATAGGCTGGTGATTTTTGGGCACGGGGCTGTGATAGCACTATTTTATTTTGTAAAAACAGGACCCCACATTGGGCATTACATTACATTGGGCCTATTTCTTAACTAGGTCTCCTGCAATCTGTCCTGTACCTGCCACTAGATGACCAGGGTGAACGTGCTCTATACGGTGCATTTTGGCCAAGGGGGCTGTCATGCCACTCTTTTATTTAAAAAAAAAAGGATTTTACCTTGGGGAATTGGGCATGACATTATTTGGGCCTACTTCTTAACTCTGTCTCCTTCAATGTCTCTTGTTTATCTGCCACTAGATCACCAGGGTGAACGTGCTCAGTACTGTTATAGGCCGGTGAAGTTTGGTCAAGGGCTGTGATGGCACTAGTCTATTTTTACAAAAGGTACCCCACAGGAAAACCACATCCTTGTTGGCAAACACTTCATAACATTTGTGTACCTGAAAGAGCTCACTTGAAAAGCCCCCTTTGTGTTGCCTGGTTGCTCACATTGGACACAATACACTTCATATAAATTTGATAAAGTAATGCTGTTAGTCTGGCTCAGTAGTTTATTAAAAATATAGCTTTGTCCACTATATTAGTTTCTCTCCTTACGAGCCTTAACTTTGTCTGCCTCAAATGTACAAATGGCGATTTGTAAACAAGTTTGAAATACTGTATACCGAATGCATTCAGACAATGACAGCTGCATTTCTTGTAAAACATTTACAGATGTGACAGACAATAATCATAGTGACACAATCTTGTTAAATGTTTCTTTATTCACTTCACAAACAGTTCTAAGCCTCTATATGTTTGCTGTTTGTCATTGTAAAACATTAAGGTTTACTGAAACTCTGCCTATTGTGGTTTGATCTAAATCCTTGAAGCTTTTATTTTCTAGGAGTTTATGGCCCCTCGTCTGATGACTCCATGATATCTCAGTTTCATCCAACCTTGAAAGTTGGCCACTTGAAGGTATGGGTGAAACTAGAGTTACTACATAGTGTTATTCGCTACATAAGACCAGAGAAACATGACTAAGACAGATGCCAAAACTGTGGTACCTGTACATGTACAGTGTGCTGATGCATGCATAATACATGCAGTGTAGGCAATCTCCCAAGTGTTCTCTGTCTTGGTGTTGCTTCTCTGATATTCCAGAGGGATGATGTTTAAAAGCCTCTTGGTGATGATGATCTAACTATACTGTATGCAGTTAATCTTCATATATACGTGGAGCGCCCCCAGACGCAGGGCCGCGGGTTACTCGGTACCGGTCCTCTCTGTCTCGGTTCTAGGGTTGTCATGGTGGCTGGACCCGGTCCGTGACCCTGCTAAGGGGCGTCCAATAATAGGGGTGGTGAAAGTCGGCTAAGGTTTTCGTGACGTGTGGTATTCGGTCAGGATGACCAACGCTGCTTGGGGTCCACTGGGGTGATGTGATGGCAGCTAGATGGTATACCTTCCCACAGGTGAAGTATATCCCCAGGGCTTCCCAGTAGTGTAGGTGGCGATGGTGTGTGGCGCAGTCAATAACGAGGACACTGGGTTGCAGTTTCTTTACCTTTTACTGAAGGCTTCGGGATCCTCAATCCAGAGCACTGTCAACTGGGCTGTCTGAGACCGGCCGGTCCGAAGGCACATCCAGAATTCCCTTTGCAGGTGGAAATCAGTGCCTACCACTAGCGCCTGTGTGTTGTAGTTCTTCCCTGCTGAGCATTCGGGATAGTCCTCACAACTTTTTTTCTCGTTCTTTCTCGTTCTCTCTCTCTCTCTCCGTCCCCCAAGTTTATCTGGATAGGACGCACCCGTTTGACGGGAAGGCTCGGAGCTATTCTGGGACCCTAGAGACGCCCCTCTCCACGCTTGCCCCCTATGTCTGCTTAGGTGATGTATGGTAGACAGCCAACCTATAATTAACTGTCCTGCGGTATTTGAAGTAAGGCATAAAGTCAGTTACTTCCTCGGTGTTCCGGTCACCGGCTACGCGCCTCAGTAGGAAGTTGCCGTTCTCGGGGCACGACTCCTACTGGCTCTCCTTTGTGCTTGATCTCGTTTCTCACTGTCCACAATATCCTTCTCTTCTTGTCCTTTCTTAGGATACCGCCGCAAGGTAGTGCAGGCGCGGTTCCGTTGCCTTCTAATCGTTCTGCTAGGCCCCTGTCAGAAACCCACCCCTGATAGGTCCTCCGTGGACTCTCCCCAGGCTGCTTTCTGTCCTAACTTCTTATCCGACCCCTAGTTTTACCAGTGTGAGGAGTGGCCTAATACATAGTGACTTTTGCTCCCCCTAGTGGCCGGAGTGTGAAGTGTAATGTGTGCTTGTGATACCTGGTCAGGTGAACTCCTTTAGTGCAATCAGACATAACATCACTCCCCTTAGTGGCAGAGTGACGTTACTGCAACGACCAGGTCTCTGGGGCGCTGCATACGTAATCACTATATTTATTTAATCCTTATATGTACTTATTACCCTATGTATGTTAACATATACAATAGTGTACGCACTCACACTATTCAATTATAGTATTCCTTGAATTTTGTAGTTTGCAATAAAATTGCGTTGTATTGCAAGGATTAGACTTTTTTAAAGCCGTATCTGAACCTTAGTGTCAAAAACATGGCAAATAAAATTGCCAAATTCTCCTGTAAATAATTGTGCAAAGAGGGAACCATCATACCATTAAAAAATACGAGTGGATTTTCCTGGGCCCATCCAGTATGTGGGTTCCAAGGCCTAATGGGGGGCATATAAATTGCTAGCAGGGCTGGCCTTGAATTCAATGCAGCACTTTTTCAGGAGGCCCTCCTGGACATCTTATGACAGGGGTATTGTGGTGCATCGTAATTCTTGGCAGCCCATCCACTCACAGCATAGGCTACAACAGCTTAGGAGACCCACTGTTTAATAATGGCCCTTTAAGAAGATTAATGCCGCCTGATGCACCAGTAAAAATAGTCTCTGAGACTTACATAGTAACATACATAGTAACATAGTAACATAGTTAGTAAGGCCGAAAAAAGACATTTGTCCATCCAGTTCAGCCTATATTCCATCATAATAAATCCCCAGATCTACGTCCTTCTACAGAACCTAATAATTGTATGATACAATATTGTTCTGCTCCAGGAAGACATCCAGGCCTCTCTTGAACCCCTCGACTGAGTTCGCCATCACCACCTCCTCAGGCAAGCAATTCCAGATTCTCACTGCCCTAACAGTAAAGAATCCTCTTCTATGTTGGTGGAAAAACCTTCTCTCCTCCAGACGCAAAGAATGCCCTCTTGTGCCCGTCACCTTCCTTGGTATAAACAGATCCTCAGCGAGATATTTGTATTGTCCCCTTATATACTTATACATGGTTATTAGATCGCCCCTCAGTCGTCTTTTTTCTAGACTAAATAATCCTAATTGCGCTAATCTATCTGGGTATTGTAGTTCTCCCATCCCCTTTATTAATTTTGTTGCCCTCCTTTGTACTCTCTCTAGTTCCATTATATCCTTCCTGAGCACCGGTGCCCAAAACTGGACACAGTACTCCATGTGCGGTCTAACTAGGGATTTGTACAGAGGCAGTATAATGCTCTCATCATGTGTATCCAGACCTCTTTTAATGCACCCCATGATCCTGTTTGCCTTGGCAGCTGCTGCCTGGCACTGGCTGCTCCAGGTAAGTTTATCATTAACTAGGATCCCCAAGTCCTTCTCCCTGTCAGATTTACCCAGTGGTTTCCCATTCAGTGTGTAATGGTGATATTGATTCCTTCTTCCCATGTGTATAACCTTACATTTATCATTGTTAAACCTCATCTGCCACCTTTCAGCCCAAGTTTCCAACTTATCCAGATCCATCTGTAGCAGAATACTATCTTCTCTTGTATTAACTGCTTTACATAGTTTTGTATCATCTGCAAATATCGATATTTTACTGTGTAAACCTTCTACCAGATCATTAATGAATATGTTGAAGAGAACAGGTCCCAATACTGACCCCTGCGGTACCCCACTGGTCACAGCGACCCAGTTAGAGACTATACCATTTATAACCACCCTCTGCTTTCTATCACTAAGCCAGTTACTAACCCATTTACACACAATTTCCCCCAGACCAAGCATTCTCATTTTGTGTACCAACCTCTTGTGCGGCACGGTATCAAACGCTTTGGAAAAATCGAGATATACCACGTCCAATGACTCACCGTGGTCCAGCCTATAGCTTACCTCTTCATAAAAACTGATTAGATTGGTTTGACAGGAGCGATTTCTCATAAACCCATGCTGATATGGAGTTAAACAGTTATTCTCATTGAGATAATCCAGAATAACATCCCTCAGAAACCCTTCAAATATTTTACCAACAATAGAGGTTAGACTTACTGGCCTATAATTTCCAGGTTCACTTTTAGAGCCCTTTTTGAATATTGGCACCACATTTGCTATGCGCCAATCCTGCGGAACAGACCCTGTCGCTATAGAGTCACTAAAAATAAGAAATAATGGTTTATCTATTACATTACTTAGTTCCCTTAGTACTCGTGGGTGTATGCCATCCGGACCCGGAGATTTATCTATTTTAATCTTATTTAGCCGGTTTCGCACCTCTTCTTGGGTTAGATTGGTGACCCTTAATATAGGGTTTTCATTGTTTCTTGGGATTTCACCTAGCATTTCATTTTCCACCGTGAATACCGTGGAGAAGAAGGTGTTTAATATGTTAGCTTTTTCCTCGTCATCTACAACCATTCTTTCCTCACTATTTTTTAAGGGGCCTACATTTTCAGTTTTTATTCTTTTACTATTGATATAGTTGAAGAACAGTTTGGGATTAGTTTTACTCTCCTTAGCAATGTGCTTCTCTGTTTCCTTTTTGGCAGCTTTAATTAGTTTTTTAGATAAAGTATTTTTCTCCCTATAGTTTTTTAGAGCTTCAATGGTGCCATCCTGCTTTAGTAGTGCAAATGCTTTCTTTTTACTGTTAATTGCCTGTCTTACTTCTTTGTTTAGCCACATTGGGTTTTTCCTATTTCTAGTCCTTTTATAACAATATGTTATCAATTTTTTTTTTTCCTTTTTTTATAGGGCTGTCGCTCATTGTACTATCAGATGTTACAAACACAAACAGCATTGCTCAATATGTCAAGTTTACAATGTACCATCACACAACGATTTCAGTATCGATAAAGTTGGTTTTTGTGTGTAACCAACGTTATCTTTTCTGAAATCGTAAAACGATTGAGCCCCTGCTGTGAGTTTTTTGGTGTCAGCGAATGATTTGGAATTTCTTGGGGTAACTGGTCACACGCTGTCATTGTTGGATCGGCGAGTTAGATCGATCCAGCGATGTCTTTGTTTTAAACAAGGGAATATTGGGTTACTAGTGCACTGTTTTAAACACTCAAATAAAAAGTGAACAATACCCCACAAATATAAAAAGGTGTCAACCACGTCCCTCGCCGTCATCTTTCCGCACTGACACTGTGATTAACGCCCGTAAAGCTGAGCACACCGTTGACTTAATAATAAACGCTGTGCTGTGCTTTAGGGCTGCCACAGTACGGGAAGTTGACGGCGATGGACGTGTCACACACCGGAATATAATGTTTTTTTTGTATTTTTTAAAATTACATTTACAATGGTAAACATCGTGAGTGTGGCCATGCGCTTCATAACATTACCCAGATTACACGGGACTTGCTCTTTTTTGGTCGCTGGAGAGCTGTCTGTGTGACAGCTCTCCAGCAACCACGCGACGACTAAACAACGGTCACGGTCCGGTCGTATCACTGGTCGGTATCGTTGGGTAATAGTTTTATTAATGTACCTTAAGAATATTGGTCAGGTGAGGTGGAAGCAATGTTCACAGTGTCGCCACTATTTGACTCTGGACGTATTCCAGCATCCTGAGTACAATAGTGTTAACTCTGTAGAGTTTTGCAAACATCATCGTCTCCCTCCTTGTCAAGCCAGGTTCCATATGCAAATAGTCTGCAGGATTAAAAATGCTTGACAAGGTGGGAGCCGATCATGTTATTATACGTCAAAACTATGGTACACACGGCTGAAATATTTTTTTGTTTTGTCACAGTCCATTTGTGTACTGGTGCTCACATAAATTTTGTGGGACACACATTACTTTCACTAAAATTGGATTTTACAATTACTATTGAAAAACATATGGGAGATTTGTTTTGTGAAAACGGAAAGGCACAAGAACTTTATTTCAAAACACAACGCATTAGAAAATCAGGGGACATTATAACAATAACCAAACATAGGATGGTTAAATGACATGGACTCCACAGTGTTTACATGACATCATAACAACAAGATGAATTAAACCATTTGATCTTGCCATGAAACACGGCCAACATCAGAAACAAAGTATGCAGCAAATTGGTCCCTCATATGAGCAATCTCCACAGTTGTCCGCAGAGGATGAGCTTGATAATCAGGCAATGGATTTGGTATGGGTTCATCGAGTTCCACGTTGACTCTCTCTTTATCAATAATAAAATTGTGGAGAACCACACACGCCTTCACCACCTCATCCACTGTCTCAATTTTCAAATTTATGGCGGATCCTAAGATACGCCATTTGGAGACCAGGATGCCAAAGGCGCACTCAACAGTTCTTCTGGCCCTGGACAGTCTATAATTAAAAATAGTTTTGGTGCGGTCCAACCCCCGACTGGAGTACGGTTTCAGTAGGTTGCCACTCATTTGAAAAGCCTCATCACCAACCACAACAAATGGCAGGGCCGGTCCTTCGGTGTTGGGAAGAGGTTGTGGCTGGGGGAAATTAAAATTGTTCTCGTATAATCTTCGGCCCATGTCTGACTCCTTAAATGTCCGTGAATCATTTGCACGGCCAAACGCTCCAATGTCCACAGCGAGAAACCTGCAGTCCGCACCTGCAATTGCCATGAGCACGGTGGAAAAGTATTTTTTATAATTAAAAAAAAGAGATCCACTTCTTGAAGGCTTGGTAATCCTAATGTGCTTCCCATCCACGGCTCCAATACAGTTAGGGAAAGAACACACTTGTTCGAATTTTTGGGCGTTGGCCTGCCATATTTCTGTTGTAGGGATGGGTAAAAATTCCTCCCGGAGGTTGTCCCACAATGCGCGGCATGTGTCGGCAATAATACCAGACAGTGTGGAGACTCCAATACGAAACTGGAAATGCAGTGATCTCAAGGTCTCTCCGGTAGCCAGGAAACTGACAAGAAGAAAAATAAATAAATATAATTAATTACATTGTTATGAAAGAATTTTTCATTTTTAATTACAATCCCCCACCCCACAAAACAAAAACACGTTACTTTAAAAAATGGCAAGAACATATAAATCCTTTACATTCCATTACGTACCGTAGAGTCACCAGCAGACGTTCCTCGGGGGAAATTGCTTTACGGAGCTGCGTGTCCTGCCTGGAAATGGCTCCTTCCACCAGACGCAGCAGATATCGGAAGCTGTTTTGAGACGTCCTGGTGTACTCGAAGTATTTCTCCTGGTTGTCATTTAACTCGCCAAACAGACAATGGTAGGCTCCACGACTCTCTCGGACTTCCACTATAGGGTGTAGCCAAAAACGCTGACGACTCCTTCTCCGTAGTTTGTCTCTTTTCCTCTGTTCATGACAGCCAATAGCATAAGCAATAGCAAGGGCTAATTCCAGCTCAAAATTGAGGTAGATACTCTCCATGGAACGATCCATCTTGATGCTCTATGGTTGGAAATAATCTATGCCGGGGTATATATACCACTATTACATTAATACCCACCCTCATCTACCCATTGGTGGCATTATCGATTGTCTAGACACTAGACCCACCCTCTTCTATTCATTGGTGGTGTTATCTAGTGTCTAGACACTAAATTGTGTCTAAAGATATAATCATTGTTTGACAACGCATGCGTCGTAAAATGCAGCGTTTTTTGTATAAACGCACCAAAAACGCACCAAAAACGCTGCGTTTTACGACGCATCCGTCCGACGCTTGCGTCAAAAAAGGTGCGTTTTTGCGTGCGTTTCCGATGCGTCATGCGTTGCGTCGGCGACGCAGCGTCGCATGACGCTAATGTGAACGTAGCCTAACAATGACAGACTGGTACAGAGGGGCGAGGACCCTGCCCTTACGCCCCAGTGCTGGGCTACCCCTATCGGAATCTGCATGGAGACGGCTCGTCACCCACAATGACATATACATATATGATATATAATGTGGAGTCATGAATTGCCATTGTGAACGGCCCAGGATTTTGCAGAGTCAAATGCTCAGAAGGTGCCTGGTGCATAAAGAAAGTGATCAGTGCAAACCCTGATAAAAGATGAGAATGGTGACGGTTGGTGAAAGTGTAGAGATGGTGCTTACAACGGGCAAGTGTCACGTGTGTAACTGCCGACTGCTCCGAGCTCCTACCCCAGGTGTATATATTATTATTATTTATTATTATTATTATAGTGCCATTTATTCCATTACGCTTTACATGTGAGGAGGGGTATATGTAACGGAGTACCACCCCTGCCCTGATTTCATAGACCATACTTCATTAACATTTCCTACCCTGCTTCTGGTGGGGGGCATTGTGTTCCTTTGTGGCTCTCTGCAGAGCAGACTTGCTGGGACTGGACATCTGGAGCCTCTTTTGTACTTTCAGCTCCAGGTAAGGCTACTTTCACACTAGCGTTTTTTGCCAGACGTCGCAAAGCGTCGTTTATGGGAAAAAACGCATCTGCAAAGTTGTTTGCAGGATGCGTTTTTGCCCCATAGATTAACATTAGCGACGCATTGCGACACATTGACACACGTTGCAACCGTCATGCGATGGTTGCGCCGTGTTGTGGCGGACCGCCGGGAGCAAAAAACGTTACATGTAACGTTTTTTGCTGCCGACGGACCACTTTTTCCGACCGCGCATGCGCGGCCGGAACTCCACCCCCACCTCCCCGCACCTCACAATGGGGCAGCGGATGCGCAGGTAAAATGCATCCGCTGCCTCCGTTATGCGGCGCATTCACTGCTAGCGTCGGAACCTCGGCCCGACGCACTGCGACGGGCCGAATCCGACGCTAGTGTGAAAGAAGCCTAACAAATGTTTGAGGGTGGGTGTGAGCCCCTCCACCCATCCAAGGGGCTGATCCCTAGAGGGTGGAACAATAAGCCCATGGATATACTATCATTCTCCTGGGACCTGTGTGGTGTGAGGAGCTAGGATCTGCTGCTGCGGCCAGATCCTGGTGTCCGTCTATGAACTAGTGTTTTGTTTTCCCTGTAGTCGGATTATCGGGTGTCGCCCTGGATTTGTTATTTTGTTGCGGCCTTATTGTAAATTGAAGAACCTGATCACTGTTTGCCGGAATATTCTCTCAGTTGCAATAAAGGTCTCTTGGATTATTCATCGGTCTGCCGTCCCTGCTTGCTCTGTCGCACACCCGTCACAGTATACATAATAAAAACAGGTACAATAATCTTGAACAATACAAGTCATAACTGGTACAGGAGGAGAGGACCCTGCCCGCGAGGGCTCACAATCTACAAGGGATGGGTGAGGATACAGGAGAGAGGACCCTGCCCGCGAGGGCTCACAATCTACAAGGGATGGGTGAGGATACAGGAGGAGAGAGGACCCTGCCCGCGAGGGCTCACAATCTACAAGGGATGGGTGAGGATACAGGAGGAGAGAGGACCCTGCCCGCGAGGGCTCACAATCTACAAGGGATGGGTGAGGATACAGGAGGAGAGAGGACCCTGCCCGCGAGGGCTCACAATCTACAAGGGATGGGTGAGGATACAGGAGGAGAGAGGACCCTGCCCGCGAGGGCTCACAATTTACAAGGGATGGGTGAGGATACAGGAGAGAGGACCCTGCCCGCGAGGGCTCACAATCTACAAGGTATGGGTGAGGATACAGGAGAAGAGAGGACCCTGCCCGCGAGGGCTCACAATCTACAGGGGATGGGTGAGGATACAGGAGGAGAGAGGACCCTGCCCGCGAGGGCTCACAATCTACAAGGGATGGGTGAGGATACAGGAGGAGAGAGGACCCTGCCCGCGAGGGCTCACAATCTACAATTGATGGGTGAGGGTACAGGAGGAGAGAGGACCCTACCCGCGAGGGCTCACAATCTACAAGGGATGGGTGAGGATACAGGAGAGAGGACCCTGCCCGCGAGGGCTCACAATCTACAAGGGATGGGTGAGGATACAGGAGAGAGGACCCTGCCCGCGAGGGCTCACAATCTACAAGGTATGGGTGAGGATACAGGAGGAGAGAGGACCCTGCCCGCAAAGGCTCACAATCTACAAGGGATGGGTGAGGATACAGGAGGAGAGAGGACCCTGCCCGCGAAGGGCTCACAATCTACAAGGGATGGGTGAGGATACAGGAGGAGAGAGGACCCTGCCCGCGAGGGCTCACAATCTACAAGGGATGGGTGAGGATACAGGAGGAGAGAGGACCCTGCCCGCGAGGGCTCACAATCTACAGGGGATGGGTGAGGATACAGGAGGAGAGAGGACCCTGCCCACGAGGGCTCACAATCTACAAGGGATGGGTGAGGATACAGTAGGTGAGGACCCTGCCCATGAGGGCTCACAATCTACAAGGGATGGGTGAGGATACAGTAGGTGAGGACCCTGCCCGCAAGGGCTCACAATCTACAAGGTATGGGTGAGGATACAGGAGGAGAGAGGACCCTGCCCACGAGGGCTCACAATCTACAAGGGATGGGTGAGGATACAGTAGGTGAGAACCCTGCCCGCGAGGGCTCACAATCTACAAGGGATGGGTGAGGATACAGGAGGAGAGAGGACCCTGCCCACGAGGGCTCACAATCTACAAGGGATGGGTGAGGATACAGGAGGAGAGAGGACCCTGCCCGCGAGGGCTCACAATCTACAAGGGATGGGTGAGGATACAGGAGGAGAGAGGACCCTGCCCGCGAGGGCTCACAATCTACAAGGGATGGGTGAGGATACAGGAGGAGAGAGGACCCTGCCCGCGAGGGCTCACAATCTACAAGGGATGGGTGAGGATACAGGAGAGAGGACCCTGCCCACGAGGGCTCACAATCTACAAGGTATGGGTGAGGATACAGGAGGAGAGAGGACCCTGCCCACGAGGGCTCACAATCTACAAGGGATGGGTGAGGATACAGTAGGTGAGGACCCTGCCCGCGAGGGCTCACAATCTACAAGGGATGGGTGAGGATACAGGAGGAGAGAGGACCCTGCCCGCGAAGGCTCACAATCTACAAGGGATGGGTGAGAATACAGGAGGAGAGAGGACCCTGCCCGCAAGGGCTCACAATCTACAAGGGATGGGTGAGGATACAGGAGGAGAGAGGACCCTGCCCACGAGGGCTCACAATCTACAAGGGATGGGTGAGGATACAGGAGGAGAGAGGACCCTGCCCGCGAGGGCTCACAATCTACAAGGTATGGGTGAGGATACAGGAGGAGAGAGGACCCTGCCCACGAGGGCTCACAATCTATAAGGGATGGGTGAGGATACAGGAGGAGAGAGGACCCTGCCCCCGAGGGCTCACAATCTACAAGGGATGGGTGAGGATACAGGAGGAGAGAGGACCCTGCCAGCGAGGGCTCACAATCTACAAGGGATGGGTGAGGATACAGGAGGAGAGAGGACCTTGCCCGCAAGGGCTCACAGTCTACAAGGGATGGGTGAGGATACAGGAGGAGAGAGGACCCTGCCCGCGAGGGCTCACAATCTACAAGGGATGGGTGAGGATACAGGAGGAGAGAGGACCCTGCCTGCGAGGGCTCACAATCTACAAGGTATGGGTGAGGATACAGGAGGAGAGAGGACCCTGCCCACGAGGGCTCACAATCTACAAGGGATGGGTGAGGATACAGGAGGAGAGAGGACCCTGCCCGCGAGGGCTCACAATCTACAAGGGATGGGTGAGGATACAGTAGGTGAGGATAGAGCTGGTCATGCAGCGGTTTGGTCGATCGGTGGTTACTGCAGATTGTAGGCTTGTCGGAAGAGGTGGGTCTTGTCATGATATGTACTTTTGCCCTGTATTTGAATAATATGCCATTTGATGTATGTAACTGTTCTCTGGTCTATTAGCTGTAATTTATGTATTTTCTTGGCTGGGAGTTCACCTGTAACAATGTCTCCTTCCCCCAATACTTGCAGCCCTAAGCTCTAATGTAATTAAGCTTTGTCAACATCACTATTGGAGGAATAGCCATTCTTCCTCACAGCAGGTGGCTAGTCAAATGTACATATTACATAGACTGCCTGGAGCCCACCAGTCTAGAATCTTCTGGTGGACCCAACCATTGAATAGAAGGTGTAACCCCTACCCCTTCATGGGCGGATCCCAGGAGCTCAGACAATCCATTCTTATTTTGAGATCAGATGTGAGTTGATCCTTGAAGGAGAAGGAGTGGGGATTCTTAGCTGAGGCAAGACCCCATGTCCATCTGGGACTGCGGAAGCGAACGGGGCGAGACTTGAGCTGAGGACATATCTCGTCGTTCGTGAGATTGTTTTGGGATCCCTTGGACTAATTGTGGACTATTGCTTTGTTACCTGGCACAAGGATTATCGGGAGGTGCCCCCGAACCTGTTCCACTGGACTAATTGTGGACTCTGTAGATCTACCTGCATGTGTTGTTCCAGCGTTCTTGATAATAAATCTGTGGAATCATCCCTTGGCCTGTTGTCCCTTCTTGCTCTGCCGTACACCCCGTCACAAACTGGTGGCAAGCAGTGGGACCAGAGCAGAAGGAATGGAGGACAACGGCCCATCAACATCGAGAACCAGCACCACAGAGTACAAAAACTGGAGTTTGGGGAGCCTACAATCAAAGGCCCGGGAAGTAGGAGTCCATTTTAAAGGACTCTCCAAGGAGCAGCTTATTGAGGCTTTGTAAGGAGTTCGCCTGCAAGATGACGCTGAGGAAGGATCCTCACAGCAAATGGAGGAAAGAAGGCGGCCGGAGGTAAATACCCAAAAAAGTCAGTGGGTTATGTGGTACGAGGAGGAGTTGGCATTGCTGGGAGAAGAGGCCACCATGGACGATAAGAGGGAGGCCATTCACAGAGCTCAGGAGAGGGAGGCCATTCACAGAGCCGAGGAGAGGGAGGCCATTCACAGAGCCGAGGAGAGGGAGAGGGAGGCCATTCACAGAGCCGAGGAGAGGGAGGCCATTCACAGAGCCGAGGACAGAGCTCAGGAGATGGCATTGCTGGAGAGGCAGATCGCTTTGGAAGCAGCTAGAAGCTCCAGACAGACTGTAACCCCAGCACCCACCATGAGGGAACTCCCCAGAGTGTCCCGCAAAGACTTCAAGCCCTTTAATGAGGCTGCAGGCGACATTGAGGGCTTCTTCCAGGACTTTGAGCATCAGTGTCGATTAATGGAAGTCCCGGAAAGGGACCGAGTCCAACATCTGGTGGGGCTCTTAGAGGGTGGAGCTGCCGCAGCCTATAGAGCTATGGACCCTCAGGGGAACTGTGAGTATGTGGAGATTAAACGGACTATTCTAGAACATTATGCTGTTACCCCAGACACTTACAGGACTCAGTTCCGTACTTTAGCCTGTGATGAGGAAGTGTCTTTCAAGATGTATGCCCACAGACTCAAACAAATATGTCATCGCTGGCTGGAGGCAGAGGAGGCCTTAACCTGGGAGACCTTCCTCCAGATTATCTTAAAAGAGCAGTTTTACTTCAAGTGCCCTGCTGAGATCAGGGAATGGGTGCGTGAGAGGAGACCAGCCACTGTGGAGGAAGCTGCAGCTCTAGCTGATGAGGCTCTCACCATCAAGCCTCAGTGGAGGGTTCTGTTGGAGGATGGAGAGAGGCCTACTAGCTCCACAACACCGGTGGCCCCCTGTTCTTCTGTCCCCATTGTTCCCCGTTCCTCTAAGCCACCACCTCATGCTGATACCCGTGTAAATGTGCCTCCAGTTGCTTCTACTGCGTTTTCTGGAATACGACGAGGAGAGGAAGTAGCAGAGCGCAGGTGTTATGGTTGTGGGCATCTGGGGCATCTGCAGGCCTCATGCCCAGCCAGCTCATGGAGAAGTCGTCCTCAAACCCCTACAGCACCTTCAGGTGGGAGCCGGCCTCCAGGTTCCCTTACCCCTCGCCCAAGAGGACGCCTTGGATGGAGTGAGACCCAGCAGAGATGCTATCGATGTGGACAGCCGGGGCATCTGCAAGCCTCCTGCCCAGCTGTTCAAATGAGGATTAATCCTGTACCCAGTCGTATTATTAATTATGTACACCCAAGTGCCATGGAGGACAACGTGTCACCACTACGTGAGGACTGGCCTTGTGCCTCACCCACCCATGTTGCACCACTAGGAGTTTATGGTGTGCGACCCGCAGCTATGACGACTTCTGCTCATCGAGGTAAGCACTTGCAGGAGGTCGTGCTGGATGGACAGAGACTTATTGGATTTTGTGACTCAGGGGCTTTCCTCACACTGGCTGATCCCCGAGTGGTTCGGCCTGAGGCAATCCATCGAGAACCTGGGATTGTCATTGAACTGGCTGGTGGACAATGGAGGACTATTCCCACAGCCACTGTGGATCTGAACTTTGGTTTTGGGGTCAGGCGATGTGTGGTTGGGGTGATGGGTGGTCTGCCTGCAGATGTTCTCCTGGGCAATGATGTGGGAGAGCTATGATGCCAATTCGTGGCTGCATGAAGCCACATGTAAGTTACGCTCTGCCTGTGTGTACTTAACCAGCGACCTGTAGAGGTCCCTGGTACGTACACAAATTGGGAGGGGAAGGGATTGTCATGATATGTACTTTTGCCCTGTCCTTTATTTGAATAATATGCCATTTGATGTATGTAACTGTTCTCTGGTCTATTAGCTGTAATTTATGTATTTTCTTGGCTGGGAGTTCACCTGTAACAATGTCTCCTTCCCCCAATACTTGCAGCCCTAAGCTATAATGTAATTAAGCTTTGTCAACATCACTAGTGGAGGAATAGCCATTCTTCCTCACAGCAGGTGGCTAGTCAAATGTACATATTACATAGACTGCCTGGAGCCCACCAGTCTAGAATCTTCTGGTGGACCGAACCATTGAATAGAAGGTGTGACCCCTACCCCCCTTCATGGGCGGATCCCAGGAGCTCAGACAATCCATTCTTATTTTGAGATCAGATGTGAGTTGATCCTTGAAGGAGAAGGAGTGGGGATTCTTAGCTGAGGCAAGACCCCATGTCCATCTGGGACTGCGGAAGCGAACGGGGCGAGACTTGAGCTGAGGACATATCTCGTCGTTCGTGAGATTGTTTTGGGATCCCTTGGACTAATTGTGGACTATTGCTTTGTTACCTGGCACAAGGATTATCGGGAGGTGCCCCTGAACCTGTTCCACTGGACTAATTGTGGACTCTGTAGATCTACCTGCATGTGTTGTTCCAGCGTTCTTGATAATAAATCTGTGGAATCATCCCTTGGCCTGTTGTCCCTTCTTCCTCTGCCGTACACCCCGTCACAGGTCTTCAGGTTCTTTTTGAAGGTTTCGATGGCAGGTGAGAGTCTGATGTGTTGTGGTAGAGGGTTCCAGAGTAGGGGTGATACGCGAGAGAAATCTTGTATGCGATTGTAGGAAGAGGAGATAAGAGGGGAGTAGAGAAGGAGATCTTGTGAGGATCGGAGGTTGTGTGCAGGAAAGTACCGGGAGACGAGGTCACAGATGTATGGAGGAGACAGGTTGTGGATGGCTTTGTACTGGATAGGTTAGGTACATGGTAGGTACATAGGATAGGTACATGGTTAGGCTTTTGTACTGGAGTCTCTGGGTAATGGGGAGCCAGGGAAGGGACTGACAGATGGGAGAGGCCGGGGAATAGCGGGGGGACAGGTGGATTAGTCGGGCAGCAGAGTTTAGAATAGATTGGAGGGGTGCGAGAGTGTTAGAGGGGAGGCCACAGAGCAGGAGGTTACAGTAGTCAAGGCGGGAGATGATGAGGGCATGGACTAGGGTTTTTGCAGATTCTTGGTTTAGGAATGTACGGATCCGTGAAATATTTTTGAGTTGAAGGCGGCAGGAAGTGGAAAGGGCTTGGATATGCGGTTTGAAGGAGAGATCAGTGTCAAGGATTACCCCGAGGCAGCAAGCTTGTGGGACTGCGGAGAGTGGGCAGCCATTTACTGTAATGGATAGGTTCGTTGGGGAGGTCGCGTGAGATGGGGAAAAGATGATGAATTCTGTTTTGTCCATGTTAAGTTTCAGAAATCTAGCGGAGAAGAAGGTTGAAATAGTGGACAGACATTGAGGGATTCTGGTTAGTAGGGAGGTGATATCTGGTCCAGAGATGTAGATCTGTGTGTCATCAGCATAGAGATGATACTGAAAGCCATGAGATTCTATGAGCTGTCCCAGGCCAAAGGTGTAGATTGAGAAGAGCAGGGGCCCTAGGACTGAACTCTGTGTGACTCCGACAGATAGGGGGCGAGGTGAGGAGGTGGTGTGTGAGTGGGAGACGCTGAATGTCTGGTCAGGTATGACGAGATCCAGGATAGGGCCAAGTCTGTGATGCCAAGGGATGAGAGGGCCTGTAGTAATAGGGAATGGTCCACTGTGTCAAAGGCAGCCGACAGGTCCAGGAGGAGGAGGATAGAGTAATGTAGAAGGCAGAGGACAGGTCCAGGAGGAGGAGGACAGAGTCTTTGATGACTGCTTTGCACACTCTTGGCATTCTCTTGATGAGCTCCAATGGTAGTCACCGGGAATGGTCTTCCAACAATCTTGAAGGAGTTCCCAGAGATGCTTAGCACTTGTTGGGCCTTTTGCCTTCACTCTGCGGTCCAGCTCACCCCAAACCATCTCGATTGGGTTCAGGTCTGGTGACTGTGGAGGCCAGGTCATCTGGTGTAGCCCCCCATCACTCTCCATCTTGGTCAAATAGCCCTTACACAGCCTGGAGGTGTTTGGAGTCATTGTCCTGTTGAAAAATAAATGATGGTCCAACTAATGCAAACCGGATGGAATAGCATGCCGCTGCAAGATGCTGTGGTAGCCATGCTGGTTCAGTGTGCCTTCAATTTTGAATAAATCCCCAACAGTGTCACCAGCAAAGCCCCCCCACACCATCACACCTCCTCCTCCATGCTTCACGGTGGGAACCAGGCATGTAGAGTCCATCCGTTCACCTTTTCTGCGTCGCACAAAGACACAGTGGTTGGAACCAAAGATCTCAAATTTGGACTCATCAGACCAAAGCACAGATTTCCACTGGTCTCATGTCCATTCCTTGTGTTCTTTAGCCCAAACAAGTCTCTTCTGCTTGTTGCCGGTCCTTAGCAGTGGTTTCCTAGCAGCTATTTTACCATGAAGGCCTGCTGCACAAAGTCTCCTCTTAACAGTTGTTGTAGAGATGTGTCTGCTGCTAGAACTCTGTGTGGCATTGACCTGGTCTCTAATCTGAGCTGCTGTTAACCTGCGATTTCTGAGGCCGGTGACTCGGATAAACTTATCCTCAGAAGCAGAGGTGACTCTTGGTCTTCCTTTCCTGGGACAGTCCTCATGTGAGCCAGTTTCTTTGTAGCGCTTGATGGTTTTTGCCACTGCACTTGGGGACACTTTCAAAGTTTTCCCAATTTTTCGGACTGACTGACCTTCATTTCGTAAAGTAATGATGGCCACTCGTTTTTCTTTACTGAGCTGCTTTTTTCTTGCCATAATACAAATTCTAACAGTCTATTCAGTAGGACTATCAGCTGTGTATCCACCACACTTCTGCACAACACAACTGATGGTCCCAACCCCATTTATAAGGCAAGAAATCCCACTTATTAAACCTGACAGGGCACACCTGTGAAGTGAAAACCATTCCCGGTGACTACCTCTTGAAGATCATCAAGAGAATGCCAAGAGTGTGCAAAGCAGTCATCGAAGCAAAAGGTGGCTACTTTGAAGAACCTAGAATAAGACATAATTTCAGTTGTTTCACACTTTTTTGTTAAGCATATAATTCCACATGTGATAATTCATAGTTTTGATGCCTTCAGTGTGAATGTACAATTTTCATAGTCATGAAAATACAGAAAAATCTTTAAATGAGAAGGTGTTTCCAAACTTTTGATCTGTACTGTATATATATATTGTGGTGTGACTGGTGGTCGCGTGGTTAATGGGAGGTATGTGTCACAGGGATGGATGCTCCCGCGATGCGACCCGGAGTATTTTGTCTTTGGTGCACATGAGCACTGAAGATGCCGTTTAGTGCACCTGGGTCCGGGTTGCGGGTGGCTATGAGGGATGGGAGGGTCTGGCCACCCACATATCTCACCTCTCAGTGGGGCGCTCACTGTAACCTTTTCCCTGCAGGAGGTTGAGGACCTGCAGTGATGTCATGATCATGTGACCAGTGCATGTAATGTTACCTCACCAATGGGAGTGGTTACAGGCCACCTAATGAAGGTGTGGTTACAGGCCACCTCATGGAGGTGTGGTTACAGGCCACCTAATGGAGGTGTGGTTACAAGCCACCTAATGGAGGTGTGGTTACAGGCCACCTAATGGAGGTGTGGTTACAGGTCACCTAATGGAGGTGTGGTTACAGGCCACCAAATGGAGGTGTGGTTACAGGCCACCTAATGGAGGTGTGGTTACAGGCCACCTAATGGAGGTGTGGTTACAGGCCACCTAATGGAGGTGTGGTTACAGGCCACCTAATGGAGGTGTGGTTACAAGCCACCAAATGGAGGTGTGGCTACAGGCCACCTAATGGAGGTGTGGTTACAGGCCACCTAATGGAGGTGTGGTTACAGGCCACCTAATGGAGGTGTGGTTACAGGCCACCTCATGGAGGTGTGGTAACAGGCCACCTAATGGAGGTGTGGTTACAGGCCACCTAATGGAGGTGTGGTTACAGGCCACCTAATGGAGGTGTGGTAACAGGCCACCTAATGGAGGTGCGGTTACAGGCCACCTAATGGAGGTGTGGTTACTGGCCACCTAATGGAGGTGTGGTTACAGGCCACTTAATGGAGGTGTGGTTACAGGCCACCTAATGGAGGTGTGGTTACAGGCC